>NC_036845.1:10742618-10788572 GCF_002910315.2 Salvelinus sp. IW2-2015
GAAAAAATTTTGGGGGCCCCCCCCGGAGAGTGGCCAGACAGGTGAGACACCACTGGATGGACAGGGGGACCATACGAGGGGGCTGGGGGTCTCTGCTCATATTGATCTAAGAAACAGTCCAAAATCTTTTTTATTATTGGAAATGCTTTATTGCCTATTTCACATTCTATTTGCCTAGTTTCTTTGGGATTCATTAAAACCAGCACCATTGCGTACTCTTTGATACCAGGTTGACTACCACATAATTTCTAAATACTGGGGGGGGGAGTGGCTCTGTGTGAAGCTGTGATCTTGGTTCCCTATTTCGCAAAGCCGTAGTTATTGTTAGAGGAGAGCTGCTTTAATTAAATGAATTTTGACGTACGAGTTGGGGCTCTCCCTCCTTCGATTATAAGAATTGAAAAGGCCAGTGTCCTAAAATTGCATTAGTCTTTGATCAAGTTAACAGGGGCAGCTATGTCGATGTAACCTTCAGACAGAAGCAAACAGGCAATTAACAAATAAATGGCCATATGAAAATGATCATAGGAAATAGCCTTTTATGCGACACACCATCAGCTACTGTTAATGTTTATTCATCGGTCATGGTGGTCAGATGTAAAAGCCCCCAGCTAAGCATGCTGATAAAGCCAATAACAGGCCTCCATTCAATCATATAAAACCTCATCTAATCTAGTCCAAAACATTAATTTGCCTTGAAACCGTTTTAGATAAGGCAGAGGAGATTTCTCTGGGAACAAGCTAGTGGGGTCAAGTGTGACGTCCAGAAGGAGACATCATGGTGGACAGAAAACAAAAACAAGCATGAAAACAGATTCCTGGAGATGTCAGTGTGGAAAAAATATATTGCAATAAGTTTATTGGATTGTTTTCAATTCTTTGAAAGGTTAAATATGTAAAGAGACTTTATATGAATCTGCACCAGTGTTCTGGACTAAGATATCCTTCCTATTACCATTTCAAATCTGAGGGATAGAAGGCCAATTGTGAGAACAGGGCAGGGACACACACTTCCTGTGACATCATCACTCATCCTGCAACAAGCTGGCATCTGAGGACAAACACCATGTCCAAAAACAACCCCTACCCCTGAACCCTAGCCCCTGAACCCTAGCCCCTAGCCCCTGAACCCTGAACCCTAGCTCCTTCCCATTCAGTGTGTATGCAGATCAAGGAACCAAATACACTGATGGCTCCATCACCACTGTTTGCCATTTGCTACACTTTGGTACTTGCTGTTCAGCTGGCCCAACATGTTTGTTTACTGTACTCTGTCAGACTGGAATTCTGCCGCAGCTATCAGATACCTGCCATCCTGGAGAGGAAAACAGCCTTTCCATGAACGCCCAACCTCCTGCATAGCAAGAGGCCACCGCCGGGGAGGCACCATGCATTATTTCAGTCTCAGAACAACAAGGGGGAGTTGTTGGGTATGAAAAGTGTACAACGTGTGTGAACAGGCCATGTAAACCATCTATTTCTCAATAGAGAAAATCAGAGGATGGGGTCCCCCCTTGCTCCATCTCTCCTCGTAATGCATTTCTCCCCACTCTCTCCCTCTACTCCATCCCCTTTTTTATGTTCTCATTTCCACCATCTCCCTCTTTTTCTCCTCTAGCTGATACAGCAGAACAGTGCAGTGCAGTGCAGTGCAGTCTCTCTGTCTCTCACACATCAGAGGTCACAGTACAGTGCAGTCTCTCTGTCCTCACACCTCAGAGGTTACAGTACAGTGCAGTCTCTCTGCCTCACACCTCAGAGGTTACAGTACAAGTGCAGTCCTCTCTGTCCTCACACCTCAGAGGTCACAGTACAGTGCAGTCTCTCTGTCCCTCACACCTCAGAGGTTACAGTACAGTGCAGTCTCTCTGTCCTCACACCTCAAGGTTCACAGTACAGTGCAGTCTCTCTGTCCCTCACACCTCAGAGGTACAGTACAGTGCAGTCTCTCGTCCCTCACACCTCAGAGGTTACAGTACAGTGCAGTCTCTCTGGCTCTCACACCTCAGAGGGTTAACAGTACAGTGCAGTCTCTCTGGCTCTCACACCTCAGAGATCACAGTACAGTGCAGTCTCTCTGGCTCTCACACCTCAGAGGTTACAGTACAGTGCAGTCTCTCTGGCTCTCACACCTCAGAGGTTACAGTACAGTGCAGTCTCTCTGGCTCTCACACCTCAGGGTCGAGCAGAGCGTTGCTAATGTGACGCATTTCATCTCCTCTGTCACAGCCTCCTCATACACTGAACACCATCTCAAACACACAGTCGTATACCTAAAAATACTCAAATTCAATCCAATCCATTTGTGTAACTGTATTGCCCTTTACCCAGATACAGCTTATTCCACTTGGATGTTGATATTGGCATTAATGAAAGGCCTCGGAATTCAATAAGAAATGCTCACAGATGTTATGGAACTACAGCCATTGTTTTGCTTTCCCCTTGTCACAAAAGCAGTCACACGTGCTCCTTGATATTATCAATACAAACACTACAGCCAATGGTCCATTACCAGGACATTATAATAGGCCTACATCTACTGGGCTCTGCTGCTGGCTATCCTCACTCCATCAACACCAGAAGCTCTGCCAAATCTGCACTGAGCAGTAGCTAAGATTTCTTCCTTTAATATTTAGCTCAGATTTTTTAGGGGTCAGCACCCCTACTTCCCTCGGGTATGTACTTGAGAAGTGGTGAATCAGTACATCTGTGTGTTATTCCCCTTTAAAGTAAAATGCATTAAAACAGTTGGACATCAATCCTAGCTTTCAGAAAAAAAAACATACTGGATAATATTTTGTTTGTGTTTGTGTGTCTGATGCAAAGGGTTTCCACAGAGGCCTTTATCTGATATTTTGAGACATTCATTTTGTTTACAGTGGAGCCATCGGTAAGGACTCAAGTCCATGTCAAATAGACACGCTTCWCCGATTGGTGCACCGTTTAATCCAMCGGCAGAGAGCTGTGCACTGAGAGACCACATCACACTGGGTCTACAAATAAACAGATTTGACAATGATCCGCTGACTCATCAACAACACAGAGGGGGTATATCTGAACCCGAAAAACAAGTAAGTATTCGACCAGCACTCATTGAACCTCAAGATCAATGGAAACATTGTGCAAGTACAAGGTCTTTAAGCTTTATGCTGCTCAAGTCAGTGAGGATCCAGTAAACATTAGAAATGGCAGGTATTTTATAGACTGAATGCCTCCTTTGACCCCCAACGGATGTCCTAAAGAGACTTTTACCTTAATACAGTTCCAAAAAGGTATATGACTGACAGAGCTGTGTGCTACTACTTTACTGACATTTAACAGCATCCAAAGATCAACATTCTGCAACATAAACCACCTCAATGACCAGAACGAATCATCTTTCATATGCAGAGGTCAATGTCTAATGGTTGAAAGGAATTCTTTGATAGTGGGTCACCTTGTAATTGTCAATCAGTGTCAGCCAGGTGGTGCACTTTGGAGGGAAAATGTATGTCAAACTTGAGAGTGTGTGTGTGTGTGTGTGTGTGTGTGTGTGTGTGTGTGTGTGTGTGTGTNTGTGTGTGTGTGTGTGTGTGTGTGTGTGTGTGTGTACTGTTTTACCTCAAGTTGTGTCTCACATCTGTTGATGTCATCTGTAGACTGGTTGAGTTTCTCCAGTTCTCCCTGTAAGAAAGAGAGCAAAGGAGAATATTGAGCAACACCAAGAGAAAAGAATGTAATACAGTATCTGGGAAGTCTGCAACATCTGGAATGTGTTACACTAGGCTGAAATAYTAGACTGGACAATAGAAGTTAGCCAGAGTGATGGTTTGAACGAACACAAGAATCAGCTACTATCTTGATTTATGGATATATTAAATGCACATWGCTTTTAAGGTTAAACAATGTTCTTTTTCAACCATAACAGCCTAATACGCAGCAGAAGGTATATTCAGATGAACATGCTATTTGAGTGTCAGGCCTTTACTCCCATGCATTCCATTAAATCAGAAACAAGTTTGGCTAAAACATAGACAATCATAAACATAACCAGTAGGCCTACGTCGCAACTAAGTCAGGTACAATACTGACCTTTTGTTCAAGGTAGACAGACACTCTTAATAAATCAATACATGAAAAACTATTTTAAAAAAGACCCCAAATCAGATAGACTTTCTGCCAAGGATAATACATACTCTTAAGATGTGCACTGAATAGTGGATGTATCAAATGCAGTTAAATGAATTGATTAGTTCGTCTCAATTGAAACAAAGAGTAATTGTTATTATAACGTACCTGAATTCTAGGGTCCACCTCCTCTTCTTCGTATTCCGAATCTTCGTCAGACCTATTTTCTTTCTCCAAATTGTCCATTCTGGATGATAAAGCAGACTGTGCTGTCGGAACGAACAAAGCCAATACCCAAAAGACGCTCTAACAGCGACACAGGAATTTCTAGAACACTCTCAATCACACTGCAACGTTAGCAATGATAAAAAAGAATCTTGAAATATGTATATCAAAGCGATATACAGGTAATTGAAAGACAAACGAGTGATAATCGTCTTATATGTCAATTGACAGAGCAGCGCTCTGTCTGCGTCCAATACCGAGCCACTGAGCAAGTGATGATGAAATKACTTGTGTACGGGTATCTACAGCGTAACGTTACGCCCCTTCTGCTCTCCAAACGGATGCGTTTATATATTTATGTACCATCAGAGACTACTTACTGTGTGGTAAAACAGTTATAACAAGCTGAATATACAATTTGGGAAACTCAATACCTTTTTATAAATGTCTTTATTATATATTTATTCCCACAATAGAATGTTCCAGATTTCAGATCATAATGAATGAAATTGGGATTTAATGAATATCCTCAGATATTCATTGCCCCTACATTCCATAAATGCCAGTTAGCCATACCCAACCAGATACCCTCTTTGTATTAGCCAACTCCAAAATACCAGATACTCTCTATTCTAGACTCACTTTTTCCAATTCTCAGATACCATATACTGTATACTCATAACATAAGTACTGAGCAGTGTAACAMCATAATAAATGTAGGATGGCAGTGATCAGGCGGGGAGTGGGAGTATGCAGTATATCAAGAACCAATGTGAAATCAGGATTAATATTTCAATAGGCATTCATAACTACATAGACTACAGTATTTCTCCAATACTTTTTTAAAACCATAAGCCCCAAAAAGCCACATCTAGGACTGTGAACACATGTATTTATTTATTTTACTGAAATCAATAAAAGTCAATATCATTAAAGAAGGGATCACTTCCTAGGTAATTATACAGGAAACAGTGTASTAGCCTTATCTCACAAGCCTATAGCTTCCCACATTACATCACTGTAACTACTATCRAAAGCACAAGGTCATCTACAGCAGTCAGCATGTTGTCCACCCAATGGAATTAGTCTGAATAACAGGATATGTCAAGCCTCTCCAGATATAGAGTATTAGAAGGCTATGAGCTCTTGTGGAGCAGAGCTGACCTCAGCCGGAGMCTGTGCGAGAGTCTTTTCTACAGGAAGTGCCCTCTCTATAAAGGACAAGACACAGCTATATAAGAGAGGCGRATCTTGGCATGGTCCTGTTTAGTAGGGCGGAACGTTCAGAACATTGAGGAGAGAGATGGATTGTGTAGAACGCTGACAGATATGTACCATATTTGATCTCTTTGACACACTGAACATTCTGCCCAATTGAATGAGGAGTGAAAAAGAGAGGGGGCGAGAAATATGTAACCATACGCTGCAATCCCTCCTATCACATTCCTCTTATGCAATATCATTCCAGTCATGGGGGCTCCACTTCACAAAACATTCCAGGTGCCTATAGCATCTTCATCTACAAAGGATCCTAAGGGCTGATAAGGATCAGAGTGCTGTAAATGTTTAGAGGAAAAGTGCCAAGTGTTATAGCAGTGAGTGAATGTGGACTGGATTACATTGAGAACATTGTTGGGGGTAGAGGCTCACAATAATGATTCCCCAGGACCATCAGTAAGACCCCTTGTCACGCAATAGAAAGACGGGCGCCACTTGTTTATGTGTGTGTGTACAGGACGGATCAGGGTGTATACCTGTGTCACGAATGTTATAATGGTGACAGGTGATGAGTGATGATGGGGACCTTGAATAGGACTGGGAGCACCTGTGTACTCCCTCAACGACTCATTGTGTTGCTATAGACTTCCTATTGACAGGATATGGAAATGGCGGGTATTGTGCTTATTCACTATCCACTTGGGCACACACTGGTTGAACCACCGTTGTTTCCACGTCAATACATTGAACGTGGAATAGACGTTAAATTGAGTTCTTTACCCAGTGGGTTCGGGTCGGTCTGACCTGGGCGCTGCACTGATTATCTGATCTATAAATCAACCCCATTTCTAAACAAATGATAGATCTCTATCAGAGATGAATGTCAGTGAAACTGTGCAAAGCCTTTCTCAGACTAATCTCTTGTGGACAGATATTAACATGGGCTCCCGAGTGGCGCAGTGGTCTAAGGCACTGCATCTCAGTGTAAAAGGTGTCACTACAGTCCCTGGTTTGATTCCAGGCTGAATCACATCCGGCTGTGATTGGGAGCTCCATAGGGCGGCGCACAATTGGCCCAGGTTTAGCCGGGGTAGGCCGTCATTGTAAATAAGAATTTGTTCTTAACTGACTTGCCTAGTTAAGTAAATGTAAGATTTTGGTTCTGGGTTGCCGAAATGATGCCCAGACCCACGTGAACCTACCTGGTGATATAAAGAACCCTTTTAAAACGGCAGTGCTTTGCCATCATCTACTGAATCAGTAAACCCAGAACAGGCTATAAAAAGCCAGAAGGGAGCTGGCCTTTGAGCCCCAAGTGTCAGCAGACAGTTTCTGGTGGGGTTGTGGCATTTCACTGAATGTCAGACTCCTCGTGTACTGTGGATCCAGCTTCCCGATGTGAGAGGAGTGACACGTGTTCCCTTGTCTCATCTCCCAAAGGTGACATGGCACAAACCCACACTGACCCAGTCCACTGCTGGAAAGGGCAAACGCGTGGTGGGGTCAGTTCCGCATGAAAAAATACACACAAAAAACCTGCACGTGCACCTGCACATACGCATACACACAGACACRCCCAGACAGGACAAGCACCTGTAGAGGTTTTTGAAAAGGTTACATGTGATTAAAATTTCAGTTGCTTGCTGCTGACTCATCCTACTACAGGGTCAGGGGTCACTTTGTGTCACAGAAGGGTGGATTTGGAGGGGGGACATAAAAAAATAGGTGGTCTCAAAAACTAATCCAGATGCTCGTTGTTCAGTGCCTAAAGACATAAAAGCAGAGGTATTCTCGTATGTAGTGGTAACTTAAAAATATCAGAATCTGTTACTGTTGCACTAAAACAAATCCTGCCCACTCAAAACCATTAGGTGCATAATCTCAGACAAGAACTAAAATCTTGCATAATTGTGTCAGATATGTTACATGCATCTGTCCACGAGAGATTATTAGGTGCATGATATCTACATTAAAACATCACTTTTACATTTTTAGAAGTCAACATTGGTTTGCCAACTATGCACATTGTGTATGAATGCTAGGTAAACATGATCACCTGGAAATATAAAACAAATTGAGCAGGATAAAAAATATGACACAATATTTATTTCGACTGTAACCAAGGAGCACTTGATGTTACATATTTTTTACAGGTTTTGTTGCCCCCTTGTGGTAAAAAAGAAAATTGTATTACGTGATTGGAAAAGTTGGCAGCAAAAAATAGTATTGGAACCTTGAAACTACAAAATCAAACCTCTGAAACTACAAAACTCTGAAACTACAAAACCAAACCATTCTCTCTAAGAAATTCTCCATCATATACTATACACATACAGTTGTATCATTGGTGTAAAGTAACTAAGTACAAATACTTTGAAGTACTACTTAAGTAGTTTGAGGGTATTTGTACTTTCCAACTTCAATTTTTTCCAACTTTTACTTCTACATTCCTAAAGAAAATATGTACTTTTTACTCCTATACATTTTCCCTGACACCCAAAAGTACTCGTTACATTTCAAATGCTTAACATGATAGGAAAATGGTCAAATTCACATACTCATCAAGAGAACACACAGTCATCACTACTGCCTCTGATCTGGCAGACTTCACGATACACAAATGCTTTGTTTGTAAATTATGTCTGTGTTGGAGTTYCTGGCTATCAGTAAATAAAACCAATTGTGCTTTCTTGTTTGCTTAATATAAGGTATTTGAAATGATGTATAGCATTTACTTTTACTTTTGATACTTAAGTATATTTTAGCAATTACATTTACTTTTGATTTTACTATTTAAAACCACACAATTTTTTACTTTTACTCAAGTAGTATTTTAGTGGGTGACCTTTACTTGAGTCATTTTCTATTAAAGGTATCTTTACTTATCTTATCTTTACTCAAGTATGACAATTGGGTACTTTTTCCACCAGTTTTATTAATAAAAAAAGAATAATCAAACAAACGGCACTTAATCAGCAATACGGCAGTGTAGGCTTTTGTCCAATGACATCCATTTATATATAAAGATCTCAGTCCATTTGTGCCTTTAAAGGTTTCAAGCATTTGTTGAGGAAAGGGACTTCAGGAGCCCTGTAATTGGTCTGGCCTTCGGAACTTGCTTTGAAGGAACACCCTGGGCACACAAAGCCCCTCCTTCTTATTGACCGTTTCTCGTAGCATGTACTCATTGGTTACACTCTCGAACCCCACCCCTCTGAACAGGTCAGCTAGGAGCTCTGAAACACAGACAGTTCAGATTTGGTATTTTATTAGGATCCCCATTAGCTGTTGCAAAAGCAGCAGCTACCCTTCCTGGGGTCCACACAAAACAAAACATGATACAGAACATTAATAGACAAGAACAGCTCAAGGACAGAACTACATAAAAAAAATTAAAGGCACACGTAGCCTACATATCAATGCATACACACAAACTGTCTAAGTCAAATAGGGGAAAGGTTGCATTATCTGTTTTTTGAAACCAGGTTTGCTGTTTATTTGAGCAATATGAGATGAAACGGAGTTCCATGCAATAATGGCTCTATATAATACTGTACGCTTTCTTGAAATTGTTCTAGATTTGGGGACTGTGAAAAGAACCCTGGTCGCATGTCTGGTGGGGTAATTGTGTGTGTGTCAGAGCTGTGTGTAAGTTGACTATGCAAATAATTTGGAATTTTCAATACATTAATATTTCTTATAAAAAGAAGTGATGCAGTCAGTCTCTCCTCAACTCTTAGCCAAGAGAGACTGGCATGCATAGTATTTATATCAGCCCTCTGATTACAATGAAGAGCAAGATGTGCCGCTGTTCTGGGCCAGCTGCTGTTTAACTAGGTCTTTCCTTGCAGCACTGGACAATAATCAAGATTAGACAATAATCAAGATTAAAAATGTATAAACAGAGAAAGAGTCCCATAGAAGAGACCAGACCGACTGCTTACTGCTTGTGCGTAATTCGAAAAGACAATAAAGAAAGACAAAAAAGATAACGTAACTACTATGAGGGAAAATGTAGGAGAGGAAAGAGAAAGAGGAATGGACTGACCTTTGGAAAAGAAATAAGACCTGGTGCCATCCTGTCTGACGTAGAAGTTCTCTCCCAGTTTATTTCCCGCCTTAAACCTCATCATGGCGTGGTCATACAGGCCATAGTCCCTGAACAGAATGATGCCCCCTGGCTTCAGAACCTGACACAGAGAACGTCAATTCAGTCACAAGTTATTTTGAGGGTGTTAAGTGTTTACTGCAGTTTCATCGTTTTCCTCAGCCCTGTCTCACCCTGTAAATGTTGTCCAGAGCCTGCTGCATCTTGTCTGGGTGGATGGCTGAGAGGACAAATATGAGCGTGGCCACATCCACACTGCCCACTGGGACATTACCCCTCAGGTCATCCTTTGTCAGGTCACACTGGAACGCACTGCAGYGTTCAGTGCAGTACAGGGAGTGTTCCTGAGGACAAAATGAAAATGACACCGCATATCAGTGTTGTTTTGTTAAAAGTCCCACTGGCTCTGGGTCATCAGTGGTACATCTTCTTACCTTCACAAACTCCACAGCTCGTGGTGAGAAGTCACAGGCATAGACAAAGATGTTGAGGTCTTCCTCCAGTAGTGGGAAGATGAAGTTCCCAACCCCACAGCCAGCTTCAAGCAGGACCAGCTTCTGGGCTTCAAACTGAGAGAGAAATGTATTGAGATGCACCCCTAGTAGGGAACCTAACAACTTCCTACGCCATGTACTTACCTCAAGGCACACTGTCAGTTCTTCAAACTCTCTGGTGGTCCAATGCCTATCCTTGAAAAAGTTTGTTGTGTTCCTTTTGTAAAACAAGTCCCAGTTTTTCTGTGCCTCCTTTTCCAACTTCATCTGCTTGAAGTCAGACACCAAAGTCTGGTCACCTGTCAGTTTCTCCATCTCTTTCTCATTCAAAGTCCTGCCAGTAGATGTTTTTCTTTGGACAGGTGGGCTAAGACATGGCAACACGTCTTTGGGTTCCTCTCCAGGAGGTACAATATTGGCGGTGTCGTCTTGCTTTGATAGTGCCATAACTTGCACTACTGTAGTTTACGGTAGTAGCTTATAGCAGCACTTCCTTGACATCCGACATCCTCAAATCTATTATTTCACCAATCCATATTAAATTATCCAGCTAATGTTAATGGATGGTACTAACACATTATAGTGATAGACCTAATAAAAATGCAGGGAATATTTCCACATACATTGTTCATGAACGCAAATGTTCCAGAAATGTTCTAAGATTTCTCGTGTGGCATGTAGTCTTCTTCATCCGTGTGGGAACAGTGTTTGGTTACGATGATTCCGGCCTGTTTATATCAGTCAGTAAAAACKTTGTACTTATTCGTATGAGGGAAATTCGTATTATTATACTAATAGATACTAATACATTGTTACTAATTCTAATGTACTAGATATGCTGATTTGTGGGTGTTTATTTTGGGGTCAACCCAATTAGGGTGCTCAGATCCTATCGGTGACATTTCAGCACTGGAACAAAACAGGAAAAGGAGTGGTCATGTGACGTATGGATTGTTTCGCGAAACATCTTAGCTAGCTGCACAGCTAGCTAAAGTATCTAATCATAATTACATTTTATAACGCAGCATAATTTAAATACATTTGAATATTAAACTTCCAGCAGAGTCATGAATGGGAGTACAAATCCGCTGTTGGACAAAGAAGAACATGTTTTGAAGCTCGGAGAGAGCTTTGAGAAGAGGCCAAAATCGTCATTTCACACCATCAGATGTTAGTAGCCAGACTATTTTTAGTGATTAAATATAAATGTATAAATATGTGAAGTTTATTTTACTATACCCAACTTTAGTCACGCCTTTTGACAAGTTGGTTAGCTAGCTAACGTTACCTAACAATGTAGCTTGTTACTGTTAGCTAGAGTACAAAAAACGAACGGTACTCAGGTACGGTACGTTACCAGCAAAAATATTATAATCAGATTACAAATACTTTTGAAAAAGTAGGTAGCGTAAATTATCTAGGTGATTACTTTTAAATTCAGGAAGGATGTTTGCAAAAAAATACATTAACACCTTTCTGTTTTCTCAATGACATTCAATTCACTACTGAAGGCGCAAATTTAAGGTTGTTCCACCTGAACTAGTCTGACCACAAGTCAGAGACATTTACATTTAAGTCATTTAGCAGACGCTCTTATCCAGAGCGACTTACAAATTGGAAAGTTCATACATATTCATCCTGGTCCCCCCGTGGGGAATGAACCCACAACCCTGGCGTTGCAAGCGCCATGCTCTACCAACTGAGCCACACGGGACCACAATGGGTGGTCCCGTGTCCACCCATGATGACACACCAAATGCGTTTGATGGGCCCTTTTTTAAAGACTTCTTCTAATGCCTCTTAAGGGGAAAGTAATCAGATTACGTTATTGAGTTTGGGAAATTTTTAAGTTATGTTACTGATTAGAATTTTGGACAGGTAACTAGTATTTCTGACCTTATAATTATCTTTCTCACTCTTTCACACTTGTAGATGATTTCAAACCAGCTTCAATTGACACAAGCTGCGAGGGAGAGTTGCAAGTCGGTAAAGGAGAGGAAGTCACCATCACATTACCTCACATTCCAGTAAGAGTGGGTGTTTTTTAGTCATTGTTACTCAACTGTGGTCTTTTGCCTGTGCTGTACAATGACAAAAGTTTTTTCTGATAACTCCACTTCAGAAAGATGAAAGCAAACTGTGTACTTGATCATGATACTTGTTATTGTGTTGTTCGTAGGGCTCTACACCACCCATGACAGTATTCAAAGGGAATAAGCGGCCATATCAGAAAGACTGTGTTCTTATCATCAATCATGACACTGGGGAGTACATGCTGGAGAAGTTGAGCAGCAGTATCCAGGTCAAGAAAACCAGGTGAGGGGTTAACCAAAACACTGTCTCAAAAATGCATAGTAACAATGAACCTTTATGATAAATGTGTTTTGCAGATCATTTGTGACAGTAGATGTGCAGCTGTTGACTTTGTTTTTCAGAGCGGAGGGCAGCAGTAAGATCCAGGCCAGGATTGAGCAGCAGTCGGTGCGTGCCACTGCCACCCAGCCTCCAGCGCAGTTCCGTGCCCCCACTAAGCCTGGTGCAGGGGCCAAGACCTCCCCCTCCCCTTCCAAGGACAACCCCTCCCCTGAGCCCCAACTAGATGACATCAAGAGAGGTGAGCCTCTTCATGTGTTCCCACCACTTTTACCATGTGATCATTCTTGTTTCTCTATTGACTTTGTCTGTGTACTGACTCTGTTGCCTCTGTCKCCCCCTCCTGTCCTGGCACAGAGCTGCGAGCGGAGGTGGAGGTTATTGAACAAATGAGCAGCAGTAGCGGCAGCAGCTCATCTGACTCGGCCAGTGGCTCTGGTAGTGGGGACGACAGCTCTAGCAGTGATGGGGAGCATGACACCCCTCACCCCCAACCTGTCCCACTCCCTCTCCCCCACATCCAGCCCTCCCCCAACCGTAACCCCATGGCCAACGGAGGAGCAGACAGGCAACAGGGCAGCAACCAGCTGATGAACACGCTCAGTGAGTACCAGGGCTGGTAGGGCCAGTGTAGCACTCTACGTTGGGGGAACTACTAATAATTTATCTCTCGATTGAAGTCTGTAGGTGGTGGTTGCAATGTAGCAATGTGTGTGTTGGTGTTTCCACAGGGAATGACCTCCAGTTGAGTGAGTCAGGCAGCGACAGTGACGACGACTGAACTGCCCCCATCTACCTCATATTATCACACCATCTTGCTCTCCTCTTTCTTCTCTTTGCCTGGTTCTGTTGTTTTGTTGCTGTGGTAACCKACCCAATTGTAAAGTCKGGTTTTATTGTATTTGTTATATCTCTTGAGAAACCGGCCAACCTAGAGATTTAATAGTGTATTTTTTGATTAGCTGTATATTTTGTTTTGTATTTTTAAATCTTTTTACATATGAAAACATGCTAAATAATATATATTAGAATGCATATATATATTTCTGTAGTTAGAGCTCCTAGTTGTATCACCTTATATCACAAGTCTTTGTTGTTTTCTTGTTTCATCACAGGGGAGGGGCTTATTTGGACTATATCACCCCCATCGTCCCTATTTATCTGGAAATCAAAAGAAGGCACTGAAAGCATTTCACCCATTCCATGTTTTTATCAGTATCTTTCAAAATCAGTCTTTTAAGAGGCCAGGATACAGCTCACATCGATCTAAGCTATAGAGGATACTAAAGGACATACTCATATTTTTCATGTAAAATCAGTTTAAATTGACCACTTACTAAAGGTTTTAGCTGGAATATTGACCTGTTCTGGTGAATCAGCAACAGGTAAATGGTAGTAAATGAGCCTGGGTCAATCCTTTACATGTCAAAGCACTTTAGTTTAATTGTAATATCATCATTTTCAGCAGTTTCCAYCTAAAATATTTTGCATTGCTTTTAACAGCACCTTTCTGACCTAACAGTTAAATGCAACTAACAACCAGTACTTAGAGTTAATCATACCCTTTATAGCTAATATTCTACTATTTCCACATCTATCATTTGACTTTCTGATTCTGTCTCACTCAATAGCTAGGTTGCCATCCAATTGGCGACAGATTTTCATGCGAACATTCTAAAATCTGCATTAAAACAACATGTGCCTATTCCCTCCAGAGATGTTACCATCAAATCGATTTGTTGCGGATAACAGTCTGTGCGTGATGATGTAGTAGTGCACATACAAACAACTTTGCGGATTCAATTACCATTGAATAGAAGTTTAATGGGTTTCCATCGCATTTTAAACTACTAATGTTGCGTTATATTGCGAATCTCTGGTCTTTGCACGTGCGCTCTAGCCAACAGCTCGCAGGTAGGCTAGKCTACATGAGATTATTATAGATAAAGCGTGATTATTTTTTATTTGTCAAGCGGCATCCAAGAATAATGTCACCAGAATAAGACCCTCGATATTTATTGGAAAGGCTCATCACCGTGCACTTTCACCACCATGTGAAGTTTATCATCATTTATTTCATATAGCCTAATAAACTGCATGCTTTCTGTAGTCGTAGTGGGAGGACCACACAATATCATCACATGACTCCAAATTTACTTCGATATGATAGTTATATCAATGTTTGCACATGAAGGCGTTTCCATTGCCATTTCTCGCATTATTAATTTTACAGACACAAAAAGATCCCACCTTGTCTACTGTATTTTGTTTTGTCGAAATTTGGAAAGTTTACCACAAAATGTGCTGTTTCCACCAGGCCTGTCGTGGCATTGTTTTATCCGACATGTACTTTACTCGCATAAAAAGATTGGATGGAAACCTGGTTACTGGCCCAACCATATATCACTGTCCCAAATCCCCAACCATATATCACTGTCCCAAGTTCCCAACCGTATATCACTGTCCCAAGTTCCCAACCGTATATCACTGTCCCAATTTCCCAACGATATATCACTGTCTCAAGTGCCCAACCGTATATCACTGTCCCAAGTTCCCAACCATATATCACTGTCCCAAGTTCCCAACCATATATCACTGGCCTAGTTTCAGACCAGTGTAGGACCAAATAAGCAAAACAAGTAGTTTTTAGAATACAGACACCGAACTTCTATTTTTACTTAGAAATGAGTCTATTTTCACTAGATTTTGAGTTATTCATAAAATGTAAACGCTGATATAAATTGACCACTTGTTTTTTTCATCAATTCCGTTGATTCAACTGATTTGGAGTGATAGCAGTCACGTTAGATCACATCTTTTAATTTAGCAACTGTTGTGACAGTGAATATCATTTGATACTCTATATCATGTGCCCTGTAACAAAACAATCCCTAATCCAAAGAGAAGTGATGTTGTGGCTGTATCCCTGCCATAGTATCCCACTGGGCAGTGGGCATTCCACGTAATTTAAATGTGGAAATGTGGGTAATATATTTGGTTGAAATTTCAACCTTTATTCACCCACTCAAAAAGTCAGCCAGAAGTTTGTTGAATTTCCGGTGTGTTATCACTATGCCTACAACCATCGAAATGCACAATCAAATTCCAATTCGAAAAACAGTGATTTCTAGTTTAGTTATAATCTAAATGTTATCACTGCGCTTTCAACCATTTTAAACCACAACAAGGTTCAAATGGGAATAAAATGTCAGATCATTTGTATTTATATTACAATTTGATGTGTTATCACTGTGCATAATTTAATAGCACGACCAAATGACCTGGATTGCAGCTGAGACTACATTAAAATCACATAGTGCAAAGTGATCAATAATGTTCGAGATTCTGCGCAGATTATTATAGCAAATGTGAAGATCTCCACAGACCTGCGGTGTTTGAACATGCACACTTTATTACATAAGACATTTCTAGTTACTTTAGGCTAACCTCAAAATGTGGCCATGGATGTGTGTTACTCATTTTAAGATTGAATAAATACTGTTACATTAGTTTGTAAGATAGCCTTAACTTTAGGCTATTTACTGTATTCCAAAAGTCAGCCAAATATCAACATTTTAAAGGATATCTAATGCTTGGATGGTTTCATCTGAGCCACTGCCTTAACCCTATTCTTTAACTTTTTKGGGGGGTTATATTGGAGACGTGAATCCAACATATCATTTGTTAACTTGTCGTCAAGTTAATAGGCTATTTACTGTATTGCAAARGTGATATTGAATTGTACTTGGTTGTCAACACAACCAAATATCAACATTTGAAGGAGATGTATATTTTTTGCCACTGACTGAGTCTGGCTTTAATTCCAGTTTGTCTACAAATTAATAATTGATATGTTGGATTTGCGTCTCCATCTCAACCAAAAATCTAAGTTGAAGAATAGTACTAAATCTAGTCAAACTTTAAATGCACTTTACATAAACTTTGATGTAGTCCTATTCATTAACTTAGTCCTAGTCTAGTCAGTGACAAATATCAAAGCTAAGCTGGGCTGGGCTTGGTTAAAACCCTGGATAGGAAACCAAATGAATAGCTGTATATAGATCAACTCTCTAACAGAAGGTTCTGCTGAGCCTATTGATTTTTTTCTGATAGTGGATATGTCGTTGAAGATCTGATGTTGTTTCAAAGGTACAAATTCAGCATATTTTATACAAGGTTTGTCTATGTTGAAAATTGGTTACAACGATGACATAATCCTGTGGTTGAAATTCCACCCTCAAAATAAGTTTACATTGATAACTTTTTTTAAATCCTATATATTTTCCACATAGATTCCATGTCACAATACATTGACACATTTACGTTGAACCAACGTTGATTCAACCAGTTTGTGCCCAGTGGGATGTGTGTTCATAAGGTGTTTAAATGGTATTTAACTGGTGCTGTTTTGTGTCTGGGACATAAAGCAAGCGATGTGTATACAAATGTAATATAATGTTTTGTTTTCACTGCAGTTTGGATCCATGTACTTGGATGCTATTTCCAATTTGTGTCTCTCTGGCATCCAGTGTTATTTCTGACTCATACTGTTACTGTCCCAGTACAACCTCTCTTGCCACATTTATCGAGGTGGTTGACTTATTGCGTTTATCTCTAGGTTTTGTGCTTTGAGGTGTATTAAAGTGTGCAAATGTATTTAAATTTAATTAACTTTTTATGTGTTGACCTCACATCAGTCAACCAAAATAAAGGAAGAAAACAGTCAGAGATGAGTTTCATGGAAATTATATATTGCTGGTCTTAAATAATAACTTACAAGGTCAAGTGAAATGTACGTCTCGAGGAACACCTTCAGTTTGAGAATCAACACACAGCAACCTGTACACTGAGCATTTAAAAATACAGTACGTTTCTTCCCTGCGATGGTGCAACAACCGAGTCACATATGGGCATTTCTCTTCACACAAGACACAATTACACAAACTAAACAAATACAWAAATAGCTTTTTTTCCCTTTAAATCATTTATAACGAAATTAGATTTATGATTCTGGCTCTTGCTACAACATATCAATTGATCGATATATAAATTAACAATATCAACAACAAAGAAATAACATTAATAATAATACAAAAAGCTATCTGTTTTTATACAAATCTTGTTAGTTTACAGTATAAAATAATCCTATGCAAGTTAGACCTGGGGGTTCAATATGTTCATTGTAGAGTTTATCCCTTATGCTGGCAGGGTGAACATGCTTGTTCAAGATGCATTGGTTGGTTTCCTGGTTTTGAATGTCTGTGTGCTGCAACAGAGTGAAACACTGAGGCCATATTGGCTCAACACAGAGCCAGCCCCACCCTTTTCCTGAAGGTCCATGGCAGTCTGGATGAATGTCCCTTGAGGGTCCAGTAACTAAAGAAGCGTAGCCACAAAGGCTTTCCTAAAGGGTCTCTTCCTCTTTTAACTACAAGGGTGATGTTTCCCTCCAGATTCCTATCCCATTTGAATGACAACATGGGCACCATCCTGTGAAAACACAAGGTAGTGCTGGACGAGTAAGAGCAACCAACAGCGGAGTTCCAAACCCCATTTTGTGATGGTCGGTATCTATCTCCCTCAGAGTGGACGAGGCCTCTACCTGACCTACCTGTCTTCTGAGAACCCCTTCAGTCCATCGTTGCCTGTCTGCACATCTATTCATCCCCCCACACTCAACCCCATGTTCCMCCCACTCCTCACTCCCCCAGGTATGGACCCTGAGTGCTAGGCAGTGTTGGTTGTTTGGCCCTCTCTCAGCCCCCTTCCCCTGGGGCACTAGGGTCACCGGCCAGGGCAGGCTATGGGCTTGATGCAGCGGCCCTGGAACAGCACCAGGTTGGCTGGGCAGTGGCAGCCGGCAATGCAGGGCTTGTGGCAGGGCCCGATCTCATTCCAGTTGTCACAGGTCTTGGTGCAGCCCGGGCCACAGGTGTCGTACACCGCTCCGTGTTTACACTGGGTCGCTGAGAAGATTGGGTTGGTTAGACAGAACTGCAAATCGCCTAACATTAATGGATTTCAGAGATACGTTGATCAATTCTGTTGAGCAAATTTAATGTAGGGGGGAGTCCCCTGTTCCATGAAGTTTAGTGATAGGCTGTGTGTGCTGTCACTCACCCATGCAKGCAGCCTCTGGCTTCCAGTAGACGGGGGCTCCCTCCCTCTCACAGGCCCGGCTGTAGGCGATGAAGGACTCACAGTAACAGTTCTTATGCACCGGACACTCACACATGTCTGTTACACAGGACCTTGAGAGAAACAGAGGGAGAAAGAGAGAGAGATAAGACAAATAAATGTTGAATTAAATTGAATGGACTGGATTAAATGTATCTCCATACTAAGTGGGTTCCGTATCCAAAAGAACATTGGACATTCTATGCACATCGGAGACAATCAAATATCACATTTGGAAATGTTGTAGATTCTAGGACAAATCTCATTACAAATGAAGCTCCCCAACGTTCCTGAGACACCCTAAGAACCACTGACCTATAGAAGGAGGCAAAGTCCACCACCCGGTGACACTTCTGGAACTCCCAGGACTTGAGCTTCTGACACTCCCTGTGAGCGCGGAACTTGACCTTTACACTGCCGGGACAGAGGTACGAGGTGGGCCTCCTGAGGGGCTGGGCACAAACCTCGTTCCCCTCCACGCGCCACGACTCTGCAAACTCATCGACCACGAACTTGAAGAGGCCGTCGCTGCCCATGGTGTCATCCCGCTTGTGTCCATTGTAGTTCCCACAGAGGCCGCAGAGACGACCGCGCAGGTGAGGAGCAGCCACCACCTCCACGAAGCTGTCYCCGTCCCACGTGATCTCCAGACCTGAGGGAGGGGAAGGAGGGAGAAAGAAAGAGACAAGAGAGTTATGCTTCAAAAAGGAGCTAAAATGCACTTTAGCAGTGTCCTTTAGGTTCCAATGAAGTTAACATGAAGCCTGTCTAACCTGCAATGGTGGTGAGTTTGAGCAGGTATCCATCCAGGTCAATGTGGACCCCAGGGCCATGGTAGGGCAGGGCGATGCGTGTGCCGTTCCTCCTCACCGTCAGGTGCTGGTGCAGGCTGAGACTCAGCCCTCCTATCCTCAGCTCCACTGACTGGGTCCAGGAGTAGGAGCGGGTTCGCCTCGCATCGTTCCTCACCACAACCGTGAAGCCAGAGTCAGAGCCGGCGCTGTTTCCACCCCCGCCAGAGGGGGCGCCACCACAATCTCGAGTCAGAACATACTGGCAGGTTCCTTGGAAGTTAAACGTGCGCCCGTCAAAGGTGTTGTAGTGGGGGTCGCCGAATACGGTGCACACACCTGGCTCTGGAAGGAGTGATGGGAGAGAGAGAGGCAGGGAAGGAGGAGAAAGAGGGAGTGTGTTTAATTATGGGCATCAATTTGATCCATCTTGTTTTCCTGTATTTTGCATGAGAAATCTGTGCTTAATACAACATGACTAAATTTCAATTTGAGAGATGAACGAAACAACCGCCACAAAACTGGAAAATGCAACCCACAAAGGTGTGTGAGGACCCAGCTGAGGAAGAGGGGATTAACTTACTCACTTTCAGTGCAAACCGGGCAGCAGCCTGTCCTGTTCAGGATCTTATTCTAGAAGAGACAGACAGACCGTTAGATACACAGACATAGAGAGATCAGCAGGCAGCCAGTCAGAGCGCAAGAGACAGTCTACTGGACAGTTGGACACATTACACATTAATACCCACACACACAGACACAGACAGACAAAGACAGATACAACCAGTCAAACGTGGACAGCCAGACATTGATACAGACAACTGTTACTCTCTGCCTGGTGTATGTGTGTGTTTGCTAGAGAGATGGTGGGGGGTACGTTTCAACCTCCATCAGAGGTGCACATTTGAGAACTCTATCCCTCTCAACCCCCACTTACCTTTGCCCCAGGGCTGTCCTCATCCCTTACTCTCTCTCTCTCAATTTCAATTCATTTCAATTCAAGGGGCTTTATTAGCATGGGAAACATATGTTAACATTGCCAAAGCAAGTGAAGTAGATAATATACAGAAGTGAAATAAACAATAAAAATGAACAGTAAACATTACACTCACAGAAGTTCCAAAAGAATAAAGACATTACAAATGTCATATTATGTATATATACAGTGTTGTAACGATGTGCAAATGGTTAAAGTACAAAGGGGAAAATAAATCAACATAAATATGGGTTGTATTTACAATGGTGTTTGTTCTTCACTGGTTGCCCTTTTTTTGTAGCAACAGGTCACAAATCTTGCTGCTGTGATGGCACACTGTGGTATTTCACCCAGTAGATATGGGAGTTTATCAAAATCGGGTTTGTTTTCGAATTCTTAGTGGATCTGTGTAATCTGAGGGAAATATGTGTCTCTAATATGGTCATACATTTGGCAGGAGGTTAGGAAGTGCAGCTTAGTTTCCACCTCATTTTGTGGGCAGTGTGCACATAGCCTGTCTTCTCTTGAGAGCCAGGTATGCCTATGGCAGCCTTTCTCAATAGCAAGGCTATGCTCACTGAGTATGTACATAGTCAAAGCTTTCCTTAARTTTGGRTCAGTCACAGTGGTCAGGTATTCTTCCACTGTGTACACTCTGTTTAGGGCCAAATAGCATTCTAGTTTGCTCATTTTWTTTTGTTAATTCTTTCCAATGTGTCAAGTAAWTATCTTTTTGTTTTCTCATGATTTGGTTGGGTCTAATTGTGTTGCTGTCCTGGGGCTCTGTGGGGTCTGTTTGTGTTTGTGAACAGAACCCAGGACCAGCTTGCTTAGGGGACTCTTCTCCAGGTTCATCTCTCTGTAGGTGATGGTTTTGTTATGGAAGGTTTGGGAATCGCTTCTTTTTAGGTGGTTGTAGAATTTAATGGCTCTTTTCTGGATTTTGATAACTAGCGGGTATCGGCCTAATTCTGCTCTGCATGCATTATTTGGTGTTTTACGTTGTACACAGAGGATATTTTTGAAGAATTCTGCATGCAGTCTCTCAAATTGGTGTTTGTCCCATTTTGTGAATTCTTGGTTGGTGAGTGGACGCCAGACCTCACAACTATAAAGGGCAATGGGTTCTATAACTGATTCAAGTATTTTTKGCCAGATCCTAATTGGTATGTCAAATTTATGTTCTGTTTAATGGCATAGAATGCCCTTCTTGCCTTGTCTCTCAGATCGTTCACAGCTTTGTGGTGGAAGTTACCTGTGGTGCTGATGTTTAGGCCAAGGTATGTATAGTTTTTTGTGTGCTCTAGGCTCTCTCTCTCTCTCTCTCTCTCTCTCTCTTTCTCCCTCTCTCTCTCACCTTTCTCTCTCTCTCTCTCTCTCTCATTCCACCTGACCCCCATCACAGTGCACAAAGGGCTCTCCCTCTTTGAAGCTCTTTGAGATGGAGAGATTGGCTTTCAGGGTCTAAATATAGGGAAGCTCTTCTTTACTGTCACTCAAACATCACCCAGACAAAGACCTGACTGGAGACTGTGTGTCTCCTATGGGACAGAGGGGCAGACACATGGGTGACCGCACTGTGACCGCGTGACAGGTGAACGCTACATGACCACCAGGAAGGTATGATGAGTGGATGTTGTGATACTGTATGACAGGTGACCGCTATGTGACCGTATCTATATTGCAATTGACCACTAGGTGACCGTGTCTCAGTTGGCTGTTATGTGACTATTACGACAGATGACCATGACTCAGTGACCAAGACACAAACACAGATGGCCGTTAGGGGATATACTACATGACTGTATAACAGGTGAACGCTGTGTGACCACTAGGAATCCATGACWAAGGCAGCCATATGTGACTGTAATTGTACTGTCTGACTAATGACCGTGTATGACAGTTCATTATACTACTATGTSACCATTATCTGCTCCATAACCATACGGGCGTGATATATATGTGATGGTGGTGGGATGCTAGCTTAAAAAAGAATGACAATGAGCCTTTAATGTCGACTATATGAACACATCTAAGAACAGATGACCACTACATTACCGTGCAACAAGCAACCGCTATGTGACCATAACAGGTCAAGGCTAGGTAACCATTGTAACCGTGTGAAAGCTGGTCACTGGCAGCATGAACAAGTAACTGATCATTTGGTCGCTGGAATGCAAAGAATCTACTACATCACCCCAAGACAGGTGACCGCCGTGGGAACTGGGACTGTTACTCAACCCAAAAAACTTAACAGCTGAAGCTATGGTTACTGTGGTAAGTTACCAGGGTCGTGCCTTGGCCYACTCACACTGTTCTGGCCCAGSTGAATCGTTTTTGACTCCTCCTTACCGCTCCACCGCTAAATCAGCTTCCAGCCAGCTGCCTGCTGTGACACCAACACGTCACGCATGTGGATTTAACATGTGGTTAGTCACAGACAGTAACTCTGGACAGTAGACAGCCTCTGTCTGTCTCAGCGGGAGGGGGACCAGATGGATGGGGACGTGAGGAAGTGTGAAAGGGACTGTCTCATGTTGATGATTCAGGGAGAACAGAGGGACCCCAGGGCTATGTCCTATAGGTATAGGTAGTGTTCATAACATAAGTGCATGTAAGTTGTGGTGGGAAATTGCTTAAAGCAGAAATGTGAATATGGTCAAACAACACTGTCCGCCCCAGCACATTTGTTCTAGTTTTTATTTTGTTGATGAAACGGAGGAGAGGAGCATTCAGCATTGTGGTAAAAATTATTTACAGGACATACTCTGCTGTTCTATCACGGGTCCAATGAAGAGAAAAACGGGGTTTGAAGTAACTTCTTTGTTGTTGTAATATCGCAAACGGACGTGGCAGTTTCACCAGGTACGGATGCCAGCTTTAAGGTGACAGGTAAAGTGAGTGAGCATCTTTTTTAAAGTCTATTCTAATCGATGTTGTCATTCACATCACTTCATTGAAAGATTCCTGCAATGAAAAGGCGCAACACAAGACAGTTTGTGATTGGGCCTTGAGCCTGTCACTCACCGAGGGGCAGCTGGTGATTGGCACACACTGCTTTGGCTGGCACTCGATGGCCCCCTTGACACAGGCACACAGGGTGCAGTTCACAGACGACCACATGTCTCCCTCCTAGAGCAAAGGAAGAAGCAGAGAGAGAACCAATCAACCACAACTTCAATCAGCTTATCAAACAAGTATTAATGTCTGTATAAATATGCATATAAATGTCAGAATAAGGACAACTGCGGTGGATAAGTATCAGTGTTGAATGTTGAGGCAATGGTAACGTTCTATTTTCCCAGTTGATATCAAGGATGCAGCATTAGGACTTGTTGTCCCAGACTGTCTCACCCGGTAGATCTTGTTCCTGACCCGGCAGTACTTCACTTCCGCTACCTCCACGAAGGATAGACACTCCCCACAGCACTGGTCACCATGGCAACTGCCCGGCCGAGAGCAGCGCTTCCTGCACACCACAGTGGAATTCTGGGAAGGTGGAGGGATACGAGGGAAGGAGAAGGGGTCAGTTATTGATGGTAATTTGGTGATACGGCACATAAGTTGAATAGAGTTCTGGGGTCTGGTTCCCTTGTCAGTTCTTACCTTGCAGGTGCAGGTGGTGCAGTTGTCGTGCTTGAATGAGGTGCCGTTCTCATAGACCTCACTGTGGAACAGACAACTCCCCATCGACAGGTCAAACACTTTCCTCTGACCTGACGGAGGAAGAGAGAAAGAAAAAAGCTTGATGATAAATATTATGACTGTTATGGTGTTTTAATGATGTGTGATGTTTTAATAATAATTCATGAAATATGAATATGTTCTCCAGACTTCAGAGAGTCCTATGAGGGTCCTATGACTATCAGAGAGTCCTATGAGGTATTTGATGAGAGTGGAGTGTTACCGAGGCACTTGGGACAGCACTGTCCGGGCTGAGTGTGGCTCAGGTGGGCGGGGCATGAGAGGACAGGACACACATCCCTGACGCATAGGGTCCGCCCTCCCTGAAAGAACACAGCATATCATATCAAATCCAAATGTTATTTCTCACACGCGCCGAATACAACAGGTGTAATGCTTACTTACAAGCCCTTAATCAACAATGCAGCTTTAAGAAAATAGAGTTTAGAAAATATTTACTAAATAAACTAAAGTTAAACAAAATTCCACAATAAAATAACAATAAGGAAGCTATATACATAGACGTTAGAACAATGTTGCATTCATCTTCTCTTATGCATTACTCAACTTATCTCCACTTAATGACTGTTTCCATTACACAATACCATTTGCACCTTTGTCTGCACCTGTGAAACCCGGATTGCTACCTTTAACAGCTCACAAACACAACTACTCTAGATGCCAGACAGTTGTCACAGTTCCCCCTGGCCTTGTARCAGTGTGCCCTCATTAACGGCTGGTACAGAACACAGTGTACACTAGTCCCACTGAGGCATTAATGTGTTGACAGACTCAACTCACATTAATGTGTTTACTCACTCACCTCCCCTGGGGAGCGTTACCACTGTGAGTCCCCTGAGAGCCAAGACAAACTCATTTGGACCACTGAGGGGCCAGTCACTGTAATGTGGGGACTGGAGACATGCATGTCTATACAGTGTATACTCACAGTGCAGGTGCATTTAATACAGGGTTTTCCCTCAGGGTGAAACTCTTCCCTCTCTTTGTACAGACGGCCCTCCAAGATACAGCCTGGAACAGAAGAGAACACACAGGTTAGCTTTATTATCGATGTATTCCTTTTTTAAAACACACACACACACACACACACACACACACACACACACACACACACACACACACACACACACACACACACACCACACACACACACACACACACACACACACACACGCACACGCACACACACAATCACTCACTCGGGCACGTTGGACAGCACTTCTTGGGGTGAATCTTGGGGTTCCTGCAGTGGACGACACATTGYACTTCCGCTTCAGTTACGACACCTTCCTGTCAAAACCAGGAAGCAATTAAAACAGTGATTTATTTATCATTGTTCGAACAAATTTCCTACGACTTATTCTAGTCCTACATCAGTGAATATTCTGCTGCATACCTCTCATTCCTGTATTAGACAAACTTATCTTTCGGTTGCTTAGCAATTTGAATCCCGTTTCAGTTATGTAAGGCATGTACTACGTAAACAGGATATTAGATAGGGACATACCATTAGATAGAGACATACCATTAGATAGAGACATACCATTGGATAGGGACATACCATTAGATAGAGACATACCATTGGATAGGGACATACCATTAGATAGGAACATTCCATTCTGCATCTCACACATGCATCTATTCTACATACTGGGACACCCCTGATCACTCACTGAAAATGTACCTGAAAAAAATATGTGGTCCCTAGTGTTAGAATTAGAAATGTTAGAACTAGGAGTGTTAGAACTAGGAGTGTTAGAACTAGGAGTGTTAAAACTAGAACTAGGGACCACAACATGTTGTTTGTGTGTCTGGATACTGGTTAGACCCCCCCCTCCCATTCCCGCCGCGTGGGTATCTTGGGGATGGAGTAAATGAGTGGTGTGTGGAGCTCTGCTTTTTTCACACGCCACCCTTCAACACGCAGACTAACACATAGTCTAGTTTGACTGGGCCTCCCCAATGCTGGAGCTGACACTCCCTCACACAGCTGTGTCCACTGCGATTGACTTATAGTGTTCAGATCTGTGCGTGTGTTTTGTATTTTAAGTTTTTTTGTTTAATTGTGGGACCATGTGAGTGTGTGGTGTGTATACAGTAAGTGAGGTTGGGTATACATGTGGTTTGAGTGTGTTTTGAGGAGACGTGTGGGGTTAGTCTTGTGAGGTAGACACTGGGTTGGGGAGGCTTGGAACCAGAAGGGTGGACTGTACTGCCAAATTCACCTGGCTCCTCTCCCAAAGACATTGAGACATATATCATCCCTCTTCATCTTTCTATCTCTCTCTCTCATCCCTCCAACTTCATCTGCCTTTCTTTCTCTTTATGTCTCTTCTTCCTCCAACCCCTTGGCTATCTGTCCACTGTCTCATTCTTTCTCTCCCTCACATCTCTCGTTCCCTCCCCAACTCTGTGTCTCTGTCTGCGTCATTCAGCCTCCCACTCTAAAAGTATGTCTATCTTTCCCTAGATCCCCATTTATCTTTCTTCATTAATCTCCCTTTCCCTTTCCACCCGTCTCTCTTTCACTCACTCCTCTGTCGGTTTGCCTCTTTTCCACTCACTCCCCTCTATCATTCCCTCTCTCTTTCCCTCTCCCTGTCTGCCTCTCTCTTAGTACTCCCTCTCTCCTTCTCTCCTTCATTTACTTTACATTCCCTCTCCTTACTTTTCTCATCATCATCTCTCTCTCTGTCTGTTACCCTCCCTTTCTCTCTTTCATTTCTCTGTGTGACACTCACCTGACAGCGGCGAGAGATGCAGGGCTTGAKGGAGCTGGTCCAGGAGACAGAACTATTATAGGACTCTCCATCCAGCTGACAACCTAGAGGAGAGAGAGAGAGAGAGAGAGAGAGAGAGAGAGAGAGAGAGAGAGAAGACCGGGGAGGATAGAGAGAGAGGGTGGGTAGAGAGAGAGAGACATAGAAGAAGATGAGGGATGCCGAGAGAGAGAGTTGGCACTCCAAACCTGGATGTGAATGTTTACTAGTTCGTGGAAAATAATAGTCTACAGGGAGCACTAAATGGACTACATGTGTGAACATAGAGCTGTTTGCCTCTCCAGACCATAAGTGTTGAGACAGATTGAACACAGGGTTACAAATCCATTGTAAGCGATGCCTGGAGGGAGTCTGTGTGCCACCACCGTCAGAGCCAGCTGGCTATAGTGCCCCCTATGGCTAGGGAAGGCCTTTCTTTGATTGTCTTGATTTGGCATAGCGATGGTAAAGTTTAGTAGTCTCGACACTGCCACATACACTACCATTCAAAAGTTTGGGGTCACTTAGAAATGTCCTTGTTTTTGAAAGAAAAGCTCATTTTTATTGCTTCTTTAATCAGCGCAACAGTTTTCAGCTGTGCTAACATAATTGCAAAAGGGTTTTCTAATGATCAATTAGCCTTTTAAAATTATAAACTTGGATTAGCTAACACAACGTGCCTCTGGAACACAGGAGTGATGGTTGCTGATAATGGGCCTCTGTACGCCTATTTAAATATTCCATTAAACATCTGTCGTTTCCAGCTACAATAGCCATTTACAACACTAACAATGTCTACACTGTAATTCTGATCAATTTGATGTTATTTTAATGGACAAAAAATGTTGCTTTTCTTTCAA
The DNA here is from genome assembly GCF_002910315.2 of Salvelinus sp. IW2-2015. NCBI lineage: Eukaryota > Metazoa > Chordata > Actinopteri > Salmoniformes > Salmonidae > Salvelinus > Salvelinus sp. IW2-2015. The sequence continues at coordinate 10,770,412 of NC_036845.1, forward strand.
AAACAAGGACATTTCTAAGTGACTCTAAACTTTTGAACGGTAGTGTATGTGCAATTCAGACACTCAAGACAGACAGACAGACAGACAGACAGGCAGGCAGGCAGGCAAGCAGGCAGGCAGGCAGGCAGGCAGGCAGGCAGGTACAAACTCTCTGACAACCCCAATCCATTATATAGATGTATCAAGATACCAGAACATATTGTTGTGAACTGTCCAGGTCCATTCCAAGGGCATGATAAAAACACCATGTGAAATGGGCCTGGGCCTGAGATCCACTATGAGCAATCACAACGCTCCAGATACAGCACCCACAGTCAATAAGGGACTAAATGAATATGCTCTTCAATTTCAACAGATATAGGGTTGTCTGGTTATGGAAACACAGCAAAACCATTCCTATGATAAAACCATTGCATTAAGTATTTGAACAGTGGGAGGTTTTCGTGCTGACACGAGCAAGTTCCTGTTCTAAATGTAGACATGGTCATGAATAAAACCCAAAGTCAACCACAATGGAGGAACAATAGGCACTAATATCGTTCACCATGACAACATGGGGCTTTCCATGGTCGACTTAAGCGAGCTCCACCTCTTCTCATTTGAATTAACTCTAGTCTCGTATAATCTTGACGGCAAACAAAGGACCGCGCCCCTGACCATGAGGTGGTCAATGCTGTGGACTGTGTCCATGGTGACCCCAACACTACCCGACCCCTGTGTGTTCCGGCCGGGAGGCGAATGTGTGCGGTCCCAGTCTGGGAGGCAGAGCGGCGCAGTGGCTCGTAAATGAGGTTTATTTCTGTGCCCTGTAAACCGAATGCTGAACCCAAACGCCAACGGGTCCCAACCCGTCCCAGAGAGGAGAAGTCCACCACTGCAGCTGTGTGTGTGTGTGTGTGTGTGTGTGTGTGTGTGTGTGTGTGTGTGTGTGTGTGTGTGTGTGTGTGTGTGTGTGTGTGTGTGTGTGTGTGTGTGTGTGTGTGTGTGTGAGAGAGAGAGAGAGAAGAATAGTTCTTAAGACTTAAATACGAACCGCTGTAGGCCTGTCACATGTTTGTGGGTGTATGTGAGTAGAAGCCGGGAAAATAATAGCTATATGTGTTTGTGTATGTAGCAATTTACCCTAAAGCAGAATCTTCAATTGGTCTGATACATTACACATACACACGCACAGTAACTATTGTGCTGTTAGAAGAAAAACTATTCCTCATTCCTCCACAAGGAGGCAGAAGTGGTTAAATAAGTAGGTTGACCAGTGCAGCTGAACTGACTGTCTTCTACTGTGGGACTCAAGCTGTCGCGTCACCCTCACTCCTACAGGTAGCATCAATGACCGTTAAACAACATCACTGCAATGCTGCAGCAAGGTCTATACATCAACACTAAAGAGATCCAAAGATAGACCCAACTCACTCCACTAGACAAAATTCCAAGTTTATTGGTTTCGCTGAGACTACAGAACAGTACATGCATCCCCTAACCTTCGACCTCATGTTTTCATGGTGATGAGAGTAGTAGAGTGTGTRTGCTGCTCACCTTTGCATCTCTCACAGCAGGCTCCCGTCTGTTTGACCACCAGAGCACAGTCCTCAGACACCAGGGGACACTTCTCCTGTTTACAGTCTGCCTTCCCCTCCTGAGAGATAGAGCAAAAGAGAGARGGGGAGGAGAGAGAAAGAGAGGGGGGAGAGAGAGAGGAAGAGAGAGACGGAGGGATGGACGGAGAGAAAGAGAAGACGCTTTTTGATTGCCATCAGTGTATTCACATTATAAAGTCTCCGACACATTCTTTGTCGACACACTCCCTTTTTACAGGCTAAAATGAACTCGAGTTACACATGTACTTTACGCAGACATTCTCTTTCTCTCCTCAATTTATATACAACCTCACTTTATATACTCGCTTAACATTATCACTTTGCCACTAGCTTTATACACTCCCTTTATATAGTCCCCATTTACTCAGTGCAACCTAACTGGACTGTATAATGAGTCAACTTCAAAGCCGGACTGTGGCCCACATAACTAAAATAAAACTGGGCGGTTTTATTTACGGAGAGCCTTCACTGGTTCCCTAACCACGCTGGTTTGGGTGATGTCGTCAGTGAAGGCGAGAGAAGAGACGGCGAGAGGCGAGGCGGCGAGAGGCGAAGGCACATGGAATCCATACATAGTCTCTGTAAAGCGCTCCCCAAACCACTGACCTAAATCGTAGAGATTTTCAGAGCACTTTCAACAGCCAGTTTGAGACAAATATGTCTGAGAGTGAGATATATGATGCCAGATAGATAAAGGGATGGATTGAAAGTGAGAGAAAAAGAGATAGAGGGAATGAGAGAAGGGCAGACAGATACCATCAGACATGATGACTGGAAAGTCTGACAGGTGGAGAGAGAGAGAGAGAGACAGAGACAGAGAGACAGAGAGGTGGACAGAGAGAGGATGACAGAGTGAGAGAGAGAAATAGAAAGAGTGGTGATAAGTTATGCGTCTAGTCTTTTGACAGCCACAGTTATCTCCATTAGTGTCATTGAGGTCCCGTATTTATCCTTTGTTTTCTCTCCACACCTGTGCTTTCCTAGTTGGGCTTTGGAGCCATTCCACTCGGCAGCCATTAACACTAAGTGGTGTGGAGAGGTTTGACCTCTCTCAGCAAAGGTCAGGGGTCACATCAGGTCACCACGCCTCATAAACACTCAACATACCGTGCACTTTCTGAGGCTTCTTACTGGTCTACTGGTGGTATGTCGTGGCTTCTAATAGGCCAACGGGTGGTCTGGGGATTGTTATTGGACTACTGCTAGTCTCTGGTGTAATAACTAGAGAAATATTTGACCTGAAGGGTAATAACATGTTGATAGGTTAATGTGACCATCTAAAAAGATATATGTAGAGTATGTAAGATGTATTGATCCCTGACATGATGGTCATGTGCTGTGGAAAGATGACCACTAGATGGCGACAGCACAGTCAGTTTCACCATCTCCATTTGCCAACTTCAGAGAATCAAAATGTGTTCAGTCAAACCATGGTCTATGTATAATCCCTCCCTCCCTCCCTCCCTCCCAATCTTTTCCACTATCACTCTCTCTCCTCCATCTATCTCTCAGCCTGACCTCAGAGGGCATGCCAAAACAAGCTGACAGACCCGCCAGCCGCCATGCCGCCGGTCTTTCATGGAAGGATGGAGAGATCACTAAAAGGCTCTTCAGAGGAGCACTCAAATCAAAGGCCTATTTAAACCTGGACTCCTTGCCCTCATGACCCTTCACCTCCCTCCAAAGCAAACATGTCGCGACCCCAAAGGAGCAGCAGTTGTGGCTTAAAACTGGATGAAAAAAGATAAGGGCAACAATATATACATTTCACTGATAAGTCACAAGCCTATCCAAGAAGTAGGCCTATTCCTGTACCAGTAGTAGAAAGTGAATGGTGCTGAATGAACTGAATGTAACTTTTGGCTCCGATGTGTAGGTAGACTAGCTCCGTGACTTTTCTCTGAATTCAGATGGCTGTTGTCCTATCCTTCTTTATGTCCTGGCAGGTAGCCTAGCGGTTGGAATACATGATCCGATAAGGTGAAAATCTGTCGATGTGCCCCCCTTGAGCAAGGCAGTTAACCCTAATTTAATCCAGGGGCGCTGTACTACAGTGGAGGCTGCTGAGGGGAGGACAGAAACCATGTGTTTGATGTATTTGTATACCATTCCACTGATTCTGCTCCAGCCATTAACATGAGCCCATCCTCCCCAATTAAGGTACCACCAACCTCCTATGCCGTACTACTATGGCTGTCCCTGTAAAACAACACATTTCACTGCACCTATCTGGTGTGTGACAATAAAACATATATACGGTACCAGTCAAAAGTTTGGAGACCTACTCATACAGGGTTTTTCTTTATTTTTACTATTTTCTACATTGTAGAATAATAGTGACGACGTCAAAACTATGAAATAACACAAATGGAATCATGTAGTCATTCAACTGAGACTGCTCTTCTCTGTGTCACGGAGGCGCTCCTCACTGCTAAAGCTAACTCTCTCTCCTCTGCTCTCATCCTTCTAAACCTATCGGCTGCCTTTGATACTGTGAACCATCAGATCCTCCTCTCCACCCTCTCCGAGTTGGGCATCTCCGGCGCGGCCCACGCTTGGATTGCGTCCTACCTGACAGGTCGCTCCTACCAGGTGGCGTGGCGAGAATCTGTCTCCGCACCACGGGCTCTCACCACTGGTGTCCCCCAGGGCTCTGTTCTAGGCCCTCTCCTATTCTCGCTATACACCAAGTCACTTGGCTCTGTCATATCCTCACATGGTCTCTCCTATCATTGCTATGCAGACGACACACAATTAATCTTCTCCTTTCCCCCTTCTGATAACCAGGTGGCGAATCGCATCTCTGCATGTCTGGCAGACATATCAGTGTGGATGACGGATCACCACCTCAAGCTGAACCTCGGCAAGACGGAGCTGCTCTTCCTCCCGGGGAAGGACTGCCCGTTCCATGATCTCGCCATCACGGTTGACAACTCCATTGTGTCCTCCTCCCAGAGTGCTAAGAACCTTGGCGTGATCCTGGACAAYACCCTGTCGTTCTCAACTAACATCAAGGCGGTGACCCGTTCCTGTAGGTTCATGCTCTACAACATTCGCAGAGTACGACCCTGCCTCACACAGGAAGCGGCGCAGGTCCTAATCCAGGCACTTGTCATCTCCCGTCTGGATTACTGCAACTCGCTGTTGGCTGGGCTCCCTGCCTGTGCCATTAAACCCCTACAACTCATCCAGAACGCCGCAGCCCGTCTGGTGTTCAACCTTCCCAAGTTCTCTCACGTCACCCCGCTCCTCCGCTCTCTCCACTGGCTTCCAGTTGAAGCTCGCATCCGCTACAAGACCATGGTGCTTGCCTACGGAGCTGTGAGGGGAACGGCACCTCCGTACCTTCAGGCTCTGATCAGGCCGTACACCCAAACAAGGGCACTGCGTTCATCCACCTCTGGCCTGCTCGCCTCCCTACCTCTGAGGAAGTACAGCTCCCGCTCAGCCCAGTCAAAACTGTTCGCTGCTCTGGCACCCCAATGGTGGAACAAACTCCCCCACGACGCCAGGTCAGCGGAGTCAATCACCACCTTCCGGAAACACCTGAAACACCACCTCTTTAAGGAATACCTAGGATAGGATAAAGTAATCCTTCTAACCCCCCCCCCCCTTTAAAAGAGTTAGATGCACTATTGTAAAGTGGTTGTTCCACTGGATATCATAAGGTGAATGCACCAACCTGTAAGTCGCTCTGGATAAGAGCGTCTGCTAAATGACTTAAATGTAATGTAAATGTAGTAACAAAAAAAGTGTTAAACAAATCAAAATATATTTTAGATTCTTCAAAGTAGCCACCCTTTGCCTTGATGACAGCTTTGCACACTGTTGGCATTCTCTCAACCAGCTTCATGAGGTAGTCACCTGGAATGCATTTCAATTAACAGGTGTGTCCAAACGTTTGACTGGTACTGTATATTTGTTATTTATTTWATTTAACTAGGCAAGYCAGTTAAGAACAAATTCTTATTTTACAATGACGGCCTACCTCGGCCAAGCCCTCCCCTAACCCGGACAACGTTGGGCCAATTGTGTGCCTCCCAAAGGGACTCCCAATCACAACCGGTTATGATACAGCCTGGGATCGAACCAGGGTCTGTAGTGACACCTCTAGCACTGAGATACAGTGCCTTAGACCGCTGCGCCACTCAGGAGGCCATATATATATTTGTCTCTACCCCTCCATTAGAAGTATCCTGGGAGGTCCAATAGCAATGCTGCCCTGAAGGTTCTCTAACACCATCTTTGCTCTATAGACCACTGGGAGAACTGTACCACTAGCCTCACAGTGCACTGACAGAAAGGGGGGAAGAGGGGGATGGAGAAAGAGAGCAGAAAATAAAGGAGGATTTTGTCTTCTTTAAGTCTTCTAGACTACATTCTTAGAAAAAAGGGTTCCAAAATGGTTCTTCGGCTGTCCACATAGGTGAACCCTTTCTGGTTCCAGGTAAAACCCTTTTGGGTTCCATGTAGAATCCTCTGTAAAAAGGGTTCTACCTGGAACCAAAAAGGTGTCTTCAAAGGTTCTCCTATGGGGACAGCTGAAGAACCCATTATGGTTCTAGATAGTACCTTTTTTTCTAAGAGTGTAGAGATATCACATTTCTCATTTCATCCTAAGATTTATGCTTTTATTTTTGGGAGTTTGGTTGTCCCTTTAGACAGAATGGTGTACAAGTTATTGCTCCTTTTCAWAAAATGACATTCACATGCCAATTCCACACATAAATCCAATGTTATTACATCTCTGTACCTGGACAGACATGCTGGCTGGTTTAGTGGTTTGCTGACAACGCCAGTGGCAGAGGTAAAGACTGTAAAGGTACACGGTGAGTATTGATCTCCATGTTTGTGGAGCGGTTGGAACAGAAAGGACCTTTGGCTTCCCAAATGTTTGCAGATCACTGGTCAGCCCACTGAGCTCATCAATCATTGCTACCGAGAAAGAGGAGAGGGGGCAAAAAGAGAGGGAGAGTAGTAGATAGCAGGTTAACGAGAGCTGCCTCCTGGCTGTCTGTATATAATGTTTAGCGAGCGGGAGGCAGATTCCTGCGTCTTGTGAGACGGCTGGCTAAAAGAATGGCTTCTCTGTGTGCCTCAGTTTCCGCCAGTGAAGGGCCATTAACAGGTACTCCGCCGCAACTGGGAGCCTGTGAGTGACACTAGAGCCCCACCCTTTAAAATCTGCTAACCCCCCTAAAAGACAGCATCGCGAAACAAGTGTCTTTCAGGCTGGCCCCCCTCCCCTGCGAGGCACTCTGGGGCCAGTGACATGACGGACGGGCCAAGATGAAAGGCTAGCTGTGGCCCTCTGATGACTGATAGCATTCAGCAGGGCTCCTAGTGATGGAAGCCTGATAAGGAGGTGGTTAGCAGAGGGAGACATATCAAAGAGACTATCAGAGCCACTAGAGACAGCCGAGGCAGCATGGCCACATATATAACCTTGCACACGCACACTGTTTCTTTGTTTCACATAGGGCAAATACCCTGCAAGTCAAACACGACATTTGTAGAAACTTCCTCACCACATGACACTTTTAAAGAGGGACTAAAAAGACAGGCGAGGGAGAGCATTATTGAATCTGGGTTCTCGTGACAGAAAAGCCTCTCACTTGCATTCTCAACCCCTAAAACAATGACCTTCAAAGCAAGGAGAGACAGAGGTCAAAGAGCAAATGTTCCAGGAAAGACACCTCCTTTCACATTTGTAGCCTGGATTTAACAGACAGTCGGGGGCAAAGACAGCACGAAGACAAGGGTGTCTTTAAACAAACAATGCCATTTTGTTTAAAAGCCAGTGTGGGCTTAGAAGGGAAATAATTACATAGCTAGCCTACTGCTCTTATTGAAAAGGTAGCAACATTATTCATAATTCTTTGTGATAATTAGAAAAAACAGTACAGGCCTATTTGCCCAGTTTGGCCTACAACTCGCTATAGACTATGCATATTTAGGCCACAATATGAATATTAAGAATATTCAGTCAAGCGCAGAGGCAATAATTACGCACAACAATTGCGTTGTGTTCCTCCTCTGTGGAACCTACTTGCCAACAACAAATAGGGAATCTCAATGTCAACTAACAATTKAAAGTTATTTAGCAAGAATTGGGATTTGTTCTCACCAGACAGACGCAGGTGATGCACGGGTTGTCCGTTATGTTGGGTATGTGGAGCACCTCTCCTTCGTTCTCGCAGATGGCTTCTGTACCTGTGAAGGGCGCGAGGAGAGAGGCAATAAATTCGCGCCTTTTCATCCTCATTGAAGTGATAAAACAGCGAAACAACACGCCCCAGAGAAGATATGTCATGGACAGGCTCGCCATATTCGAATTGTGCTTTTTTTTTAGGCCTACCAGGAATTGCACCGGCTATGCCATAACGGTGAGGTATATTTTGTAGACGTTAAAATAAGCAGGCCTAATAGTCTTGAGTTTTATCGACAAGTTTATATTTCTAATTTATTTTGATTATATAGGCTATAGCCTATAACTTTTTCTAAATTACGAAATATTAGATCAGTTTATCAGAATATTTTTGTCAGAGTGATTTAAATTTAGATGAGACATAACATTTTTAGTTGAGCAGAGCAGTGGCTGCCAGGAGAAGTGTTAGGGGGGGGATTTGGTGACAAAGTGGTTTCTGTGAGAATTACAGGAGCAGGGCAATTACCCCGACCGTAGCGTACCCTACAACCTTCGCGTGGAATTAAACCAGCACAGCTTTAAGTGATTGTGGGGAAACCCAACACTTTAGCCTCAATCCAATGAGGCTTTTCTTATTTTATAAAGCAGAGATGAATGAATAGCCCTATAAATGTTGTTTATTCTTCATCCACCTCTTGCAACCGAGCACAGTGACAGGGCGCATTTGTCTTTCTACAACCAGACAACTTTCCTCTCCCACGAAAACGCTGTGTTCAACTCCCGGCCCTGCAGGGAAAACAATAGACAGATGATATACCGCATATTTCGAATACCAGGTAGCGACAATCCATGGGAATTTGATCCGGTGGGATTATACTATAATGGTAGCCTACTCAACTGATACCGATACGCAGGTTTGTCTGTCCCCTGAAAGAAATGATAATGTTTGCACAATGATAACGCGCCAGGTGACTTGGATACTGACCTCGACAGCACGACCCAACTCGAGTTTCCAAAACAACAGTAGATGGGAAAATTATACTGGTGATCCAATGCGTCTCTCATGAGGTTTCAAACGAGCCCGGGGGTACCAGTTACCCGACAGAACATATTTTTTTCACCCAACTTTAACATCAATCCAATGACACGGTGACATTTGTTGTTGATTTATGTTCAACCAAATGTAAATCAAAACTAGACATTGAGCTGACGTCTGTGCCCAGTGGCAAATAACGGGAAAAGTGAATAGCCTACATGTAGTCCTATAGGCCAGCTTTTGGGCTATATTCTTGTTTTTGACAATTGCTGGACATGTTTTGAAACTAAATAGGCCAAGTCAATGTATCTTACCTGTAATTAAAGGCGAGGAGGACTGTGGCATTTGGAACAGTAAAAACACGAATAAAAAGCTGCAGGTGAACTTAATAGAACGTTCCAAGGCGCTCGAGCAGCAATACAACATCATCCTAAAATTGGTCCAGTAAAAAAAAAGAAGGAAAACGAAAAAAAGAAAATGATATGCTAGAATATATATATATATTTATATCCCCATGGGTTGGTGTCCGACTGAAAACCCTAGAATATATGGGACTCCAGCATAATTGCCCCCCTCAGTTAGTTTTGTTCCAGCCCATAACCTTCAGTTTGTCAAAATGCTAAACGACATCGCGTGTCCTCGGGCATCCGACAATCGACATGACACGATAATTACAATGACAATGCCGTGCGGACAGCCAGGCGACAGTCCTCATGTCGCGTCCAGGAGCGCTCTTGTGTTCCCAAAACAAGTGCAGGGGTTAGAAAATGTTTCCAAAAAAGTGAAAAACAAATTTCATAAGAGATTAAAATAAAACAGATGCGTATAGTAAAAATGAAAAATAAAACGATTGGGAAATAAATTCCCCAAATAGCTTAAAGATATACTCGTATTTAAATGTCTTCAAAAATCCTCATGTTTGGCAATACCAAAAATATACAGATGTTGTCAAGCGCTAAAAGAAACCGGTTGCGTTCGGAATTTTAGGTCCGTTTTGCGCGGAGATGCTGTCCAACTGTCTCAAGTTTAGTAGCGGGCTTTAGGTTAGGCTACACGAGCCGGCACTGGTCTCTCACTCCGAGCTCCGCGAGAAGCGAACCACCTCCAGCCCAAAGTTATAGTAAACTGCTCCTACTGAGGCTCACGGCGATGCCAGCGTAATAGAAACCCTACTACTCCAGTTAAACATCCCCGCAGGGTGCAGGAACCTCCTCCAAACAAAACGAGAACGGCCCCTCAATATTTAAATAGTTGCCGGGGGTTTTAATAATCCGAGTGATTTGACGTACAATCTTGCCCGCTGCTCCCGGCTGGCTGCCGCAGTGGTAATGAAACACTCCGTACAATACCGCGCCGGGAGAGACCCACCTACTGCTATCGGATCTCGTTTCACTACAAACAAGCCTGGATACACAACATGYGTACCGTACCACCTGTCCTTACTGATAATCTCTGCTGCGCTCTCTCAACACTGTCACGCTGCAAAACAGGATGAAACAACAAAAATTCCCTAATTCAGGCCACTTTGTATCAAGGTGGGTTTTCTGCGCCCCTCGAGCTGCTGGGGGACCAAGCGTCATCCCACAATTGTTGATCTCTCCCCCTCCACCCGCATTGATGGGGCGCACCACAATGTCTGTCTGTTCAGTATCATACATTTTACATTTTCCAGTCATATCCTCAATGCAACACTTATTTGATAAATTAGGCATTTTCTTTGTTTGACCCCACTTCAAAGGTATGATGTCAATTTAGAATATATAATCTATAACATTTCAATAGCCTATAATAAAGGCACATATCTAATTTAGGCTCCATTAACCAGCTTGCATGACATGAAGTGTCATGTTGTTTGAGACAGATATAGAAATCTACAACTTTTAAAACAGTTTGGCACCCTTATAATTGTGCTTCTGAAGAACCTCAAATGGGAAGGAAAAGCATTTCTTCAAAGAAACAATTATGACCAAACCCTGTATTTACAACATTTAACTGTCAAGGAACAATGTTTTATTTTATCTAATTGTATTGCTCTTGTTACTTCGCATTGTAAACATGCCACGAGTGACGAGTAAACTTAGTGTGTGTGTGTGTGTGTGTGTTTGTGTGTTAGAAAGGGAGTGTGTGTCACTGTCTTTGTGTCGACAGTGTGTGTGCATTCAGCAGTACAGATGTACATTGTGTTAATATTCAACGCTTGATGGCGCCAAAGAGCACCCTTTTGAAGTAGAGGTGTCTATTTCCAAATTCGCCGCAAGAGTTTTACAGATGCCGAGTTTGAACAGTTATTTATTTAACTGTGACATAAATGACCATCTTCCACTCTAAAACGAAAGAGCCCTATTGCGCTGTCGTAATTCAGATTCCGTTGTATGGTCCTTTGTAGCGCAGTTGGTAGCGCATGGTGCTTGTAATGCTAGGGTAGTGKGTTTGAATCACGGGACGATAAGTAAAATATATTCACGCATGACTGTAAGCCGCTTTGGATAAAAGCGTCTGCTAAATGGCATGTATTATTATATTACAAAGCAGGAAGGATGGGCAACTTTGATGGTGGCAGGGGACACAAAAAAACGGAACTCATCAGAGGGGCCACAGTAGCTCGTGGGTCTGCATACCCACATCCATACCAACACCTTGCAAACAAAACATTAAAGCGGCTCCCCCCCTGACAGTGAATATATATATTTTWGTTTTAAAGTACATTTCCTGCAATTCTGCCATGGGGTGTAGAGAAAATGTGCAGATTTAAAACAAGTTTCGTGCAATTCTACACATTTTGCCATGGGGAACAGAGAAAATTTTGCAATTTCATAACCCATTTCATGCAATTCTATTAATTTTGCCATGGGGCAGAGAAAAAATTGCAGTTTTTCAGCTAATTTCCTGCAATTCTACACATTTTGCCATAGCAGGAGGCAAATGTTTGCAGTTTTTAATATGATAACTGATGATCAACCATGCTTACTACATGTTAAGATAGCTGGCCACAAGACTAATCTACCACTCATAAAATGTTTAGCTGACATGGGCTAATTGAGTGGCTGCTGATGCACAACCACATTTCGAAGATGCACCTTGTGTATTCTATTATTTAAAAAAAAATCATAATATTTATTTTGGGGTGAAATTGGTCCGCGGGCCTACAAAAGGGGGGGAAGAGTTGTCCATCCTTGTTATAGTGTTGTGATGTTGTGTGAAGTCGATTTGGATAAAAGCATCTGCTAAATGGTATATATTATTATATCATATATTCTAGAGTGTTGTGCTTTTATGTCATTGTCCCTGCTTGAGTCAATATGTATGGAATCAGTATGAAGAACATTTTTGAGCATTGTGTCTACTACTACATCTCATTGCCATGGGGCAGATGTTGTGGAGACATTGCACAGACGTTAAGAGAGCCCTGGGAGTCAGCTGCCCAGGGTTAAGACTGCGGGCAGACGGTGGGTCTGGGTCCAGAGAGGAAGGGGTTAGACTCAGCTGTCGTATCAAGACTGGAGCGCGACCTCCGTCCGGCTCAGACCCACGCCAACCTGGATCAGCCAGCAGCACCACGGTGGATCCAGGGATACCCTCGCTCCAATCCAAACTTAAAACGAGCCTGAACTCTGACCCCTGCAGGTTGAGAGGTCAGGTACCCGCGGGCTTCAGCTGTGCGAGCGGGCGACTCACAGGCGACTTCATTTGGGCACCGATCAGGACGACACACTCGCTCACACAGAACACACACACACACACCACACACACACCACACACACACACACACACACACACAACACACACACACACACACACACCACACCACACACACACACACACACACACACACACACACACACACACACACACTCTCTCTACAAACACAGACAGAACACTCGAATAGAACCGCAGACACAGAAAACACCATCATGCACAAAAACATCCATAGAGAAAGCGAGTGTGTCTCTTTAAGACAGGGGAGAGGAAAAAGAGAGGCATTTATCAAAGAGCATCGTGAGAGCTGTAGATTTAGTCTGGGGCTGGGATCTATCACACTCAATACTTTCCATCGTTTTACAAGTTTTTCACAGGGAAGTAGGGATAACAGTTCATCTCCTCTCAGATACACATTAGCGTTACATACCATTCTGGACAAGAGCATGCACATACATCAGATATACATTCTCTCCTAAGCCTCTCACAAGGCAGCTTCTCTAATAAAATGACACCAACCCATTTGTTTGTAAAAGGCTAATGCAAAGGGCTTTTTATTACATTCTCTCAAACCTGTGTGGCACTGTTCGTTTTTCACAGTGGGGCATGTAACAATGTTTGGTCCTATGTCAATCATTTTTCTGCACTTGAACCTGTCCTGTACAACATTCATGTTGTGAAACACAGAGCGTCACAAAGCGTTTAGTCAAAGACACAAGTTATTGAGGAGAATAATACAAAAAAAGAGAACCCACTGATGTCAAACAGACATAACATAACACAGACCTGAGAGGAGAGTCCATTCCCATCTTCTTCCACAACGTGACCTTAACGCAACATCTACAAACGACCCGTGCCAAATTAAACAGTGAGTTTCACAGTTACTCAATCTTAAATTGACCTTGTGCCGAGCTCAGGAAAATTTGCACAGACCGTTTACACAATAGTAAGGGAAAAAACAAACCTAAAGCCACTGGCCAAGGACAAAGCCATTTTAACAGTGACTATTCCTATATACTCTAACATATACACTGTCCCACATACTCAGTAAGCAAGGAGTGAAAAGAGACAGACTTAAAGGGATAGAGAAAGACATACATACAGAGGGAGATTAAGGAGAAACAGTAAACATTAAACAATAGTTTCATAGCACTAACTTGAATCACCCTGCTTTGTCTATAAAAACAGGCAGAGAACAGGTGCCTAGTGCATCAAACTAGCTGATTATGGTACAAAACCTTTGCTGTAATACATTCATTAAGCTGAGTTAGGAAACGATACACATCTAAATTCATCAAGACAAGTACAGACAACACACACATACAGGACGTACAGGTACAGTACAATAGCAACATAAAGAGTTGTTTGGATTGCCATTGGTCAGGCTGGCACAGCAATCCTCTAACAGAAGGTGGCCTATGATCTCAGAGGCTGGCTGGAAACACTGCTAAACTTGTAGGGCTATGTGTTGCAGAATACGTGCAGGTGCTAGCTAGTGTTTTTACATGTATAGTTGTGCATGTTTGTATTCTTGTGTTTGTGGTGTGCGTGATTGAGTATGTTCCTGCAAGTCCTCACAAACGATCATGAGGGCTGCTTGAATTCCCTCCCCTTTTCGTTTCTCTGCTATTGTCTCAGTTTGATGGATTTCCTGCTTCTGTGCGCTGAAAGCTGCTGATGGGGGGCGAAAGTGGCCTCGTTTTACCCGAGGGGACATACGGACGGAACGCGGGGGTTATTCTTAGCCTGAGGCAGGGATGGCTTTGGCAAGGCATGGTGCCACACGAGGGGGCGAGAGGGCGGGGTAGATGTCAGAGTGCCCGCGTGTAGGCGGGGTGGTTAGGGCTTACCGACGCACAGGGCTGTGGGTTCCACTGCGAGACGYTGCCACTGGAAGGAAGGGAGGGGAAGGGCTTTGATGTCRCACGTCCGACTCCYWSRCTGTTCTACTGGAGTTTCTGACTGGGCCTCATCTTCWGCACCGCACCTTCACCCAACACAGACACCAGAAGTCCTGACTATGGACCAGCATCAGCCCTGATAGAAGTGTGTTTGTCAATGAATATGAGTGTATAGGTGAAACTGTGTCTGTGTGTCTGTCTGTGTGTGTGTGTGTGTGTAACAATGTATTTATTGCATGACATTATCAGCCCTCTCCAGCAGCAGCATCTGGCTCTTTCTTTTTCTCCTTGACCTTCACAGATGACTTTCTCGACACCTTCTCTTTCCCAGGCTCCTTCAAAGACTCTTTGCTGGTGTCCTTAGAAGACTCCTTATTTGACTCCTTTCCAGATTCCTTGGAGGACTCCTTCTTTTCCTTGGAGGACTCCTTCTTTTCCTTGGAGGACTCCTTCTTTTCCTTGGACTCTTTCAAAGACTCCTTTTTTGACTCTTTCCCAGGGTCCTTGGGCTCTTTGGGCTCCTTGGTCGACTCTTTCTTCTTTTCCTTAGAGGACTCCTTCTTTTCTTTCTTCACTTCTTTCACAGGCTCTTCTGCAGTCTCTTCCAATGTCTCCTTGACTGCCCCCTCAGCAGACACTTTCTTGTCCTTGGATTCTTTATCTGAAAAGGGCCAGACAGAGAGATAGGAGTGATTAACACGTTATTACCAGGTACACACTCACATGAACAGAACTCCCACACGTCATCAACTTGGGATTCCTCATCTGTGATGGAGGATAGACAGTCCCTTCTCTTCTCTCCATCTCTGATGCCTGGTTTAGAGATGTTCTGTCATTTAGTGCTGACCAATAGGCTTAGGAGAATCTGAGCCAAATTCGCTCCCGTGGTGCTAGCTATGGATAACACTGTTCATAATATAGGTTAAGATTGAATTGTTAGACACTACTGCACTGTCGGAGCTAGGTACACAAGCATTTTGCTACACCCGCAATAACATCTGCTAAAGAAACTCAGCCAAAAAAGAAACGTCCTCTCACTGTCAACTGCGTTTATTTTCAGCAAACTTAACATGTGTAAATATTGGTATGAACATAACAAGATTCAACAACTGAGACACAAACTGAACAATTTCCACAGACATGTAACTAACAGAAATGGAATAATGTGTCCCTGAACAAAGGGGGGTCAAAATCAAAAGTAACAGTCAGTATCTGGTGGGGCCACCTGCTGCATTAAGTACTGCAGTGCATCTCCTCCTCATGGACTGCACCAGATTTGCCAGTTCTTGCTGTGAGATGTTACCCCACTCTTCCACCAAGGCACCTGCAAGTTCCCGGCCATTCCTGGGGGGAATGGCCCTAGCCCTCACCCTCCGATCCAACAGGTCCCAGACGTGCTCAATGGAATTGAGATCCGGACTCTTCACTGGCCATGGCAGAACACTGACATTCCTGTCTTGCAGGAAATAACCCACAGAACAGGCAGTATGGCTGGTGGCATTGTCATGTTGGAGGGTCATGTCAGGATGAGCCTGCAGGAAGGGTACACCATGAGGTAGGAGGATGTCTTACCTGTAACGCACAGCGTTGAGATTGCCTGCAATGACAAGCTCAGTCCGATGATGCTGTGACAAACCACCCCAGACCATGACGGACCCTCCGCCTCCAAATCGATCCCGCACCAGAGTACAGGCCTCGGTGTGACGCTCATTCCTTCGACAATAAACGCAAATCTGACCATCACCCCTGGTGAGACAAAACTGCGACTCGTCAGTGAAGAGCACTTCTTGCCAGTCCTGTCTGGTCCRGCGACGGTGGGTTTGTGCCCATAGTCGACGTTGTTGCCGGTGACGTCTGGTGAGGACCTGCCTTACAACAGGCCTACAAGCCCCCAGTCCAGCCTCTCTCAGCCTATTGCGGACAGTCTGAGCACTGATGGAGGGATTGTGCGTTCCTGGTGTAACTCGGGCAGTTGTTGTTGCCATCCTGTACCTGTCCCGCAGGTGTGATGTTCGGATGTACCGATCCTGTGCAGGTGTTGTTACACGTGGTCTGCCACTGCGAGGACGATCAGCTGTCGGTCCTGTCTTCCTGTAGCACTGTCTTAGGCGTCTCACAGTACGGACATTGCAATTTATTGCCCTGGCCACTGCAGTCCTCATGACTCCTTGCAGCATGCCTAAGGCACGTTCACGCAGATGTGCAGGGACCCTGGGCATCTTTCTTTTGGTGTTTTTCAGAGTCAGTAGAAAGGCCTCTTTAGTGTCCTAAGTTTTCATAACTGTGACCTTAATTGCCTACCGTCTGTAAGCTGTTAGTGTCTTAACGACCGTTCCACAGGTGCATGTTCATTAATTGTTTATGGTTCATTGAACAACCATGGGAAACAGTGTTTAAACACTTCACAATGAAGATCTGTGAAGTTAWTTGTTTTTACGAATTATCTTTGAAAGACAGGGTCCTGAAAAAGGGACGTTTCTTTTTTTGCTGAGTTTATGTGTATGTGACAATTTGATTTGATATGATTTGATTAGCACTGTGCGCAAGCTAAGGTCAGAGTTGCCCGTCCGCTAAAGTTAGCAATATGTACATATGAGTCAAGGTTATCCTAGATTTGCATTGTGCCGATGCTGTGGTTAGCATACTGTTACACAATGCTGTTATGTACAGTACAGCAGAGAGGACTGTGACCCTCGGTACAATTAAGTTCAGACAGCTTCCAAACCCTCCCGTTGACAAATTGAATTACAACAGCACCTGTCGCATCACAAAGAAACCCCCCTCCCCTTTCTCCCCCCTCCTCCACATTGGATTGGCTCTTTGATAAGATAATAGCGGACCGTTGTCTCCCAAACAATGAGACGTCCTTATCTCCATGAGAAAGGAGAGGGCTGTGTGTGTAAGAGGGGCTGTGGTAAGTACTGTGTTTAGAGACTCTGGAGAGGGACTCCAATCAGCTGGGTAATCGTCTAGGGCTTACAAAGTCCTGGCTGAAGTGTGTGTGTGCTGGCTTTTTGTGTGCAGGGCTCCGTCTGAAAGGTTCAGTGTGTATCGTGTAGGAGGTGAGTTCCAGTGTGTAGGCCAGGGTGCTGTATCTGATGTGCTGTGCACGGTCAGGTGCAGTGTGTGACCTACACGATTCAGTGTGTAGAGCGTCATTGTTGCTAGGGCACCGTGTATCAAGGCTGTGTGTTAGTTGAGGGGCCTTATAAACTGACCTGTTTTTCCCGCCTGCGGCCTCTGGCTCTTTTGTCTAGCCTTCCTAAATGATCCCCACAGGCAAGCCAGTGTAAAAATAACCAAATAAACCAAAATCAGCCACCCAAAAAAGACAGAACTGGTTAAAAGACTCAACAGAAAAGCCTGTGTGAAGCAGCAGCAAAGTGCCAGTAAAGCCCAGTAAAAGTGGGCCAGTTTAAACAGGGAGCAGTGTCTTATTGTCCTGACTGAGAACTGGCTGCTGTTGGGTTTCCATTTGGTGTAACACGGAGGAGAGCCGGGCCACCCAGCACGCACGCACGCACGCACGCACGCACGCACGCACGCCCGCACGCACGCACACACACACACACACACACCCACACACACACACACACACCCGACCAACACCCTCAGATTCTTTTCCAATCACACATAAAAAGGATGGCTATAGTAACTGCCCTGAGGAAAAGCTGAACTCTCTCATTCATATATAAACACAAAATGCATGCAGACACAGCTGAATGTAGGCTAGAGTTTAGGTTGATGTGTATTGATTATGTAAATATGTGTGTGTGTTTGAG
>NC_036845.1:10793100-10799236 GCF_002910315.2 Salvelinus sp. IW2-2015
AGGGGAAAGCGGAGCGGAAAATCTTTGTTTTGAAGAAAAGGCAGATAGGAACAATTCTCCTCTGGGCGAAACGGACTGAGTGCATCAGAACTTGTTGACATTTGTTTGGCTGGTTTTTTTGTGTAAGCTTAACTTGTGTTTGCTCACGCACGCACGCACGGCAGCGCGCGCGCGCACGGCACACGCACAACACACACACACACACACCACACACACACACACACACCGACCAACCACCTCAGACTTTTTTCAATCACACATAAAAAGGATGGCTATAGTACCTGCCCTGAGGAAAAGCTGAACCTCTCTCATTCATATATAAACACAAATGCATGCAGACACAGCTGAATGTAGGCTAGAGTTTAGGTTGATGTGTATTTGTTTTTAATGTAAATAATTGTGTGTGGGTTTGAGTACATTCATAAAAGAGTTTGTGTCTATGTCTCTAATAGATTGGAGAGGTGTGTGTGTGTGTGCGGTGTGTGTGTGGGGGGGGGGGGGGGGGGGGGGGGGGGGGGGGGGGGGGGGAGGGGGGGGGGGGGGGGGGGGGGCATGAGCTCACCGAGTAGCCGGTAGCAAGGCCTCGATAAAATGAGACATGCTGCAAACAGTATTTGGAAAGTTGTGGGGTTGTTGTAGACAATGGGGTGTGGTGGTGAGATGGACGACGGGGGGGGGTGAAATGCTGTTGTGGGGAGTGGGGGGCGGTTAGAGGGGGGTGGGGGGGACTGGGGTGTTGGCCTGGATGGGGGGTGTTCCTGCGGCGCGAGGTGGCCCAGCGGTAAAGGAGCTGATGGCTGGCTGTGTGTGGTTAGTCTGGCGGGAGAGGTTCCGCGTGTTATGACTGGGGTTGGTTGAGTGGGCCAGGAGATAGAAGGGGGATAGGGGGATGAGGCTGACGCTGGCGTGGCTGGGTTACGGTTTGCCCGATTCGTTAGGCGGTGCCGTGTGGGGTTAATTTTGTTTCTGTTGTAATTCAAGTTGACGCGCTTAGTCTGACAAAAAGTGGCCACGGGCTATGATTACACACGGCTGGCGCAAAACACATGGGGTGTTCTGCTCTGACTTATCGGGAGACACAGGATGTATTTGGTGTAGACCTCGCTCAGCGCAGCTGATCAGGCTTATGTTAGACAATCGCATTGAGAATCGCCATACTCTGATTCTACGAACTTTCAACTGAATTCCGAGCCCATAGGCGTAAATGTCATGTACACTTCTGGATGTCTGGCGGAGATACGAAGAGTGGAGCAGACAACTGAAGTGGGTGGAACTCCGTAGAGTGGTTGGGGGACTACTTGGGGGCTCTAGATCATTTCAAGAATTCTAGCGTGAGGTGAGCATGTGGGTTATTGGATAAGAGTTACAAAGGTTTGCGGTGCGAAGGAATATGTCGACTCGCATGACTCGTTCCAATTCGAAGGGAGATGATCGTAGAAAGTATGTGTGATGTCTGTACAGATGTGAGGGAGTGGGTAGTGTTTGGTAAAGGGAGATAGAATGGCATGTGTGTGCAGAGAAGATCCGAGAGAGAGAGAGAGAGAGAGAGAGAGAGAGAGAGAGAGAGAGAGAGAGAGAGAGAGAGAGAGAGAAAGGAGAGAGAGAACTAGCCAAAGTAAAACGTATACAGAGATGCCTTACAAACCCCACCCCCTTTGTCAGAATCAAGCATTGATTGACAGTCAGGTTTCCTTCGACAATCAGTCCCATTGTGACAGACCCAAGTCCAAACCACATCACCACTTCAGTTGCTGCTGCTACTCCCCAGACAGAAATACATGGGCGATCACGTAGCAGTAAAAAAGCTGTCGCAGACAATTTTCTCCCAGACAACCAGAACCCTTTTGGGTTAACAGGGCCATTTTAACGGGACTTGATAAACATTTCCACCGTAAAAAAGATGGGGTTAAAGCATCAGAGAGTCAGGTCATCTCCTATTTTTATTTGATCAACAAAGTAATAAAGCGGAACCTTCCAGACTAAACAGAGCATCAGTTTTACCGTGGGCCACTCTGCGGAGGAAACATCAGCAAACAGTCCCCAGCTGTAACGCTAACCCAATACCACAACAGCATCACCGTCGTCATCACCACCAACATTGTCATATWAACCTACGTCAAATATGTTTGCAGATGTTCATTTTATGAGGACATTTGTACCGTATTGGTGAGTATGTGTGTGTGTGTGCTCATGATAGTGTGTATTGATATGTATGGTGTGGGTTCAAAGAAGTTTGACGGCAACACTGTACACTCCCGTCAGCAACACAAAAGCTCACACAAAAACCAGCCAAACAAATGTCAACAAGTTGATAACATTTCCCCAGAGGAGAATGGTCCTATCGCCTTTTCTTCAAAACARAGATTTTCCGCTCCGCTTCCCCTCTAAGAGAAAAGAGCGGGTGCTCTTTAGAGCTTCAGGGGGCCGTAGTCAAAATACACACAGGCCTCACAGAGTGCCTGCATTCCCCTGTGTCCCCAGACTATGCGGGAGGCTTCTGCCTTGCTTCCCACTGTTTTATAAATACCGCCGCTAAACTGCTGCGCTTGCCAGGGACCGGCCACGCAGCTCTGTGATGTGACGTTCGTGTGTGATGTGTGTGTGAGCGTGGTCCAGAATAAACGGCCACAACAGCATTGTGTTACTCTAAAAACAAAACGTAGAGGCTGGCAACGTGGGAGTGGAGGGTTGAGAGAGGAGAGGAGAGGAGGGGACAGAGAGAGGAGAGGAGAGGACCCGGCTTCTCTTTGAGTATATTGAGGGGACGAGCAGAGAGAGGAGAGGAGGAGGGGACAGAGAGAGAGAGGAGAGCAGGGGACGAGAAGGAAGAGGAGAGAAAGGGAGAGAGAGAGGACGAGACAGGGCAGAGAGAGGAGAGGAGAGCAGGGGACAGAGAGAGGAGAGGAGAGAAGAGGGGGGGACAGAGAGAGGAGAGGAGAGCAGGGGACAGAGAGAGGAGAGGAGAGAAAGGGACAGAGAGAGGAGAGGAGAGAAAGGGACAGAGAGAGGAAGAGGAGAGCAGGGACAGAGAGAGGAGAGGGGACAGAGAGAGGAGAGGAGAGCAGGGGACGAGAGAGGAGAGGAAAGAAAGGGACAGAGAGAGGGAGCAGGGGACAGAGAGAGGAGAGGAGAGAAGAGGGGGGACAGAGAGAGGAGAGGAGAGCAGGGGACAGAGAGAGGAGAGGAGAGAAAGGGACAGAGAGAGGAAGCAGGGGACAGGAGAGGAGAGGAGAGCAGGGGACAGAGAGAGGAGAGGAGAGCAAGGGGACAGAGAGAAGGAAGAGGAGAGAAGGGACAGAGAGAGGAGAGGAGAGCAGGGGAAGAGAGAGGAGAGGAGAGAAGAGAGGGGACAGAGAGAGGAGAGGAGAGAGAGGGGGGGACAGAGAGAGAGAGGGAGCAGGGGACAGAGAGAGGAGAGGAGGAGAGGAGGAGGGAACAGAGAGAGGAGAGGAGAGCAGGGGACAGAGAGAGGAGAGAAGAGAAGAGGAGGGCAGAGGAGAGGAGAGGAGAGTATACAAGCTAGGGAATTGTCAGGGGAACAGGACATATACAGACACAAATATTCAGGTGTCAAGAGACCAGTTACCTATCTAGCTCTTCTATGCTGTCTTTAAAACACAACACACGCACGCACGCACGCCGCACGCACGCACGCACGCATCGACGCACGCACGCACGCACGCACACGGCACGGCACGCAGCACGCACACACACACAACACACACACACACACACACCACACACACCACACACACACACACACACACACACACAACACACAACACACACAAGCTGTATGAGAGTGGGTGGAGGTTGGGGTTATGTCGGCGGCTGTGTAAACACTGGGCTGTAATCCAGAAAGTCGTGGCGTCTAAGCCAGTAACCTCTGGTAAACCACTGCATGATCAAGCAAATTATACTCCAATAGGAGGGGGAGGCAGTGGTTCCAGTCCCATCCAACCCCCTCCTACTCACAGGCAGCGCTGGAGAGAGAGACGGAGACTGGAACCACAGAAGAAAGGGTTCGTAGTGGGAGACACCAGTGTTGGGACAGCTGCTAATGAAATGGCTACTGACTGTGTGTTGGTGTGTGTGTGTGTGTGTTGTGTGTGTGGTGTGTTGTGTGTGTGTGTGTTGTGTGTGTGTGTGTGTGTGTGTGTGTGTGTGTGTGTGTGTGTGTGTGTGTGTGTGTGTGTGTGTGTGTGGTGCTGTGTGTGTGTGTCTCTGTCTGTCCAGGGGAAAGTTCATGTGTGATAAATGATGTGTCTTTGTTAGAGTGCTTATATATGTGTGTGTGTGTGAGAGCGAAAGTGTGTGTATAACCGACTGTGTGTGTATCTATGTGTTCCCTCCCCTGGCTATCTCTCAGCAGCAGGTCTGTTAATAAAGCAGTCTATATCAAGTCTGTGTGTGTGTGTGTGTTGTGTGTGTGTGTGTGTGTGTGTGTGTGTGTGTGTGTGTGTGTGTGTGTGTGTGTGTGTGTGTGTGTGTGGTGTGTGTGTGTGTGTGTGTGTGTGTGTGTGTGTGTGTGTGTGTGTGTGTGTGTTGAAGTGGATACAAGGGTCGGAGTCTCTGTGTCAGATGCCCAGAGGTAAGTCCACACACTCAGGCCTTTGTCTGTCTGTGGGACGTCTGAACAATATGTTTTCGTATGTGTCAGGACAGGGGCATTATGGCATAGAACAACAAGGCTTGGCCTAAGCTAAATAAACACAGCCAAACTACGACTGAAACTCCAGTCTGTCTTAACCATTCAGTTCAAACTGGTCCAGACACAGAGGCTCTATGACTATGACAGCCTGGAGAATGCCAACTTGCCTGTGTTGGTACAAACATGCAGGCTGGAGATGGGGAGGGTGTTGACGTGATTCTAGACCATTGTGTGACCGTGGCAGAACCCCTCGTTTGACCCATTCAGCAGTCAGCCTCCAGCTGAGCCCACAAGCTACAGATAGAGCGTCTGTGTCTTTCCCAAACCTGGGAGAACTGTCAGAACTGCCAGCCCAAACCTGACCAAAACCTGGCCAACCCTGCGGCATTTACCTTACGCCGTCTCAAGTCCCAACAATGAGGTCCAAATGCTTCCTGGAACCCAATCTCACACAAGTCTCAGAAACGGCAGCACAGCCATGAGGGGGAACGCAAATACAGCAACACATCATTCAGAAAATAATGACCGGGCGCCGCTTTCCAACATTTCCCTTTACAAAAGGTCAAGCAGGAAAAGAGCGTCTGACTCCGAGGAAAATAGAAAGTTCCCTGCAAAACGCCTCAGAGGAGTAAGCAAGGTGACTGGAGAGAGAGAGAAAGCGGGAGGAAATTGGCAGAAATGAATTTTGGAAATAAATGACAGAAGCCAATAATATTGTTCAGCCAGACGGGCCACTGAGAAAGCTCTCGCTAACGTGTTTCAGGCTGGAGCAGGCAGCTCGCTCCACAACGCTCCGGCACTTACACAATGTCCTTCTGCTTCTAACACACACACTCCATAGTCTGCATAGCACTCTGTGATGGAGGTACAGTGGCTGTGAAGAGAGACTAGCTTAGCACATGTTCAACCACATAGGCCTGTGTATCCCCCCTTTCTTTCCCTCGCCATACTGTCTCCATCCACAATCCTAGTTTATCTTCTCTACCTCTCCTCTGTCAAATTATCCCTCTATCCAATCAATTGAGGCCTAGCTTGGTGTATTGTTGTATTTATAGAAAAAGTGCTACGTATCCAGTTTACCATTAACTTAACATTCTTTAAGAATCTTTGGCACTGCTGCCACTACTACCGGGCAGACACTCCAGACTGGCCATGATTGGTGGGTTTGTGAGCAGGAAACAGCGGGAGAAGGAGGGAGGGAGAAAGAGGACCTTAATCATCTTGCAGTGTGGCTGCTGGTCTGGCTGGATAGGGTTTATTTCATACTATTCCTGGGCCTGGAATGTGCTGAGAGGCAAACCGGGGCTGCCCATYGCTTTGTGTTCTGCATAGCCCACTGATATATCAGACCAGACCAGCTCAGCTCGACCCACCAAACACCAACCACTCAAGACACACAGGAATGCATGCCCCTAACCCTGCAAACCAGAGAATGTGATATTATTCCACTGTATATGTACAAATACTGTGATGATGTATACAAAC
>NC_036845.1:10799835-10804063 GCF_002910315.2 Salvelinus sp. IW2-2015
TTGGGACATTCCGCATCAATCAGTGTGGGACAGGAGATGCAAGACAGTAATAAAGGAATGCGTTGCAAGAGTGATTAATGGTGGTGTGTGTGTGGTGGTTGTGTGTGTGTGTGTGTGTGTGTGTGTGTGGTGTGTGGTTGTGTGTGGTGTGTGTGGTGTGGTGTGTGTGTGTGTGTTGGTGTGTGTGGTGTGGTGTGTGTGTGTGTGTTGTGTGTTGTGTGTGTGTGTGTGTGTGCGTGTGTGTGTGCGAATGCTTCACACACACACACACACACACACACACACACACACACACACACACACACACACACCATAATCACTCTGCAACTGCATCCTTATTACTGTCTGCATCCTCCTGTCCCACACTGATGATGCGGAATGTCCCAGCAATCCTATCCTCTGTGGTCACAGTATGAGGAAACTCCCCACCAGAGATGAGAGTAAATACAGAGAGAGGAGAGAGGTAAGTATGTACATGATATATGGATGGGAAACAGAGAGACCGAGATATAAATGAAGAGAGCAAGAGACTAGGAAATATATGGAGAGAGAGAGTTGTGGAGAGACACACAGAGCAATAGATGGAGAGATAGAGAGACGGAAACAGGGAGGAGAAACACACAGGCAGAAAGAGAGAGATAGAGAGAGCAGAGGCGGGTGGTGCAGGCAGCTCTTGGCCCCAGAGGGTGTGGTGCAGGGGGGGAATCATTCCCGCGGTCGGCAGGGATATTTTCTCTCTGCTGGCCACGCCCTGCTACTAACCATCTCTGCTCTGCTCCAGTCATACACACACACACRYRCGYGCGCGYSSSWCRCACACACACACACACACACACACAGATCTATGCATTATGACATAAATTCAGACATACACACTAATACAGTTTGTACTTCTGTTGTCAACTCCCTCTTGTGTTCTACAGTCTGAACTCTGCCTAAATACAGCTAGCCACATCTTAAGGCACAATTACAATACTGGGCATAGTACACACAAACACATGCTACCCTCTCCATAAACGAACAACTAATCACTACCCACACACACCCTTCATGTAGTTACATAMACATTTGACTCACAAACACAAGCACGGTACACACACACAACCATATGCTGCCCACACACAAGCATACTGTCAGTGTCCACACACACAAACATACAGTCAACATACAATCTCTGTCCACATACTCTCTCTGTCCACACACTCTCTCTGTCCACACACACACACTCTCTGTCCACACACACACTCTCTGTCCACACACACACAGAGTAGGAAGTCTGATATCACTATTAACATTTCAGCCTGGGCATACGTCAATAGATTTGTTGATAAATTTAAGATAGGTGGAGAGGGAAGGTATTAGTTGGTACCAACCGTGTTGTTCACTTCCAATCCCATTTTCGCATGTAGGGCTGACCCACACAGAAGTAAAGTTCCATCCAAACAAGACCTGGAATACAAAACCAAGCATTCGCCACTACACAGCAGCACACACACACACAAATCATACAGCACACACACACACACACACACACACATCACACACACAAATCACACACACACATCGTCCACACTCACAACACACACACACGACAACAACCAGGAATCGCCACACACATACCACAACACACACCACAGCACACACACCCACATCATAATCACCTTGCAACTGAGTGCATCTTATTACGTGTCTGCAATCCTCCTGTTCCACCAACACTGATGATGGCGGAAGTTCCAGCAATCATCTACTCTGTGTGGTACAGTATTGAGGAACTCCCACAGAGATGAAGAGTATAATTAAAGAGAGAGGAGAGAGGTATGTATGTACATGATATTGGATGGGAAACAGAGAGACCGAGGACTATAAATGAAAGAGAGCAAGAGACTGAGGAATATATGGAGAGGAGGAGAGTTTGTGGAGAGACACACAGAGCAATAGATTGGACAGAGATAGAGAGAAACGGAAAAGGGAGGCAAGAACACACAGGCAGCAAGAGGAGAGATAGCGAGAGAGCAGATGGCGGGTGGTTGCAGGCAGCTCTTGGCCCAGAGGGTGTGGTGCGAGGGGGGAATAATGTCCGCGGTCGGCACAGGGATATTCTTTCTCTCTGCTGGCCACGCTGCTACTAACCACTTCTCTGCTCTGCCAGTCATACACACACACACACAGTGCGCGCGCCGTCTGCACACACACACACAAACCACACACAGAGAGATTATGTACTTATGACAAATTCAGAGACATACACCTAATACAAGTTTGTACTTTGTTGTCACTCTCCTGCTTGGTTGTTCTACAGTCTGCACTGACTAAATAGCTAGACCAACATCCTTAAGCCACAATTACTAATACTGTGGCATAGTACACACAAAAACATGCTACCGTCTCCTCAAACTGAACACTAATCACTACCCTACACTAGCCCACCTTCATGTAGTTACTAAACACATTTGACTCTCACACACACAGAGCGCGGTACACACCCTAACCATATGCTGCAACCAACAAATGCATCTGTTCAGTGTCCTACATACAGCAAACATACAGTCAACATACAATCCTGTCCACATATCGCTCTCTACATCTCACTTCTCTCCTGTCAGCAACACCCACACTCTCTGTCTACACACACACTCTCTAGTGCACAACCACTACACACACACCACACATCACACGCACACACACCTCTGTCCCAAACACACACTCTCTGTCCCACACACACGTTTTGTTCCACACACAACTTTCTGTCCACACACACACTCTCCTGTCCCACACAACTCTCTGTCCATACACACACACACACACCACACACCACACAACACACAACACACACACACACACAGCACACACACACACACCACACACTATACAACACACACACAAACACACACCCAACCCAACAAACACCACCAACATCTGTCCACACACGCATCTGTCCACACAACACTCTCTGTCCTCACTCACACACTCTCTGTCACACACACAGTGGTTGGTCACGCATTTCGCGTACCATAACACACTCTCACAACTCCTGTCTGCCACACACACACACTCTGTCCACTCATCCGTCACAACGCAATGCTGACAGAAGAGCTGCCGTGCTCTTGGCACCGCCGGCAGGCCTGCATTTGTTGCGGTGTAACCACTGGTTTGGTTTTAGAAGTGCTGCCTCGCGTAATCCCTTCTAAATTGCTTTTCAAAACACTCCATCTGTTTGGCCTAGGCAAAGCTCACCCACACACACACCACCCGCTGCTGCTTGTTTCACAGAAATCCCACCAACAACAACAGTACCACTCATGCTTTTTGTAAAAAATATGTGATGGTGGTGTGTTTTACAGAATTATGGATGGTATTAAAGGGCGGCGTGCCTCCGCCGCTCCCTGCACAAACAGGTGGTCCGTGTTCACCATGTTCTTATCCTGAATAAAAGTCTAATATGTTCTGGACAAAGGCTCGCAGATTTTTCTCGATTCGGGGAAGAAAGTACGTGTTGGCTTTCAGCTAGTGTGTGACTGCGGTAACCAGAGGGCTACATCAAGTACACGAAGTTGAAACAAAATACCAACGTGAATTGTTGTTGCTCATGCACCTTTTTACAAAGAACGACATATCGGGTTAGCCTTCGAGAATTAGTACACTAGATCGGATACACAATATATAGCCTTCATCTGCCATTATAAGATTTACTCAGCAAATAACAGCACAGAATGACTATTTCAACTACATTTGAATAAACCACTGTGTATAGACTTACGAATGCCAATATCCAATCAAATTTATTTGTCACAGTGCGCCATAATACAACAGTGAGACTGCTTACTTACAAGCGCTTAACGGCAACTCAAGCATTTAAGAAAAATATAGTTTTAAGTGTAAGAGAAATGAATAGTAACAAATAATTCAGAACAGCAGTAAAACTAAATATAGCGAGGCTATATAAGGGGGTACCGGTTACATTAGAGTCAATGTGCGCGGGGCAACCGGTGTAGTCGGGCTACATTGAGGTAATATGTAAGAGTAGGGTATGAGTTAAATGCTGACTATGCATAGATAATAAACAGAGAGTAGCAGCAGCCGTAAACAGAGGGGAGGTGCAATGCAAAATCTGGTAGCCATTCTGATTAGCTGTTTCGGAATTTATGGCTTGGGGGTAAAGAACGCTGGTTAAGAAGTCTTTTGGACCTAAGACTTGACGATGCCGGTAGCGACTAGCATCGCGTAACAG
>NC_036845.1:10804088-10818542 GCF_002910315.2 Salvelinus sp. IW2-2015
TGCTGTAGCAGAGAGAACAGTCTATGACTAGGGTGGCTGGAGTCTTTGACAAATTTTAGGGCCTTCCTCTGACACCGCCTGGTATAGAGGTTCTGGATGGCAGGAAGCTTGGCCCCAGTGATGTACTGGGCCGTACGCACTACCCTCTGTAGTGCCTTGCGGTCAGAGGCCGAGCAGTTGCCATACCAGGCAGTGATGCAACCAGTCAGGATGCTCTCGATGGTGCAGCTGTAGAACTTTTTGAGGATCTGAGGACCCATGCCAAATCTGTTCAGTCTACAGATGGGGAATAGGCGGCGTTGTTGTGCCCTCTTCACGACTGTCTTGGTGTGTTTGGACCCTGATAGTTTGTTGTTGATGTGGACACCAAGGAACTTGAAGCTCTCAACCTGCTCCACGACAGCCCTGTCAATGAGAATGGGGGCATGCTCGGTCCTCCTTTTCCTGTAGTCCACAATCATCTCCTTTGTCTTGATCACGTTGAGGGAGAGGTTGTTGTCCTTGCACTACACAGCCAGGTCTCTGACCTCCTCCCTATAGGCTGTCTCATCGTTGTCGGTGATCAGGCCTACCACTGTTGTGTCATCGGCAAACTTAATGATGGTGTTGGAGTCATGCCTGGCCGTGCAGTCATGAGTGAACAGGCAGTACAGGAGGGGACTGAGCATGCACCCCTGAGGTACCCCGTGTTGAGGATCAGCGTGGCGGATGTGTTGTTACCTACCCTTACCACCTGGGGGCGGCCCATCAGGAAGTCCAGGATCCAGTTGCAGAGGGAGGTGTTTAGTCCCAGGGTCCTAAATTTAGTGATAAGCTTTGAGGGCACTATGGTGTTGAACGCTGAGCTGTAGTCAATTAATAGCATTCTCACATAGGTGTTCCTTTTGTCCAGGTGGGAAAGGGCAGTGTGGAGTGCAATAGAGTGTCAGTGAAGACACTTGCCAGTTGGTCAGCTCATGTTCGGAGTACACGTCCTGGCCCTGCGGCCTTGTGAATGTTGACCTGTTTAAAGGTCTTACTCACATCGGCTACGGAGAGCGTGATCACACAGTCGTCCGGAACAGCTGATGCTCTCATGCATGTTTCAGTGTTACTTGCCTCGCTGCGAGCATAGAAGTAATTTAGCTCGTCTGGTAGGCTTGTGTCACTGGGCAGCTCGCGGCTGTGCATCCCTTTGTAGTCTCTAATAGTTTGCAAGCCCTGCCACATCCGACAAGCGTCGGAGCCGGTGTAGTACGATTCAATCTTAGTCCTGTATTGACGCTTTGCCTGCGCTTATCTAGAGCAAGACATGAGAACGCATGGTTGACAGAGTAACGGTTTCTTTTTCCCACACTGTGAATTGGTCCTTTTCTCCACAATGACACATGCTAGCCTATAGCCTAGCTACTGTTGTTGAGTGGTGAGAATGGAAAGGRTGACTTGGATGACTGTATGGAGTGTGTTGTTGATGACAGAAGGTWCTGTTGACTTCACATGAGGACAATGAGGACGTGCGTGTGACTTCCCTCTGTCCTGCCACGTCTCGTCATACATTTCAATTTTCACACACCCTTGATGAAACGTTGGCGTATGAAGCTGGCTTCTACTATTTCAAGTGCTACAATAAATTACATTTAAGCAGACATTTATGGTTAAAAAATTCATAGAAAACAGTAAAAGTAAGGTCATTTCACTCATACACACCAATAACCAGAGCATGACCTTGGCCTGTTGTAAGGAGAACTAGAAAGAGGACATATTTCACAGCAGTGTTTTCTTTCTCGCCCATGTGGAGCTGAGGGAGGAAGGGCACCTCCCTGGGTCGGCAGCCACACTGCTACCCTGCTGGGGTACACCCCCCCCCCCCAAACCACCCACACAACAATCTATGTACATTGGATCCACATTATGTACACACACACACATTCAAAGATGTACAAACTCACACTGTTCAAAGACAGTGCTGTGGTATACCAGCTCTACTAAACTGTCCAAATGCCCCTGCCCTTCCTCTGGGGAAACCCCACATCACTAGATCATACCCTCCCACCCCCTCTTTGACACCTATGCCACTAATGCTATTTCTCACAGTCTGTCCAAAGACACCATATCCTCTACACACGCACACAAGCGAACGCACTGCCTATTTTCGGACCCTAGGCCGCAGCATACACACTGTTCTTGGTTTACAAGACAGATGAAAATCACCACTTGACTCAACTTATCAATACTCAACTTATCAATACTCAACTTATCAATACTCACGGTCCAGCCAGAGAACACACAGACACACAATCCCTGCGTCTGTCTTTTTCTCTGGCCAGACATTGATTTCTGTTTTCAGTGGTGATTGCTATGGCTGTGTGGCGGTTGAGTCGCTCCCACTCTGCCAAAGATACATTTCACAACCACATCTCCCACGGAAAAGAGGGGGAGTGGGGAGGAGAAGAAAATGTCAGGAAATATTTCAATCAAAGATACTGCCCCTGAAAAACAAAGGGGACTTTATACTTGGGGAGTCCCCGCTCTCCATCCCCTCCCTCCCTCCCTCCCTCGCTCTTTTCTCTAAGAGCAGACAAGTGTTTGAAGTGTAGTGTGTGTACGTGTGTGTGTGTGTGTGTGTGTGTGTGTGTGTGTGTGTGTGTGTGTGTGTGTGTGTGTGGTGTGTGTGTGTGTGTGTGTGTGTGTTTGTGTGTGTGTGTGTGTGTGTGTGTGTGTGTGTGTGTGTGTGTGTGAGGGCCGAGCACGCCTACATTCACATCGACGAGAGCGTCAAGTTCTTCGGTGTCCACATCACTAAGGATCTATCATGGTCTAAACACACCAACAAAGTTGTGAAGAGGGCACAGAAAGCCTCTTCCCCTTCAGGAGTCTAAAGATTTGGCATGGGGATCCTCAAAAAGTTCTTCAGCTGCACCATCGAGAGCATCTTGACTGGCTGCATCACCGCTTGGTATGGCAACTGCTTGGCATCTGACTGCAAAGCGCAACAGAGGGTAGTACACAACACACACACCACACACACACACACACACACACACACACACACACACACACACACACACACACACACACACACACACACACACACACACCACACACAACCACACACACATACACACAACAAGCACACTATGCATACTGAAGCACACATATGCATACTGAAGCACACATATGCATACTCCCACACTTTCACACTCACCACATACGCTGCTGCTACTGTCTATTATCTATCCTGTTGCCTAGTCACTTTACCTGTATGCACATACAGTGGGGCAAAAAAGTATTTAGTCAGCACCAATTGTGCAAGTTCTCCCACTTAAAAATATGAGAGGCCTGTAATTTTCATCATAGGTACACTTCAACTATGACAGACAAAATGAGGAGAAAAAATCCAGAAAATCACATTGTAGGATTTTTATGAATTTATTTGCAAATTATGGTGGAAAATAAGTATTTGGTCAATAACAAAAGTTTATCTCATACTTTGTTATATACCCTTTGTTGGCAATGACAGAGGTCAAACATTTTTGTAAGTCTTCACAAGGTTTTCAACACCTGTTGCTGGTATTTTGGCCCATTCCTCCATGCAGATCTCCTCTAGAGCAGTGATGTTTTGGGGCTGTTGCTGGGCAACACAGACTTTCAACTCCCTCCAAAGATTTTCTATGGGGTTGAGATCTGGAGACTGGCTAGGCCACTCCAGGACCTTGAAATGCTTCTTACGAAGCCACTCCTTCGTTGCCGGCGGTGTGTTTGGGATCATTGTCATGCTGAAAGACCCAGCCATGTTTCATCTTCAATGCCCTTGCTGATGGAAAGAGGTTTTCACTCAAAATCTCACGATACATGGCCCCATTCATTCTTTCCTTTACACGGATCAGTCGTCTGGTCCCTTCTGGAAAAACAGCCCCAAAGCATGATGTTTCCACCCCCATGCTTCACAGTAGGTATGGTGTTCTTTGGATGCAACTCAGCATTCTTTGTCCTCCAAACACGACGAGTTGAGTTTTTACCAAAAAGTTATTTTTGGTTTCATCTGACCATATGACATTCTCACATCTTCTTCTGGATCATCCAAATGCTCTCTAGCAAACTTCAGACGGGCCTGGACATGTACTGGCTTAAGCAGGGGGACACATCTGACACTGCAGGATTTGAGTCCCTGGCGGCGTAGTGTGTTACTGATGGTAGGCTTTGTTACTTTGGTCCAGCTGTCTGCAGGCATTCACTAGGTCCCCCCATGTGGTTCTGGGATTTTTGCTCACCGTTCTTGTGATCATTTTGACCCCACGAGGTGAGATCTTG
Source organism: Salvelinus sp. IW2-2015 (assembly GCF_002910315.2). NCBI lineage: Eukaryota > Metazoa > Chordata > Actinopteri > Salmoniformes > Salmonidae > Salvelinus > Salvelinus sp. IW2-2015. The sequence goes on from NC_036845.1 coordinate 10,808,379, forward strand.
CGTGGAGCCCCAGATCGAGGGAGATTATCAGTGGTCTTGTATGTCTTCCATTTCCTAATAATTGCTCCCACAGTTGATTTTTCAAACCAAGCTGCTTACCTATTGCAGATTCAGTCTTCCCAGCCTGGTGCAGGTCTACAATTTGTTTTCTGGTGTCTTTGACAGCTCTTTGGTCTTGGCCATAGTTGAGTTTGGAGTGTGACTGTTTGAGGTTGTGGACAGGTGTCTTTTATACTGATAACAAGTTCAAACAGGTGCCATTAATACAGGTAAGAGTGGAGGACAGAGGAGCCTCTTAAAGAAGAAGTTACAGGTCTGTGAGAGCCAGAAATCTTGCTTGTTTGTAGGTGACCAAATACTTATTTTCCACCATAATTTGCAAATAAATTCATAAAAATCCTACAATGTGATTTTCTGATTTCTTTTCTCATTTTGTCTGTCATAGTTGAAGTGTACCTATGATGAAAATTACAGGCCTCTCTCATCTTTTTAAGTGGGAGAACTTGCACAATTGGTGGCTGACTAAATACTTTTTTCCCCCACTGTAGCTACTCAATTACCTTGTAACCCTACATCGACTCAGTACTGGTACTCCCTGTATATAGCCCTGTATTTTACTCCTTATTTTTATTCGTTATTCACTGTGTCACTATTTCAATTTTATTATATATATTTTTTAAATCTTATCTTTAACTCTGCATCGTTGGAAATGGACCAGGATTGTAAGTATTTCACTGTTATTTACACCTGTTGTTCACAAGACATGTGACAATTAACATTTATTTGAAGTCTTTAAAGCCGTTTAGGCAATAGAAGTAAGTCCATTCTTGGCTCTGTCGTTGTATAAACCGAAGGTTACACTGTATTGGTAAAGCAGTAAGGACTGCGGACTCACAGCTATAAAGTGGAGTGGGTTGAGGGGTTCTAACCATAGTGCTTTCTAAATACCTCAAAAACATTCACTGATTTCAAGTTCAATTTGAATTAGGTACACAAGTTACATCGTAAGCGTTACACCAGAATAATAATTAATGTAATTACTCTGTACTTAGTTACTTTGGAATATTACCTGTAGAATGTAGTGTTGCCATTTAGAACTAATTTAAATTTGACTGAAAACTAGAGTAGAGGATAAAGAAGTGGACATGAGGGAAGGAGGCAGTGTGTGTGTCTGTATGTGTGTGAGTAGGGTGTGTTGGCTTGAATGATAGACTCTCCCCGTGTGTGTGTGTGTGTGGTGTGTGTGTGTGTGTGTGTGTGTGTGTGTGTGTGTGTGTGTGTGTGTGTGTGTGTGTGTGTGTGTGTGTGTGTGTGTGTGTGTGTGTGTGTGTGTGTGTGTGTGTGTGTTTGTGTAGTGTGTTACAATATGTGTGTGTGGCTTGAAGGATTGACTCTGTGTGTGTGTGTGTGTGTGTTTTGTGTAGTGTGTTACAATATGGTGTGTGGCTTGAATGATAGACTCTCCCTGTGTGTGTGTGGTGTGTATGTGTTTAGTACAATAGGTTAGTGTGGCTTAAATGATAGATTCTCCTGTGTGTGTGTGTGTGTGTGTGTGTGTGGTGTGTGTGTTAGTACAATAGGTGTGTGTGGCTTGAATGATAGACTCTCTGTGTGTTGTGTGTGTGTGTGTGTGTGTGTGTGTGTGTGTGTGTGTGTGTGTGTGTGTGTGTGTGTGTGTGTGTGTGTGTGTGTGTGTGTGTGGCCCCCCTTGGCGCCACAGTGGGGCCAGAGCCGTCCACAGAGCAGTCTGTCAACACTGAGTTAAGAGACATCCTCTAATGTGTGTCTGAGGATGGGTCCATTACTGTGTCTGTCTGTCACTCAGTACACACACACACACACACACACACACACACACACACACACACACACACACACACACACACACACACACACACACACACACACACACACACACACACACACACACACACACAGAGTCTATCCTTCAAGACACACACACAGGGCTGTCTGAGGATGGGCTCATTATTGCATCTATCAGCCAGGACTGATAAAGTCCCTGGCAGTGGAGACAGGCTGTCAGAGGGCCAGACAGAGCAGGTTCACCCCCCCCCCCCACAATACACACCTTTCCTGTGACAAGTTTCATGTCCTTCCTCTACCTCTCTTTCACTTCATCCATCTCTCTCCATGTCCTCCAGCCCCACCCCCTCTCTCCATCTCTATGCCTCACCCCTGCATCCCTCTCTCTCCATCCTCTCTCCATCCCCTCTCCTCCATCCTCTCTCCCCATCCCTTCTCCCCATCCCTCTCTCCATCCTCTCTCTCCCATCCCTCTCTCTCCGTCATGAGGCAGAAGCAGCATTCCAGACTGGCTGGGGGTTTCCACTCTCTCTTCCTGCCCACTGACACCAGCCTACCCAGTACAACTGGGGGGGGTCATGAGAGAAAGAGAGGTAAAAGAGGGTAGTAAAGCAACACATGAGAAAGAGAGAGAACAAATGAAAGAGTGGAGTGAGAAAATAGAGAAATAATTAGAATATCAAAGTAGACAAACACGTCTGTCACAGAGTAGGATGAAGGTGCCAATCGACCTGATTAAAGTCAGCTAAGGTCAATTTTGTGTCCTCCTAAATATAATTTTCCAAATCTGGATCATTCACATATATCCACTCCTGCCCTTTAAATAGGCTCCTCCCTGGCATTTAATAATCATACATTTATTTTCTCTAACCCCCCCCCCCCCGTCTCCACAGTGTTTACGCTTGAGGATACAATCCCACCAGAAAGACCTGCATTTGTAGCCTTTAATTGCCTGACAATTAACTCTAGATTATGGGGAACAAAAATAAAAAGGGGCTACTTGATAGATTAGGCATTATAAAAGTCTGAGAGTGGCTCTGTGTTATGCGGTGCTAATCTAGCCTACGCGGAATGGGGTGTCATGCCGGGCAGACTGTGGGCTTGCATCTCTTAACACCTGTTGATTTAAGTGTTGTTGTGCAGAGGTGTGTGGTTTCGCCGCGTTTAATGAGCTAGGGATGAATTAACGCTCATAAAGCCGCATGTCAGCGGTGGTGTATGAGAACACCATGAGAGATGTGGTGTATGAAGTAAGAGACACCACACTCAAGCAACAATGGTGCACATTAATAAAGAATCTGCAGGCTGTAGTCTCTCTCTCTTTCTCCCCCTTCTGTTGTGGTGGGTGTAGGCAGTTTTATGTAGTGTAAAACACCCACGTTCGTCTCTCTGTTGCTCCAGTGCCTGCCTGCCTGCCTGCTCTCTCCTCTCTCTCTCTCGCTTCTCTCTCTGTCTCTCTTCCTCTCTCGTCTCTTCTCTCTCTTCTCTCTCTCTCTCTCTCTCTCTCTCTCTCTCTCTCTGTCTCTCTCTCTCTCTCTCTCTCTCTCTCTCTCTCTCTCTCTCTCTCTCTCTCTCTTCTCTCTCTCTCTCTCTCTCTCTCTCTCTCTCTCTCTCTCTTCTCTCTCTCTCCTCTCTCTCTCTCTCTCTCTCTCTCTCTCTCTCTCTCTCTCTCTCTCTCTCTCTCTCTCGTCTCTCTCTCTCTCTCTCTCTTTTCTTCTTCTCTCTCTCTCTCTTCTCTCTCTCTCTCTCTCTCTCTCTCTCTCTCTATCTCTCTCTCTTCTCTCTCCTCTTCTTCTCCTCTCTCCTCTCTCTCTCTCTCTCTCTCTCTCTCGTTCTCTCGTCCTTCTTCTCTCTCTCTCTCTCTCTCTCTCTCTCTCTCAGTGGTCCAGAGCAGCTCTGTGCATTAGTGAAGCTGAATAAATGACATTCCATAAGCGTTATTATTCCCAACATACACAAACATCACAAACTACTAACATAAACTCACTGAGGCTTTTCCTCTCTCAATCTCTCTAATAATTCCCTTTATTTCCCTCTTTTCTTCTCATACACCTTCCATCTCTTCCTCCGCTGAAGAAAATGGCGCGGCGGGTAGCCTAGTGGTTAGAGCTTTGGGCCGGTAACCGAAAGGTTGCTAGATCAAATCCCCGAGCTGACAAGGTAAAAATCTGTTGTTCTGCCCCTGAACAAGGCACTGTTCCCCGGTAGGCCGTCATTGTAAATAAGAATTTATTCTTAACTGACTTGCCTAGTTTAATAAAGGATTTTATTATTTAAAAAATAATAATGATAATTCAGCACGCCACCCCGGATCCTCTCCAAATACTACCGTTGCATCACAGCCGGTAGGGAAATTGCTCCGTCCGCAAGGCCCTCCAGCGAGTGCTGATGGGTGGGACCGTGCCTCGAAACGGTGCTTGAGGAAGGCACTCACTCATACTTATGCTACAATGTTTATTCTATTCTACTGAGCCATCTACTTTATGTTTGTATTCTGATCTTTTATTATGTTTTGTTGTTGTATTGTAGAGAAGGAACCTGCAGGTGAGCATTTCATTGCATTTCATTTCATTGCTACGACCAATAAAGTTGAAATTGAAACTTAACCGATGGCAACTCGGAAGATCGGCCATAGAAAAGGTCAAGAGGTCAAGCTCTGTGTCTGACCTTAATGAATGGTAGTGGTGGTACTGGTGAGTGGCCAGTACAATCTTGCTGCTTACAATGTTATTTCCAATCCCATTTTCTCCTTTTCCAGTGAGACCGTGGAAAGAATTCCCCAGTTTGGCGTTCCATGATGGCGTTCTAATCACCGTGGAGACGAAGGAGCGGCCAATTGACGCGAGAGGAGACGTAACAGCATGTTCCCTGATGAATCAAAGGTACATTGACCACAACACCAAAACACACACAACCACACACCACACACACACCACACACACACACACACACACACACACACACACACACACACACACACACTTCTCTCTTGCACACAAGAACACACACACAAACATCGTAAAACTCTCTCCCTGCAGCCTAATGATACAGTAACTGTTGTGAGGAGTCACTCTCACAAGCTTACTTTCACGGCTCATTTTCAACACGCCCTCATCCCTCCCTCCTCTCTTCTCCCTCCATCCCTCATCCTCCTCCTCTTTCTTCTCTCCTCCCTCTCTCCCTCCCTCCCTCTCTTCTCATCCTCCTCTCTTCTCCCCATCCCCCATCCCCTCATCCCTCCCTCCTCTCTTTCCTCCATCCCCCCCTCATCCTCCTCCCCTCTCTTCTCCTCCCTCCCTCCCTCTCTTCTCCCTCCATCCCCCAATCCTCTCCTCTCCTCTCCTCATCCCCATCCTCCACTTCTCTATCTCTCCCTCAATCCCTACCTCCTCATCTTCTCCTCCTCATCCTCCTCTTCTTCATCCTACCATCCCCTCTCCTCTCCCTACTCTTCTCCCTCCATCATCCCCTCCATCCATCCTCCCTCTCTTCTTCCCTCCATCCCTCATCCTCCCTCCCTCTCTTCTCCCTCATCCCTCTCTCTCTCTCTTCTCCCTCCATCCCCATCCCTCCCTCCTCTCTTCTCCCTCCATCCCCTCATCCTCCCTCCCTCTCTTCTCCCTCCATCCCCCTCATCCCTCTCGCTCTCTTCTCCCTCCATCCCCTCATTCCATCCCTCCCTCTCTCTCTCCCTCATCCCTCCCTCCCCTCTTCTCCCTCCCACTTCCCCTCATCCTCCCTCCTCCTCTCTCCCTCCATCACCCCTCATCCCTCCCTCCCTTCTCTTCTCCCTCATCCTCTTCTCCATCCCTCATTCCTCCTCCCTCTCTTCTCCCTCTCCTCCCGCCCTCTCTTTCTCCTCCATCTCCCCTCATCCCTTCTCCTCTCTTCTCCCTCATCCTCCCTCCTCTCTTCTCCCTCCATCCCCCTCATCCCTCCTCCCTCCTCTCCCTCCATCCCCTCATCCTCCTCCCTCTCTTCTCCTCCATGCCCCTCATCTCCTCCCTCTCTTCTCCCTATCCCTCCCTCCCTCTTCTCCCTATCCCCTCATCCTCCTCCTCCCTCCTCCTTCTATCTCTCATCCCTCCCTCTTCCCTCCCCCCCTCATCCCTCCCTCCTCTCTTTCCTCACCATCCCCTCATCTCCCTCTTTCCTCTCCCTCTTCTCCATCCCCCTCATCCTCCCTCCTCTTCTCCTCATCCTCATCCCCCTCACCTCCTCTCCTCTTCTTCTCCCTCATCCCTCTTCTCCTCCCCCTCATTCCTTCCTCCTCATCTCTCCCTCTCCCTCCTCCTCTCCTTCTCCCTCTCCCCCTCATCCTCCCCCCTCTCTTCTCCCCATCCCTCATCTACCGCTCTATTTTTTATCACTTTGCAAAATGAGTGAAAAAGAGACAAATCAGAGGCTGCAATTGTGTGTGTGTGTGTGTGAGTGAGTTTCAAAGTTTATTCGCCACGTGCACAGGATACAACCGGTGTAAAACAGTACAGTGAGATTCTTACCTTGAGAGCGCTTCCCAAATAATGCAGTGATAATGTTAAATAAAAAATTCATCAAAATAACTCTGATGTGAGTTAAAGAACCACGAGAATGTAAGTATATACAGGTCAGTCCCAGTACCTTATTCAATGTGCAGGGGTACTGGAGTGGTTGAGGTAGGTTTCTACATAAAATGTGACTGGTAGTAGGATTTACAGGATATCCCATATACATATCTAATTCCAGCATCCCTGCACATTGTAAATATGTTATTGGCACTGACCCTGGAACTGCCGCTGTATATCGCTTACTTACTAGAGTTCTTCTTATTTATTTCTTGTGTGTTTTTGTTCTACTTGACTTTTATATATATATTTTTATAGTAGTACTGATATTGATTACTGCAATGTTGGAAATGAGAGGGCAAGAAAGGCGTTTCACTGTACTAGTGCATTTGACACAAACTTGAAACATATAAACAGAGCTGAAAAGTGACTGATAGCAGGAAAATATAAACACGAATGGTAATACAGTCATGTAAACAAGAGTAATAGTGACCAGTAGCAGGATAAATAGATAAATACTCATGGTACTGGAAATCAATAATCAATGACCACAACGTAGTGGTAGTAATAAATGCCATCAACAATCATTTTAGCAGCGTAGCTTGTGTCTGAGTGGGTAGAGACCTGTGAAATGGGCATAGTCAGTGTGGATAGTCTGTGGGAGAGGGAGAGCAGTTAGTTAGCCATTAAGCCTTATGGCCAGGGGATAGAAGCTGTTTAGGAGTCTGTTAGTCTGAGGCTTGATGCACCGGTACCGCCTGCCAGACGGAGCATGGAAAACAGTCCATGTCTCGGGTGGCTGGAGTCTTTGGCAATTTTTACGGCCTTTCTCAGACACCGCCTGGCATGTGCGTCCTGGATGGCTGGGAGCTCGCCCCCAGTGATGCGCTGGGTCATCCACACCACCCTCTGTAGGGCCTTCCGGTCGAGGGCGGTGCAGTTACCATACTAGCTGGTGCAGCTGTAATAAGTTGGTAAGGATCTGAGAGGCCAAACTGTTTCAGCCTCCTGAGGGAGAAGAGGCGTTGCTGTGCATTCTTCACGACTGTGTGAGAGGAACCATGTTAAGTCCTCAGTGACGTGGACACAGAGGAACCATGTTAAGTCCTCAGTGACGTGGACACAGAGGAACCATGTTAAGTCCTCANAGTAGGTGTGTGTGGCTTGAATGATAGACTCTCCCTGTGTGTGTGTGTGTGTGTGTTAGTAGTGTGTTAGTAGGTGTGTGTGGCTTGAATGATAGACTGTGTGTGTGTGTGTGTGTTCCCCCTTGGCGCCACAGTGGGAGCCAGGAGCCGTCCACAGAGCAGTCTGTCAACACTGAGTTTAGAGACATCCTCTAATGTGTGTCTGAGGATGGGTCCATTACTGTGTCTGTCTGTCACTCAGTACACACACACACACACACACACACAGAGTCTATCCTTCAAGACACACACACAGGGCTGTCTGAGGATGGGCTCATTATTGCATCTATCAGCCAGGACTGATAAAGTCCCCTGGCAGTGGAGACAGGATGTCAGAGAGCCAGACAGAGCAGGTTCATCTCTCTCACACACACACATATACACACACACCTTTCCTGTGACAAGTTTCCATGTCCTTCCCTCTACCTCTTTCACTTCATCCATCGCTCTCCATGTCCATGTCCCTCCAGCCCCTCACCCCCTCTCTCCATCTCTATGCCTCAATCCCTCCATCCCTCTCTCTCCATCCCTCTCTCTCCCGTCATGAGGCAGAAGCAGCATTCCAGACTGGCTGGGTGGTTTCCAGGAGATGAGTGCTGGGATGGATTCTAGAGGATCGTCTCCTTGTGAAATGGTAGGAATGTACAGGCTCTCACCCCCCCCCCTCTCACTGCCTACTGACACCAGTCTACCCAGTACAACCATCTAATTGTCCTCAATTGGGCTTTAAACCCCTGGCCATACTCCAAACACAGACAGAGACAGACAGAGCTGGCTAATAAACTGGGGGGTCATGAGAGAAAGAGGGGTAAAAGAGAGAGAGAGGGGTAAGACAACACATGAGAAAGAGAGGGAACACATGAAAGAGAAAAGAAAGAGAATAAGGATATCAAAGTAGACAAACACATTGTGACATCTCTGAATTCAAACACAGGCAACAGAGGAGGAGTTTGCAGAGTCATTACAGTCATTCAATAGAGTTAATTTAGTCTGTCACAGAGTAGGATGAAGGTGCCAATAGGCTCTGATTAAAAAGGGCAGCTAAGGTTCACTTTAGACCTCCTAAATAACATTTTCCAAATCTGGAACATTCATCACTCCTGCCCCTTTAAATAGGCTTCTCCCTATCCATTTAAATACCCATACATTTATATACGCCCTTCTCTTACCCCCCCCAGTCTCCACAGTGTTTACACTTGAGGAAAACCACTCCCACCAGAAAGACCTGAATTATTAGCCTCTAATTGCTAACAAATGACTCCAGATTACAGGGAACAAAAATAAAAAGGGKCTACTTGATAGATTAGCATTATAAAAGTCTGAGTGTGCTCTGTGTTATGTGTGCTAATTAGCCTAGCGAATGGGCTGTCATGCTGGGAGACTGTGGGCTTGCGTCTCTKAACACTGTTGATTTAGTGTTTGGTGTGCAGAGGTGTGGTTTTCGGCTCGTTTAATGAGCTAGACACGTCACTGAGGACTTAACATGGTTTCTGTGTCACGTCACTGAGGACTTAACATGGTTCCTCTGTGTCCACGTCACTGAGGACTTAACATGGTTCCTCTGTGTCCACGTCACTGAGGACTTAACATGGTTCCTCTGTGTCCACGTCACTGAGGATTACATGGTTCCTCTGTGTCCACGTCACTGAGGACTTAACATGGTTCCTCTGTGTCACGTCACTGAGGACTTAACATGGTTCCTCTGTGTCCACGTCACTGAGGACTTAACATGGTTCCTCTGTGTCCACGTCACTGAGGACTTAACATGTTTCCTCTGTGTCCACGTCACTGAGGACTTAACATGGTTCCTCTGTGTCCACGTCACTGAGGACTTAACTGGTTCCTCTGTGTCCACGTCACTGAGGACTTACATGGTTCTCTCCACACAGTCGTGAAAGGAGGCACAGCCACGCCTCTTCTCCCTCAGGAGGCTGAAACAGTTTGGCTCTCAGATCTCTCCAACTTTTTACAGCTGCACCATGAGCATCCTGACTGGTTTATCACTCTGTATGGCAACTGCACCCCTCGACCGAAAGGCCCTCACAGAGGGTGGTGGACACCCAGCATATCACTGGGGCAGCTCCCATCCATCCAGGAGCACATGCCAGGCGGTATCTGAGAAGACCGTAAAATTGCAAAGACTCCAGCACCGAGACATGGACTGTTTCTCATGCTCCGTCTGGCAGGCGGTACAGGTGCATCAAGGCTCAGACTAACAGACTCTAAACAGCTTCTATCCCCTGGCCATAAACTGTTAAATGGCAAACACTACTGTCTTCCTCTCCCAAAGACTATCCACCATGACTATGCCCATCCACAGGTCTCTACCCACTCAGACACAAACTACGCTGCTGATCAAATATATATATGAGAGAGTGAGAGAGTGTGAGAGTGGAGAGTGGTCAGAGACAGAGAGAGTGTTGTGTGAGAGAGAGAGAGAGAGTTGAGAGAGTGTGAGAGAGTGTGTGAGAGTGTGTGAGTGAGTTACAGCAGCAGGATTTTTTTCATATGCACAAATTGTGCTTGAGTGTATGTGTCTCTTCTTCATGCACACGTTTCAGTGTGTCTCTCATACACACGCTGACATGCGGCTTATGAGCATTATGTCG
>NC_036845.1:10818567-10829901 GCF_002910315.2 Salvelinus sp. IW2-2015
GAGGGAACTTAACATGGTTCTCTGTGTCCACGTCACTGAGGACTTAACATGGTTCCTCTGTGTCCACGTCACTGAGGACTTAACATGGTCCTCTTGTCCACGTCACTGAGGACTTAACATGGTTCCTCTGTGTCCACGTCACTGAGGACTTAACATGGTTCCTCTTGTGTCCACGTCACTGAGGACTTAACATGGTTCCTCTGTGTCCACGTCACTGAGGACTTAACATGGTTCCTCTGTGTCCACGTCACTGAGGACTTAACATGGTTCCTCTCACACAGTCGTGAAGAATGCACAGCAACGCCTCTTCTCCCTCAGGAGGCTGAAACAGTTGGCCTCTCAGATCCTTACCAACTTATTACAGCTGCACCAGCTAGATATGGTAACTGCAACCGCCCTCGAACCGGAAGGCCCTACAGAGGTGGTGTGGATGACCCAGCGCATCACTGGGGGCGAGCTCCCAGCCATCCAGGACGCACATGCCAGGCGGTGTCTGAGAAGGCCGTAAAAATTGCCAAAGACTCCAGCCACCCGAGACATGGACTGTTTTCCATGCTCCGTCTGGCAGGCGGTACCGGTGCATCAAGCCAGACTAACAGACTCTAAACAGCTTCTATCCCCTGGCCATAAGGCTTAATGGCTAAACTAACTGCTCTTCCTCTCCCACAGACTATCCACACTGACTATGCCCATTTCACAGGTCTCTACCCACTCAGACACAAGCTAGCGCTGCTAAAATGATTGTTGATGGCATTTATTACTACCACTACGTTGTGGTCATTGATTATTGATTTCCAGTACCATGATAGTATTTATCTATTTATCCTGCTACTGGTCACTATTACTCTTGTTTACATGACTGTATTACCATCGTGTTTATATTTTCCTGCTATCAGTCACTTTTCAGCTCTGTTTATATGTTTCAAGTTTGTGTCAAATGCACTAGTACAGTGAAACGCTTTCTTGCCTCTCATTTCCAACATTGCAGTAATCAATATCAGTACTACTATAAAATATATATATAAAAGTCAAGTAGAACAAAAACACACAAGAAATAAATAAGAAGAACTCTAGTAAGTAAGCGATATACAGCGGCAGTTCCAGGGTCAGTGCCAAAAATATTTACATGTGCAGGGATGCTGGAATTAGATATGTATATGGGATATCCTGTAAATCCTACTACCAGTCACATTTTATGTGAGAAACCTACCTCAACCACTCCAGTACCCTGCCACATTGAATAAGGTACTGGGACTGACCTGTATATACTTACATTCTCGTGGTTCTTTAACTCACATCAGAGTTATTTTGATGAATTTTTTATTTAACATTATCATGCATTATTTGGGAAGCGCTCTCAGAAGAATCTCACTGTACTGTTTTACACCGGTTGTATCCTGTGCACGTGGCGAATAAACTTTGAAACTCACTCACACACACACACACACAATTGCAGCCTCTGATTTGTCTCTTTTTTCACTCATTTTGCAAAGTGATAAAAAAAAGAGACGGGTTGAGATGAGGGGGATGGAGGGAGAAGAGAGGGGGGGAGGGATGAGGGGGATGGAGGGAGAAGAGAGGAGGGAGGGATGAGGAGGAGAGGGAGGGAGGATGAGGGGGATGGAGAAGAGGAGTAGGGAGAAGAGAGGGAGGGAGGGATGAGGGGGATGGAGGGATGAGGGAGAAGAGAGGGAGGGAGGATGAGGGAGGGAGAAGAGATGAGGGAGAGAGAGGATGAGGGGGATGGAGGAGAAGAGAGGGAGGGAGGGATGAGGGGATGGAGGAGAAGAGAGGGAGGATGAGGGAGAAGAGAGAGGGAGGGGGGGAGGAGGGATGGAGGGGGATGAGGGAGAAGGTAGAGGAGGAGGATGAGGGAAGAAGAGAGGGAGGGAGGGATGAGGGGATGGAGGAGAAGAGAGAGGGAGGATGAGGGGATGGAGGGAGAAGATGAGGGAGGGAGGGATGAGGGGGATGGAGGAGGAGAAGAGAGGAGGGAGGGATGAGGGAGAAGAGAGGAGGGAGGGATGAGGGGATGGAGGGAGAAGAGAGGGCGGGAGGGAAGAGGAGAAGAGAGGGAGGGAGGGATAGGGGATGGAGAAGAGGATGAGGGAGAAGAGAGGGAGGGAGGATGAGGGATGGAGGAGAAGGAGAGGAGGAGGGATGAGGGGGATGGAGGGAGAAGAGAGGGAGGGAGGGATGAGGGAGAAATGAGGAGGAGGAGGATGAGGGGATGGAGGGAGAAGAGAGCGAGGTGAGGGATGAGGGGTTGGAGGGAGAAGAGAGGGGAGGAGGATGAGGGGGATGAGGGAGAAGAGAGGGAGGGAGGGATGAGGGGGATAGAGAGAGAGGAGGGAGGATGAGGGAGAAGAGGAGGAGCGGAGGAGGGGGATGGAGGGAGAAGAGAGGAGGGAGGGATGAGGGGGATGGAGGGAGAAGAGAGGGAGGAGGATGAGGGGATGTAGGGGAGAGAGAAGAGGGAGGGAGGGATGAGGAGAAGAGAGGGAGGGAGGGATGAGGGAGAAGAGAGGGAGGGTAGGATGAGGGGATGGGGGAGAGGAGAGGGAGGGAGGGATGAGGGGGATGGAGGGGAGAAGAGAGGGAGGGAGGATGAGGGAGGAAGAGAGAGGGAGGGAGGGAGAGGGGGATGGAGGAGGAGGGAGGAGGGAGGGAGGAGGATGAGGAGAGAAGGAGAGGGAGAAGGAGGGAGAGGAAGAGAGGAGGGAGGAGAGGAGAAGAGAGGGAGGGAGGGAATGAGGGATGAGGAGAGAGAGGGAGGGATGAGGGCGTGTTGAAAATGAGCCGTGAAAAGAGCCTTGTGAGAGTGACTCCTCAACAACAGGTTACTGTATCATTAGGCTGCAGGGAGAGAGTTTTACGATGTTTGTGTGTGTGTTCTTGTGTGCAAGAGAGAAGTGTGTGTTGTGTGTGTGTGTGTGTGTGTGTGTGTGTGGTGTGTGTGTGTGTGTGTGTGTGTGTGTGTGTGTGTGTGTGTGTGTGTGGTCAATATGTAGCTTTGATTATTCAGGGAACATGCTGTTACGTCTCCTCTCGGTCAATTGGCCGCTCTTCGATTCTAATCTCCTATATAGTGACGTGGACACAGAGGAACCATGTTAAGTCCTCAGTGACGTGGACACAGAGGAACCATGTTAAGTCCTCAGTGACGTGGACACAGAGGAACCTGAAGCTCTTGAACTTCTCCACTGCGGCCTGTCGATGTGGATGGAGGTGTGCACCCAACCCCCCTGTTTCCTGTAGTCCACGATCACCTCCTTGGGCTTGCTGAAGTTGAGGGAGAGTGTGTTGTCCTGGCACCACACTGCCAGTTCTCGGACCTCCTCCCTGTAGGCTGTCTCATCGCTGTTGTCTGAGAGTGTGTGTGTTTCACAACTAAGTTCATTACTGGGTAATGAATTGGGTGTGAAGTACAGGGTGTGTGGTGGCCACTGGGCTAGTATAGAGCAGTACTCAGTAGAAGTCAACTAGTGTTGAATCTCTTCCATAGGTTTTACTGCTTGGACTTCCATCCAAGACATATTCAGACGCTCTGAGGAAAATCCCTGTTCTGTAGCACCATAGTTAAGTGGCGACAGTATATGTGCTTCTATAGCCAGATTAGAGTGTGGGCCGGGGCCAGCAGGTAAATATCCAGACTAGACGGATACGGAAGGTTGGTGGTCAGCACTGTGGCCAGAAAGACACAAACACAGGAAAAGACAGACTTTGAACACAGCCTAGCCAAGCAGAAAGAGAGCGGGAGAGAAACTCAGAGAGAGGGAGAGGAAGAGAGACAGGCACTGAAGCGACAGACAGACGGACGTGTGTGTTTACACTACATATCAGAACTGCTATATACAGTACACCACACAGCTCCACTAGCAAGGCCCTGTATCACTATGACAATGGTGTGGGTTCTTTGATGAGTGGTAGTATCAGAGAGGGAGAGAGACAGAGAGAGAGCGACAAAGAAATAGAGTGCCAGAGGGCCAGAGAGAGGTAGAGAAAGACAAAGAGAGAGAGGGCCAGAGAAAGAGGGTCAGAGAGAGAGAGTGCGACAGAGAAATAGAGTGCCAGAGGGCCAGAGGGAGAGAGCCAGAGAGAGAGAGCCAGAGAGAGAGAGCCAGAGAGCCAGAGAGAGAGGGCCAGAGAGAGAGACACACACACAGAGAGAGAGAGACACACAGAGAGAGAGAGAGAGAGAGASACACACAGAGAGGTGCACCAKAACAAAATGTGATGTCATGGTGCCAAGTTAGAAGATTGTATTGTTTGTCATCACGGGTTGTGGCTGGAGAGAAAAGTATACAAACATTCACACACAAACAAACACACACACAAACATACACAATAAAACGCAAACACACATAGGCGCGCAGGCACACACCGACTGACAAGCACACATGCACACACACAAAAACAAACAGGCACACAAACATCCTCATACATACACAAACAAATTAAAAGTAAAAACACACAATAAGACAAACATATTACCACATTTAGTCTACACACAAAGACATACACAGACTCACAAAAACGTGCTTGCTTGCTTAAATACCAACACACACACGCGTAAAGTCCCCACAGTGAGGGATTCATTAAGACAATCTTCTGCCTAGCTGGCTGCTTCCATTAGTACATTTTGTTTCTCTTTCTTGTGGAAGTCTGCGTTCCATATACAGTGCATTCAGAAATATCACATTTACATAAGTATTCACACCCCAGAGTCACTACTTTGGAAAGGACCTTTGGCATCGATTACAGCTGTGAGTATTTCTGGGTAAGTCTCAAAGAGCTTTCCAAACCTGGATTGTACAACATTTGTCCATTATTCTTTCCAAAATTATTCAAGCTCTGTCAAATTGGTTGTTGATCATTGCTAGACAACCATTTTCAGGTCTTGCCACAGATTTTCAAGTAAATTTCAATCAAAACTGTAACTCGGCCATTCAGGAACATTCACTGTCTTCTTGGTAAGAAACTCCAGTGTAGATTTGGCCTTGTGTTTTAGGTTATTGTCCTGCTGAAAGGTGAAGTCATCTCTGTGTCTACTGGAAAGCAGACTGAACCAGGTTTTCCTCTAGGAGTTCACCTGTGCTTAGCGCTGTTTCTTTTTTATCCTGAAAAGCTCCCTAGTACTTAACGATCACAAGCATACCCATAACATGATGCAGCCACCACCATGCTTGAAAATATGAAGAGTGGTACTCAGTGATGTACTGTATTTGCCCCAACATAACACTTTGTATTCAGGACAAAAAGTTAATTGCTTTGTCAATTTTTTTGCAGTTTTACTTCAGTGCTTTGTTGCAAACAGGATGCATGTTTTTGAATATTTGTATTCTGTACAGGCTTCCTTTTTYCCCTCTGTCAATTAGGTTAGTATTGTGGAGTAACTACAATGTTGTTGATCCATCCTCAGTTTTCTATCACAGCCATTAAACTCTGTAACTGTTTTTGAATCACCATTGGCCTCATGGTGAAATCCCTGAACAGTTTCCTTCCTCTCCTGCAACTGAGTTAGGAAGGACACCTGTATCTTTGTAGTGACTGGGTGTATTGATACACTATCCAAAGTGTAATTAATAACTTCACCATACTCAAAAGGATATTCAATATCTGCTTTTTTATTTTTTACACATCTACCAATAGGTGTCCTTCTTTGCGAGGTATGGCAACCTCCCTGGTCTTTGTGGTTGAATCTGTGTTTGAAATTCACTGCCCGACTGTGGGACCTTACATATAATTGTATGTGTGGGGTATAGAGATGAGGTAGGTAGTCATCAAAAATCATGTTAAACACTATTTTTGCACACAGTGAGTTCATGCAACTTATTATGTGACTTGTTAAGCACATTTTAACTCCTGAACTTATTTAGGCTTGCCATAACAAAATGATTGAACACTTATTGACTCAAGACATTTCAGCTTTTCATTTTTTATTAATTTGTAAACATTTAGAAAAACATTATTCCACATTGACATTATGGGATATTGTGTGTAGGCAAGTGACAAAAACGTCTACATTTAATCCATTTTAAATTCAGGCTGTAACACAACACAATGTGGAAGAAGTCAAGGGGTGTGAATACTTTCTGAAGGCATTGTACAGACCAGCAACACAGACCAAGTCAAAGACTACACTATACTCTCCAGACACACACAGTGATTGTTCTGCTATTGAAAGCCTTGGGCGGGCCGCCTAAGTGTTTTCTTCAGGCTGCTTAAGTCTAAAAGTCTAAAAGAATATATACATTTTTTATTTTGGGATGAAAAAATGCTTTCAGTGTAAACTTAACAACTAAAACCTAGATACTAAAGTATCTAGAAAAGATAACAGACCTATCTCTCTCTCTCTATATATATATATATATTTGCAAAGATTATATATATAAAAAAAWATATATAATATATATATTTTTTAATATAATCTTTGCGAACTAACAATCACCAAAATAAAAGCTAGACAGTCAGGGARAATTGCAAATTTCCAAAACAAATGTAGCAGTATTGATTTTGTTATTATGTTTGAACAAAAGAACACAGCATTAGTCATGGCAAAATGCATAGAATTGCAGGAAATTAGCTTTCAAACGGCAACATTTTCTCTCAGCTCCATGTAGAAATGTGTAGAATTGCAGAAAATTTACTTAAAAATGAAAACCTTTCTACACCACCAAGATGGAGGCCTCGATCATATTCTCTAGAATCCAGCCGCACCGACGGGCCAACCGCGCCCATTGCCACTNCTTGAATCTCTCCACTGCGGCCCCGTTGATGTGGATGGAGGTGTGCCCCCCCACCCCCCGTTTCCTGTAGTCCACGATCACCTCCTTGGTCTTGCTGACGTTGAGGGAGATGTTGCCAGTTCTCTGACCTCCTCCCTGWAGGCTGTCTCATCGCCGTTGTCTGAGAAAGAGTGTGTGTGTGTGTGCGTGCGTGTGTCTTTCACAATTAAGTTGATTACTGGGTAATGAATAGGGTGTGAAGTACAGGGTGTGGTGGCCACTGGGCTAGTATAGAGCAGTACTCAGTAGAAGTCAACTACTGTTGAATCTCTTCCATAGGTTTTACTGCTTGGACTTCCATMCAAGACATATTCAGACGCTCAGACGAAAATGACAGCTCAGTAGCACCATAGTTAAGTGGCGACAGTATAAGTCCTTCTATAGCCAGGTTAGAATGTGGACCGGGGCCAGCAGGTAAATATCCAGACTAGACGCATACGGAAGGCTACCGGTCAGCACTGTGGCCAGACAGACACAAATACAGGAAAAGACAGACTTTGACCACAGCTTAGCCAAGCAGAAAGAGAGAGGGAGAGAAAGAGGGGGGAGAGGGAGAGGAAGAGGGGGGAGAGGGAGAGGAAGCGACAGACAGGCGGACGTGTCGGCTCCACTAGCCATTGGCAAGGCCCTGTATCACCATGACAATGGTGTGGGTTCTTTGATGAGTGGTACTTTCAGAGAGAGAGACAGAGAAATAGAGAGAAAGACAAAGAGAGAGAGGGCCAGAGAAATAGAGAGAAAGACAAAGAGAGAGCCAGAGAGACAGAGAGACAGAGGGCCAGAGAGAGCCAGAGACAGGGAGAGAGAGACCAGAGGCGCAGAGTGACGGTAGAGACAGAGGGCAGAAGACAGAGGCAAGGAGAGAGAGCACAGAGGGCACGAGGGAGAGAAGCAGAGTGGAGACGAGGGCAGCAGGACGAAAGTGGCAGACCTGGAGTAGAGAGCGAGAGCAGGAGAGAGAGAGAGCAGAGGGAGGCGCAGAGAAGAGATCAGAGACAGGGAAGAAAGAAGACAGAGGGCCAGAGAGAGACAGAGACAGGGAGAGAGAGACATGAGGGCCAGAGAGAGACAGAAAGGAGGAGACAGCCAGGGAGAAGAGACAGGAGAAAGAGGAGCCAGAGAGACAGCAAGAGACAGAGGGCAGAGAGAGAACGGAACATGGGAAGAAGAGGACAGAGACAGAGACAGGGGAGAGAGAATGAGACGACAGGAGAGAAGGACAGAGCAGAGAGAGAGAGAACAGAGAGACAGAGACAGAGAGCAGCAGAGAGAGGCTCAGAGAGAGACAGGGAAGAGAGAGGCACAGAGACAAGGGCCAGAGCGAGCCAGGAACAGGGGAGGGACGAGAGGACACGAGAGAGGTGCACCAGAACAAAATGTGATGTCATAGTGCCAAGTTAGCAGAGTGCATGTGTCTTTGTCATACAGGATTGCGGGGCTGGTGAGGAAAGTCCAAACATACCAACTACACAAATACAAAAACTACACAATAAACGCAAACACAACATAGCACAGGCACAGCACCCAGCAAAGCACACACACAAAAATATAAACAGCACACAAACACCACCCAAGCATACACAAACAAATTAAAAGTAAACACACAATAAGACAAACATATTACCACATTTAGCCTACAGACAAAGACATACACAGACTCACAGAAACGTGCCTACTTGTTTAAATACCAACACACACACACAGAAACACACACACACACACACACACACACACTTTCTTATTACAGACGGCATGGAATGTGTCTGGTTGCAAATGGTTGAACGTATTTACATCTGTGTGTGTGGAGTTGGAGGTTGTTCTGTCTAATTGCAGTGTAATGTGTTTGTCAGTCTCAGTCTGCTCCTCTCTGTGGCTGCTGCTCCTAGCCATCTACTGGGAGCCGCATCCTCCCCTAGCCTGTCATTTATACTGCACGCACACACACGCACACACACAGAGACTACGGTACATGCCACATACTAGATAAACTTTTTCTATCTTTCTTTACTATCTCATCCCTTCACTTCTTAACTTGTGTGTGTGTGTGTGTGTGAGATGTGTTCTGGTCTTGAGGTGTCTTTCCTTTGACGTGGGCCCTAATCTACTCTTGAGGAAGAGCCCAAAATACACCCTAGGGAGGGAGGGGCACACACACACACACACACACACACTTTGCAGGGGACCCTGTGACGACACAGGACTATATATACGGCTTGTGATAAGGCCGCCCCAAAATAACCCAGGAAAAAGGATGTAGGTTGACTAGTGGGAAAATGTCTGGAAGCAGGTTGTCCATTGGAGGCAAAATTAACCAACTATTTTACACCTGGAAAACACCAGACCAAAAGACATCAGAACTGTCAGTCACCATCCATAATATTCATGGGGGGGTCTGTAGGCCCAGAAGCCTGCCATTTTCCTGCTGTTCTATCCCCCTGACGGAGCAGTGAGGGTGGGATGATGGGGTGGACGGGATGAGGCTGCCAGCGGGTTGGGAGTGTTGTTTAGGGCACTGTTGACATGAGGGGTAACACTCCCCATTAGACAGCTAACCACCACGAACACACTGAGGGGAGGATGGCCCATAATAATGACTGGAATGAAGTGTGTTTGATGAGTCAATACCATTCCATTCATTCCGTTCCATCCATTAATATGAGCCCATCCTCCCAAATGAAGGTGCCACCAGCCACCTGTGGTGTGTGTGTGTGTGTGTGTGTAGAGAAAGTGTAAGAGTTGTGATCATGTGTGTGCTGTCTCTCTCCGTGTGTATGTATGCGGGGCGCTCTGAAAAAATGGCTTGTGCATGTGTTGATGTGAGAAGAGTTATGATTTTCTGTATGTATGAATGAATGTGGAGAGCTCTGAAGACTGTGTGTGTGTGTGTGTGTGTGTGTGTGTGTGTGTGTGTGTGTGTGTGTGTGTGTNACCAGACCAAAAGACATCAGAACTGTCAGTCACCATCCAAAATATGAATGGGGGGTCTGTAGGCCCAGAAGCCTGCCATTTGCCTGCTGTTCTATCCCCCTGACGGAGCAGTGAGGGTGGGATGATGGGGTGGATGGGCTGAGGCTGCCAGCGGGTTGGGAGTTGTGTTTAGGACACTGTTGATATGATGGGTAACACTCCCCATAAGACAGCTAACCAACACAAACACACTGAGGGGAGGATGGCCCATATTAATGACTGGAATGAAGTGAGTGTAATGGTATGTGTCAATTCCATTCATTCCAGCCATTAATATGAGTCCGTCCTCCCAAATTAAGGTGTGTGTGTGTGTGTGTGTGTAGAGAAAGTGTAAGAGTTATGATCATGGTTGTGTTGTCTCTCTCTGTGTGTATGTATGCGGGGCGCTCTGAAAAAACAGTTTGTGGATGAGTTATGATCTTCTGTATGTATGTATGTATGAATGAATGTGGACTGTGGAGAGCTCTGAAGACTGTGCTGTGCTGTGTGTGTGTGTGTGTAGACAGTTCTGAAGAATTATGGTCCAGATGCCTGGCTAGACCAAACAGCGCTCTGTTTATACT
This sequence comes from Salvelinus sp. IW2-2015, assembly GCF_002910315.2. Classification (NCBI taxonomy): domain Eukaryota; kingdom Metazoa; phylum Chordata; class Actinopteri; order Salmoniformes; family Salmonidae; genus Salvelinus; species Salvelinus sp. IW2-2015. The sequence goes on from NC_036845.1 coordinate 10,828,886, forward strand.
CTCATCCAACTCTCTCTATTAATCCTGCCACTGTGTCAAAGTGTGTGTGTGTGTGAGAGATGGAGGGGGTATATAGAGGCTTCTTTCAGCTGGTAGCATACAAAGAGTAATCTGTGTGTGTGCCTCTCATATCGGTAAACCCCTGTCCTTCAGTTTACAAAAGCAGCAGGGTCCTCATCGACTGGGTTGAGTGTGTGTATGTCAGAGTGTGGGACGTTAAAATAGCACCGGACACAATCACTGACACAGTCACACGCTCGCTCACACGTACACACACACGGTCAATTGTTTTAGAACACCGGTCACTTTGTCATCACCGGAACCAGGAAAAGGAGCAACAACATTACAAGGAAATCCAGTCCATCCCTCTATCTACACTCAACTCCCTCTATCTACACTCAACTCCCTCTATCTACACTCAACTCCCTCTATCTACACTCAACTCCCTCTATCTACACTCAACTCCCTCTATCTACACTCAACTCCCTCTATCTACACTCAACTCCCTCTATCTACACTCAACTCCCTCTATTTGTGACACACCCAATCCTTCTCATTCTCCCCCCCTCCATATTTCTTCACTAAATTCATGAACCTTCTACATTCATCATAAGTATTTTCTCGATTCATCCCTCCATCCTTTTTTCTCTCTCGCTGCAGTGTGTTTTGACCCCAGGCTGTTGTACCACACAGAATTGTCTAGGAATGTCTGGGATGAAAATAACACTGATCAAAATAACCCTGTAGACAGCAGCAGCACTCCATCAGAGATCATAGACAACCCACAACCCCCATCTCCTCTATAGCTCCCCTCTTCATGTCCACACCTCCTCCACCTCTACTTCCTGCCATACCCATTCTCCTCCCTACTCCCTCCATCCATTCCTTCTCCTCTCCCCCAAAACATACACATTCTCCTAGTTTTCAGTAATGGGCCTCTGAAATCAAAATGGCTGAAACGGCAGAAGCACTGTCTGCCAAATAGTTGGGGTTAGAGCCGCAGTCTCACAGGGGAC
>NC_036845.1:10831133-10835052 GCF_002910315.2 Salvelinus sp. IW2-2015
TCTCTCTCTCACTAAATCTCTCTCTCTCACTACATCTATCTCTCACTACATCTCTCTCTCTCACTACATCTATCTCTCACTACAACTCTCTCTCTCACTAAATCTTTCTCTCACTACATCTCTCTCTCACTAAATCTCTCTCTCTCTCACTAAATCTCTCCCTCACTAAATCTCTCTCTCACTAAATCTCTCTCTCTCATCATCTCGGTCACTAAATCTCTCTCTCTCATTAAATCTCTCTCCCTAGATCTCTCACTGTCACTAAATCTCTCTCTCTCTGTCTAACCATTGTGTCCATTTGTTCATTCACTCTCAGTAAAATAGCCCTTTCATGACCATGACGAATGACAGAGAAACAGAGTGTGTGTGAGACACAGAGACAGTGCAAAATAAATGAACACAGCTCAGTGTGTGAAAGAGCCATAGACTTTAACCCTGTTTAATTACACCATTTATCTCAGACTTCTCTCTCTCTGTTTGTGTGTGTGTGTGTAATGGGAGCTGAACACACAAGACAGTCAAGTACAGCAGCACGCCTACAACTAGCAGTGTAAAACTACAAACACCATACACCCCGTTTAAATACCCAACTCAGTGGAATAAAGGCGTCCGCATGCTTCAGTTCGGCCGGCGCAGAAACTAACAAGTGTGCTTGTATCCTCCCTTAAAAAAGAGGCAATAGTACTGTGGGTCCATTTTGAAATGCCGTAGTCTGTATACATTTCCTCAAAATATAATATAACTCAAGAAATCTGTCATTCATTTTGCCGTTTTAGTCGAGGAGATCTTAGTCGCGCGGTTTGACATCGAAGATGTTTGGTGCAGTATTTCTTAATGAAAACATTTGCATGAAAACAAGTTCTCTTGTTGAATAACAACAAAGACTTTATTGAAGAATCCTTACTGTTGACCAATCACTGATGAAGGGACGTAGACTTCGGGCTCTAAACTTCGGCTTGCCTCCAGAAACAATGTGTGCCCTAACAGCCGGGAAAAAACACACAGAACGAAAGTCAGAAATGTGATCATAACATACAGTATGCAAAAACTCTTYCAAACTGTTTCGGCTGGGAAGCACGCGGACGCCTTAACACGACACATTCTATTGGCCCAACTGCAGTTGAAAAATAGAATAAATATGAACCATATTACCAAGACTACGAACCCCATGACCACCTGTAGACTAGCATCCAAAACTACAATTCCCATGTTCGTTCGTATCAGGGGTCGCGTTAACACTGGATTTTGTGTTTTTCACGTAGAAACAGAAAGATAAAACACATAAGAAATGTCTTCATTTTGTACACAAAGATCTAGAATACTTGTACAATTTGCTCGGCTTTGTGCAACTATAGTTTCACGCCCCATATCACTCTATTGAAACAAAAGAAAATGTGACCCGTCGTACTATAGCTTACATGCTGAATACGATGGGGAGTGTACAGTAGTAGACGTTGTCCACTGACAGAGTTTTTCCATCTCCCTAATGGTTAAGGTTAGGGGGTTGGGTAATCTGATCCTAGATCTGTGGTTAGGTCCAAAGAGTGATGGTGAGGAGGACTTGAGTGGGTTATTTCATCACTAGATCACTTTGATGYTTCTGATCACTATGATCAACTCTAGCGCTGCTGCAGCCATCTCTCCTGTGGTCTCCGTGGTTACGCCGCCACGATGGCCTCATCTGGAACACATATGGCCAGATCTTCTTGTGAGCTCAACATACACACCACAACGCATGCATGCACACACACACACAAACACACCTCAGGTCCCCAAGTAGGAGTGTTGGTCGTGGGAGAGAGACTTACAGACCCACAGTGCTTACAGACGGGAGGAACTCATCCTTCCCATGTCTCCATGGAGCGGAGTGAAGAAACACTGTGTGTGTGTGTGTGAGTGAGTGTGTGTTTGTCCTCCCTCWCCCCCTTCCCTTCTCCCCAGACCAATCTCTGTAGCCAACAAGCTCTCACAGTCTCATTGCAGAATTCGACGTTTGTCCATAAACGTCAAATTTTGAAGGTTATTTTTAGGGATTAATTCTGAATAATTAAGTTAAGGTTTGGGATATGGTTAAAACAAAAACAACTCCACGGTTAAGTTTAGGCATTCATTCTGAATTGTTGAGGTAAGGGTTAAGGTTTGGAACATGTGCCTAGCAATGGGATTGAAAACGTGACCCTCGTGGATGGGCGTATGCCGCAAGCTCCAGCTCCAGCCCCGTTGAAAAACCCAAGTCTACTTGATGGTAATAGCGCTCACTGTGGCCCCTAGTGGCCGGTTTTGAAATCATCTCCACACGTCTTGCTTACCTGGACAGACATTGAACTTCGCTGTGGGTCTTGAGCGACCGCCGATCTGACATCTAAATAAACACTCATCTCTGGAAAAATATATGGCTTGAGCATACACACAACATACACACACAAATACAACACACACATACAACACACAACATACACACACAAATACAACACACACACACCCACACCCACACACACACACACACACACACACACACACACACACAGGCTCCGCGAAGCATGTCTAAAGTTTCTGCCTCAATGCTCCCTGCCCATGGAAACAAGCAGCATGTCTAAAGTTACTGCCTCCATCCTCCCTGCCCATGGAAACAAGCAGCATGTCTAAAGTTACTGCCTCCATCCTCCTTGCCCATGGAAAAGCAGCATGTCTAAAGTTACTGCCTCCATCCTCCCTACCCATAGAAACAAGCAGCATGTCTAAAGTGACTGCCTCCATCCTCCCTGCCCATGGAAACAAGCAGCATGTCTAAAGTTACTGCCTCCATCCTCCCTACCCATGGAAACAAGCAGCATGTCTAAGTTACTGCCTCCATCCTCCCTGCCCATGGAAACAAGCAGCATGTCTAAAGTTACTGCCTCCATCCTCCCTACCCATGGAAACAAGCAGCATGTCTAAAGTGACTGCCTCCATCTCCTGCTCATGGAAACAAGTGACTGCCTCCATCCTCCCTACCCATGGAAACAAAGAGCATGTCTAAAGTTCTCTGCCTCCATCCCTCCCTGCTCATGGAAACAAGTGACTGCCTCCATCCTCCCTACCCATGGAAACAAGCAGCATGTCTAAAGTGACTGCTCCATCCTCCCTGCTCATGGAAACAAGCAGCATGTCTAAAGTTCCTGCCTCCATCCTCCCCTGCTAACGGAAACAAGCAGCATGTCTAATGTTACTGCCTCCATCCTCCTGCCCATGGAAACAAGCAGCATGTCTAAAGTTACTGCCTCCATCCTCCCTGCCCATGGAAACAAGCAGCATGTCTAATGTTACTGCCTCCATCCCCCTGCCCATGGAAACAAGCAGCATGTCTAAAGTTACTGCGTCCATCCTCCCCTGCCCATGGAAACAAGCAGCATGTCTAATGTTACTGGCCTCCATCCTCCTGCCCATGGAAACAAGCAGCATGTCTAAAGTTACTGCCTCCATCCTCCTGCCCATGGAAACAAGCAGCATGTCTAATGTTACTGCCTCCATCCTCCCTGCCCATGGAAACAGCAGCATGTCTAAAGTTACTGCCTCCATCCTCCCTGCTCATGGAAACAAGGTTACTGCCTCCATCCTCCCTGCTCATGGAAACAAGCAGCATGTCTAAAGTTACTGCCTCCATCCTCCCTGCCCATGGAAACAAGCAGCTGTCTAAAGTTTCTGCCTCCATCCTCCCTGCCCATGGAAACAAGCAGCATGTCTAAAGTTACTGCCTCCATCTTCCCTGCCCATGGAAACAAGCAGCATGTCTAAAGTTACTGCCTCCATCCTCCCTGCCCATGGAAACAAGCAGCATGTCTAAAGTTACTGCTCCATCCTCCTGCCCATGGAAACAAGCAGCATGTCTAAAGGTACTGCCGCATCCTCCCTGCCTATGAAACAAGCAGCATGTCTAAAG
>NC_036845.1:10840307-10849438 GCF_002910315.2 Salvelinus sp. IW2-2015
CATGGAAACAAGTTACTGCCTCCATCCTCCCTGCTCATGGAAACAAGCAGCATGTAAGGTGCAGAGAATCAGATCAGGTGGAGGGCCTTGCGCTGGAGGGCCTTGCGCTGGAGGGCCTTGCGGCCGTGGACGGTGCAATTCCTGTACCAGGCCGTGATGCAACCGGTCAGGATGCTCTCGATGGTGCAGCAGTAGTATTTGAGAGGACCTGGGGTGGAATGCCGAATTTCTTCAGCCGCCTTAGGAAGTAGAGACTCTGTTGCGCCCTCTTGACAAGAGTGGTGGTGTTGTTTGTCCATGTCAAGTCCTCGGTGATCTGAACGCCGAGGAACTTAAAACTACTGACTCTCTCTACTGCAGTCCTGTTGATGTGGATCGGGGCATGTTCCCTGCTCTGCTTCCTGAAGTCAACAATCAACTCCTTTGTTTTGCTGACATTGAGGGAGAGATTGTTCTCCTGGCACCCTAATGCCAGTTCACTTATGGTGCTGTGCAAAGCCACGCAGTCGTGGGTGAACAGAGAGTACAGCAGAGGGCTGAGGACACACCCCTGGGGGGTGTGAGGGTGGTGTCCAGAGGGTGGTGTCCAGACCCACGGCTCTGAGCTTGGTGTTGAGCTTGGTGTTGAGCTTGGTGTTGAGCTTGGTGTTGAGCTTGGTGTTGAGCTTGGTGTTGAGCTTGGTGGAAGCAATAGTGCTGAACAGCATTCTCAAATAAGTGTTCCTCTTGTCCAGATGTGTTACTGCCGTGTGAATAGCAATCAAATGGCAACGTCCCTGGAATCTGTTGGAGGAAAATTGGAGTGTGTCCAGCGTGCCTGGCCTTGGTGTGGGTCATGACCAGCCTCTCGAAGCACTTCATGATGACCGAGGTGAGTGCGATGGGGCGATAGTAATTTGGGCATGTCACTTTGTTTTTCTTGGGCACTGGGAAGATGGTGGTCTCCTTGAAGCAGGTGGTGACTACAGCCTGGGACAGGGACATCTTGAAGATGTCAGAGAAGACGCCCGCCAGCTGGACATATGCTTTGTGTGTTTGTGTGTCTTATTCCCCTCTCTCCCATTCCCAAAGTGAGATTTAACATCCCATAATTCTAGTGCATATGTGACCAGTGTTTAAAATTACTTTTCCATGGACGAGCCTTTCCATTTGTCTTACCCATTCATATGGTGTTAGGCTTTGGTGTGTGTGTGTGTGTTATAAACATCTTTATAACATACACACATCTCTCTCTTCACAACACTTCCAACTTTAATGAAGACATACGCACAGACAGACACACTGTCTCAATCAAACACACTCACACTCTCTATGCATCCCCACTCTGCAGTGCTCACATGTTCTCTCTCTCCCTCTCTCTCTGTCAGACACAGGGCCGTCTTTGTTCCCATTGTTCCACAGTAAATACACACTCAATATTTACCTAGCACCCAACCAACCACCAACACACTCCCCGCTGTCATCCATAACCCCACGCTCACCTCGCACACTCATGTACAAACACACACATGCATGCATGCATACGCAGACACGTGTATGCATACAAAGACACGTCCATCAGTACGCATACACAACTACATACGCAAACCACAGCCTCACTCTCTCATAGTCTCATGTACACACACAATAACCTCAGACTTGCCACACTTTCAAACACACCAACGTCAAAACAGGAGACAGTTCGGTCCTTCTACTCTTTTTGGAATTCTTTCATTCACCCCCCGTTACCAGAGGAAGTTGGACATTCCTGGGTAATCCCGACGACGTTGCCCTTGGTTCTGTTCCAGAACGTTGGGCATGTTTGTTTTTACGTAACCCTATCCACAGGTCAATGTTGAGCTTATTTATGGGCTTACTGTTAGCATTGTTTTGGAAGGGCCGGATTTGTGTGTTTGTGTGAGTGTTTATTGTTTTGGAGAGGGAAGCTCTTGAGATTGTTCAGTGTGGTTTCCTCGTGTCCTCATACGCAGTGTTGAAGGTAATGGGGGGAAAGCCCTTGAGAGCAAACAATGAGTGTTTCTGTGTGTGAGAATGCATACCTGTATTTGTGCATGCATACGTGTGTGGGTGGGTGTGTTGTGCATGCATACGTGTGTGTGTGTGATTCTGGCTGCGGTGTGCAGGATTGGCGCATATCTTTGGAGAGTTCCATGAAAAGGTTAAGTCAACAGTGTGTGTGTGATGAATGTGGTTCCTAGGACCATACTACACTCATACAGTACATTATCCTGACCTGCGGCTCTACAAACCCAGACAAGCAGCTCGCAAAAACAGACAAGGGCCCCTGTTAACCACATTAGGGCCCCTATAAACCACAAGCTAAAGAAAGGGGCCCATAGTCCGTTAGTCCAGGTAACGCAGGTCCCAGACAAGGGCCAATTTCAAGTTTTCATAACAATCGGTAATTGCCATTTTTGGACACCGATCATGGCCGATTACATTGCACTCCACGAGGAGACTGCGTGGCAGGCTGACTACCTGTTATGCAAGTGCAGCAAGGAGCCAAGGTAAGGTGCTAGCTAGCATTAAACGTATCTTATAAAAACCAATCAATCTTAACATAATCACTAGTTAACTACACATGGTTGATGATATTACTAGTTTATCTAGCTTGTCCTGCGTTGCATATAATTGATGCGGTGCCTGTTAATTTATCATTGAATCACAGCCTACTTCACCAAACGGTTATTTAACAGCCGCATTTACGAAAAAAGCACTGTCGTTGCACCAATGTGTACCTATCCATAAACATCAACGCCTTTCTTAAAATCAATACATGTAACGATTCCAATGGTGAATGAAGGAGTCAGGCGCAGAGAGCAGGGTAGTTCCGAGCAAGTGGATATTTTAATATTCCAACAAGAATATAAAATTGAGACGGCTACGCCACACAACAAAAGGGCGCGTCAAGACAGTCCAAAAATAACTAGGACAAAATCCACTCTATAAACAAACACCACAAAACAGAATAACAAGCCCGCACAAAAGTCGGCAGCCAACTGGGTTTAAAGCTCACTAACCCTAAACACAAAAACAGGTGCAACCAATTAGACAAAACTAAATGAAAACAGAAAAGGGGATCGGTGGCAGCTAGTAGGCCGGAGACGACGACCGCCGAGCGCCGCACCGAACGGGAAGAGGCACCATCCTGGCAGGATTCGTAACAATACACAAGTATATATTTTTAAACCTGCATATTTAGTTAATATTGCTAGGGAATTGTGTCACTTCTCTTGCATTCTGTCTGCAACAGAGTCAGGCTATATGCAGCAGTTTTGGCCACATGGCTCGTTGCGAACTGTGTGAAGATCTGAAGACCAACTTCCTCAAACGGGGATGACTTAACAAAGCGCATTTGCGAAAAAAGCACAATCATTGCACGAATGTACCTAACCAAATACATCAATGCCTTTCTTAAAATCAATACACAGAAGTAATATTTTTTTTAAACCTGCATATTTAGTTAAAAGAAATCCAGGTTAGCAGGCAATATTAAACTAGGGAAATTGTGTCACTTTTCTTGCGTTCATTGCACGCAGAGTCAGGGTATATGCAACAGTTTGGGCCGCCTGGCTCGTTGCGAACTAATTTGCCAGAATTTTACGTAATTATGACATAACATTGAAGGTGTGCAATGTAACAGAAATATTTAGACTTATGGATGCCAACCGTTAGAATAAAATACAGAACGGTTCCGTATTTCACTGAAAGAATAAAAGTTTTGTTTTCGAAATTATAGTTTCCGATTTGACCATATTAATGACCTAAGGCTCGTATTTCTGTTGGTTATTATGTTATAATTAAGTCTATTGATTTGATATTTGATAGAGCGTCTGACTGAGCGGTGGTGGGCAGCAGGCTCATAACCATTCATTCAAACAGCACTTCCCTGCGTTTGCCAGCAGCTCTTCGCTGTGCTTCAAGCATTGAGCCGTTATGACTTCAAGCCTAATCAACTCCCGAGATTAGGCTGGTGTAACCGATGTGAAAAGGCTAGCTAGTTAGGCGGGTGCGCGCTAATAGCGTTTCAATCGGTGACGTCACTCGCTCTGAGACTTGGAGTAGTTGTTCCCCTTGCTCTGCAAGGGCCGCGGCTTTTGTGGAGCGATGGGTAACGATGCTTCGAGGGTGGCTGTTGTCGATGTGTTCCTGGTTCGAGCCCAGGTAGGCGCGAGGAAGAGGGACGGAAGCTATACTGTTACACTGGCAATACTAAAGTGCCTATAAGAACATCAATAGTCAAAAGTATATGAATACAAATGTATAGAAATAGTCTATATCCATATAAATAAACTACAACCTAAAAACTTTTACCTGGGATAGTTGAAGCTCAGTTAAAAGACACCAGCTTCATATGCTTCTCCATGTTCAACAAGGACACTTAAACATTAGACTTTTTCTACAATGGCACACATACTGCACATTATTACTTTACTGCTCAAACACTTAGTTTTTGTAATTATTTAAAACCAACATCCTCAACATGTTTCATTATTTATTTGAGGCATTATATTAAGTTAAAATAAAAGTGTTCATTCAGTAGTTGTAATTGTCATTATTACAAATAAAAAAATAAATACATAAAAATAAAAATAAATCGTATCGGCTTTTTTTGGTCCTCCAATAATCGTATCGGCATTGAAAAATCATCATCGGTCGACCTCTAGTACATATGGACCAGAAGTCCTCACAAGAATAGTAAACTAAAAACAATTTGACCAACTGGGGACATTTTACTGGTCCCCACAAGGACAAAGGATATTTCTAGGGGGTTTAGGGTTAGAATTAGTGTTAGGGTTAGAATAAGGGTTAGGGGTTAAAGGTTAAGTTTTGGAGTTAGGGTTAAGCTTAGGTTTTGGAGTTAAGGCTACGGTTAAGGTTAAGGATTTTGAAAGAGGATAAATTGTGTGTCCCCACAAGGTTAGTAAAACAAGACTGTGTGTGTGTGTGCGTTTCTGTGTCTGTGCACGTGTGCTTCTGTGTGTATTGGATGGTGTGTTCACCATCATTGCATTCATTTGACCAGTGTGGTACCTTTCCCACCAATCCCTCTAATTGTCAGAATAGCAGAATGGATTTGAGGCAGACGAATGTTCACCCCCTACCATCCAAACCCATTGACTGGTAATGATACAGCGACTGTTGTTATGGCCCTGGGGTTAATGTACCTGATCTCCATCCGTTTCACTGTGGGGGTTCCTCCGCAAACTGAACAGGACTTACCTATACGGTAGCCTCAGGGGGGAGAGAGTATGAGTGCAGACAGACATACACACACACACAATATTCACGCAAACACACACAGTGTGGGTGGGAACTATGGTCTAAGGTGTACCCGAGAGAGTGGAGACACTAGGTTGACTGACTCCAGATTCCTGTTATGAGTGTAGAGAAACTACTGCTGGTACTAATATTGCTGACACAGCTATTACCATAGTGAATACTAGTAGTTAAGGTTTAACTGCAGGGCATATGGGTTTGGGTTGAGCATAATTCATGATGAGATCGGTATTTAATACTAATATTTGTAAAACACAATGCAATAATGTTTGGAAGAGAGGACCAGGTTATACTGAAAGGAAAGGGTCAGCCATTTTGAATGTTATATTGTTTTAGTGCGTCTTCTGAGCGATGTTCTATCGATTCCCTGGATCATTTCTTGTTCCCTGGGTCATTTCATGTAACGCAAAAATGTCTTTCATACATGCCAGATTTCAATACTGGCCGATGTCATAACTGAGGACGATGTCTTCTCTCGAATGAGCCATTGATCATATTTTTGAAATATTCCTACCACGAGAAATGTGCAATTTAACGGAAGGTCTGCCTCTTTAGTCCAGGGTGCATTGCATGGTGCCATTGCCAGAGATATTATAGAAAGGAGATAGGAATCCAATGAATGAAGAAAYATATAACATCCTACCCATTTGACTATCGACCAATCGCATTCACGTTGTCATGCTGCGTCACACGGTTGCTAAGCTAACCGTCACGCAGTCCCTTCTCAAAGTCAGTATATACTGTATGTCGAGAAACATGCCTATTGTCCTCAAAAGTACTTAATATCACGATTCAAAAGCTATACGATACTAAAGATAGCAAATGAGTTAACTCACATATTGGAAAAGATTTGTAATGTTCTACTTCATGTTGACGAAATTCGTGCTAATGTTGGGTTTTTGAGCTAGCACACAATAGACTCCCATTCACTCCTTGATGGATAGTGTTCCTTTTCCCAGAATCGCCCAGAATGCACCGCATGCCCCATTGCGTAGCATATGCAACGTTTCCCATCTACTCAAAAGTATATCTGCCTTTGCGAATGTTAGACATATTGATCTGCAGGTTGAACATGGGTAGATTGTAGACTCCTAAATTGATAGTCCAGTTTGTTTTGGTGATTTTACAGCTAACTAGCTATGTTACATTCTGATACTGTCTTTGGTGTTATTGTGTGTAGCTACGTTTGCTAGCTAGCCATCCAGCCCATAAAGAGAGCATTGCATCGTGGATTTCGTATGCAATGCTCCAACTTTATTATAACGCCAAAATGAAACATTTGTTCACCAAAAATATTGTTCTCACATATTACTGTTATTTAACACTGTAAATTAAAGGAATGAGTGGTTCTGGGTGGGTTTTTCCTTCAATGCAAATACTCGGTGCTCCTCTTTTACTGGTTAGTGTTTACTAATGACTAACTTTGGATATAAATAACAGACCACAGTACCTTACTGCAGTACCACTGTACTTCTCTTCCCTGAACCTAGACATTATGATGTCACTGTGGGGCCACCAGAGGGCCTCTTATCAGCTGTCACTCAGAAGCTTCCCCTGCCGACCATCCCCTCCCCCCACTCAACCCTCCCTAGTCTCTGATCTCAGCAGACATCTCGTGTTGTGTTGTTGTGTGTGGCTGTGTGTGTGTGTGATGTTGTGTTGTTGTGTCCTGTGTTGTGTGGTGTAATTGGTGGTGTGTGTGTTGTGTGATGTGGTGTGGTGTGTGATGGTTCTGTGACAGACGTGATGTGTGTTGAGAGAGACCAGAAGAGAGAAGAAGAGAGAGAGAGCAATGGTGTAAAGAACTTAGTTTAAATTACTACTTAAGTCGTTTTTTGGGGGTAACTTTTACTTCACTACATTCCTAAAGAAAAGAATGTACTTTTTACTCCATACATTTTCCCTGACATCCAAAAGTACTTGTTGCATTTTGAATGCTTAGCAGGACATGAAAATGGTTCAATTCACACTCTTATCAAGAGAACATCCCTGGTCATCCCTACTGCCTCTGATCTGGCGGACTCACTAAACACAAACGCTTTGTTTGTAAATGATGTCTGAGTGATGGAGTGTGCCCCTGGCTATCCATAAATTCAATGTACTTTTGATACTTAAGTTTATCTAAAACCAAATAATTTTAGACTTTTACTCAAGTAGTATTTTACTGGGTGACTTCCAATTTGACTTGATTCATTTTCTATTAAGGTATCTTTACTTTTACTCAAGTATGACAATTCTGTATTTTTCCAGCACTGTGAGAGAGTGTGTTGGGGGGAGGTTATTAAGGTTATTTATGGGTCTGACTCTATCCAGACTTGGGGGAGGAGAGGGAGAGTAGGAAGGCAGGTTGGATGAGCTCATTCTACAGTAGAGGTCTTTAATTTATCCACTGACACCTGTCATAGGAGCTCACTGTCTGAAGAGAGCAGCTTAACCTCATACACCTCCAGACATACTGTCCTTTCTGTCTGTCTGTCTGACACACTATGTGGGTTGCTCTCCCTCTCCCTCTTTATCCCTCACTCTCTCACTGTCTCTACGCATTCTGTCTTTCTATCCATCTATGCTTCCATCTCTCAATATCACTCTCTCCCTCTACCTGTTTTAAGATTGCAATGTTAAGAGTACAAAAGTACATTCCTTAAGCAGTCTACACTTTGCCTTCTCTAAGTCCCTCTATCAGTTTCTATACATGAGCCCACACCTCTCTTTCTCACAGAGCCCCTCTCCCTCCACCATCTCTCTCTCCCTCCACCATCTCTCTCTCCCTCCACCATCTCTCTCTCCCTCCGTCTTGTGGGTGAGGTTATTAGGTTATTATAGGTTTATGTCTGACTCTATCCAGACTATGGGGGAGGAGGAGGGGGAGTAGGAAGGCCAGGTTGGTATGAGCTCATTCTACGTAGTAGAGGTCTTTAATTTATCCACTGACACCTGTCTGAGGATCACTGTCTGAAGAGAGCAGTCTAGACCTTCGAATACACTCGCAGAACATACTAAGTGTCTTTCTGCTTGTCGTTGTCTGACACACTATGTGGGTTGCTCTCCCTCTCTCTTTTAGTCCCTCATCTCTCATCACTGTCTCTGCCATTTCTGTCTTTTCCATCTATGTTCCATCTCTCATATCATCTCTCTCCCTCTTACCTGTTTTTAAAGATTGCAATGTTAAGAGTATACAAAATACATTTCCTAAGCAGTCTACACTTTTTCCTTTAGTCCTCTATCAGGGGTGTTCTATACATGCCCAACCTCTCTTTCTTCGTCTACAGAGCCCCTCCTTCTCCTCCACCATCTCTCTCCTCTCCTCCACATCTCTCTCTCCCCTTTCCACTTTCTTCTCACTCTCTCTTCTCCTCCACCATCTCTCCCCTCCACCTCTCTCTCCTATCCCTCCACCATCTTCTTCTCCCTCCACCACTCTCCTCCCCACCATCTCTCCCTCCCTCCACCATCTCTCTCTCCCCTCCACCTCTCTCTCTCCTCCACCACTCTCTCTGTCCCTTCCACCATTCTCTTCTCACTCGTTCCACCTCTCTCCTTCCACCATCTCTTCATATTTCTCCTCCAACCATCTCTCTCTCCCCCACCTATCTCTCTCTCCCTCCACCACCTCTCTCTCCCTCACCATCTCCTCTCCCTTCACCATCTCTCTCTCTCCCTCCACCATCTCTCTCTCCCTCCACCCACTCTCTCTCCCGTCCCATCTCTCGCTCCCATCCCTCCACCATCTCTTCCCTCCCTCACCATCTCTCTCTCCCTCACCGTCTCTCCTCCCCAATTCTCTCTCCCTCCCACCATCTCTCTCTCCCTCCCAACCATCTCGCTCTCCCTCCCCATCTGCTCTCTCTCTT
>NC_036845.1:10849463-10854375 GCF_002910315.2 Salvelinus sp. IW2-2015
CCTCCCCATCTCTCGCTCCCTCCCTCCACCATCTCTCTCTCCCTCCACCGTCTCTCTCCCTTCACCATCTCTCTCTCCCTCCACCATCTCTCTCCCTCCACCATCTCTCTCCCTCACTCCCCCTCTCCTCTAACATATACAATGTGAAGGCCTGGGATTCATTAAGTTATTAATTAGATTGTGGTGACAAATCAACGTTGCTGCTAACGAACGGGAGGTCCCACCCTCTCTCCAGACCTCCAGGGAAGAGATCCCATTACCAGGAGAAAAGATCTACAGCAGCAGCTAACAACAACACAGCAGAGGAGAATGTCAACACAGACTATGAGGAGAAAGAGTGAGTTTGGAGAATGGAGAGAGTGCTTGTGCATTGGTTACAGAGAATGAGAGTGAAGGGTAGAGAGAGTGTAGAGGAAAGAGAGGGTAGAGGAGAGAGAGAGTGTAGGGGGGAGCACTTTCACTAAAAGTTGCATAACTGTCTGCAGTTTGAAACCCTTTCACACCAATRATGAGAGCAATATTGCAGAACTTAAAGTCAACTACATGCGCACACCAAACTCAAAACGCACATACAGAACCCCAAACTGGAAGAAACTTTTTCCTTTAACGAGTCTGACGAGAAGGATGTCCTGCTTTCACTGGAACAGGCCCAGATCCACGCCTTTTGCGTGAAGAAAAGACGCCGGAAAAGAGGCCAAAGACCGGGCACCCTTCTGAGAATCCAGAGGCCAGCGAATAAACTCCCATTGCCTTCCATTCTTCTTGCTAACGTGCAATCATTGGAAAATAAAATGGATGACCTACGATTAAGATTATCCTACCAACATGACATTAAAAACGGTAACATCTTATGTTTCACCGAGACGTGGCTGAACGAAGATACAGACAATATAGAGCTAGCGGGATTTTCCATGCACCGGCAGAACAGAGACGCTACCTCTGGTAAGACGAGGGGTAGGGGTGTGTGTCTTTTTGTCAATAACAGCTGGTGCGCGATGTCTAATATTAAAGAAGTCTCGAGGTATTGCTCGCCTGAGGTAGAGTTCCTTATGATAAGCTGTAGACCACACTATCTACCAAGAGAGTTCTCATCTGTATTATTCGTAGCCTTCTATTTACCACCACAAAGCGAAGCTGGCACTAAGACCACTCTCAACCAACTCTATAAGGCCATAAGCAAAGAAGAAAATGCTCACCCAGAAGCGGCGCTCCTAGCGCACAGAGACTTTAATGCAGGAAAACTTATATCAGTTTTGCATAATAACACACAGAGATGCATACAAAGCTCTCCTCCGCCCTCCATTTGGCAAATCTGACCATAATTTTATCCTCCTGATTCCTGCTTACAAGCAAAAACTAGAGCAGGAAGTACCAGTGACTCGCTCAATATGGAAGTGGTCAGATGACGTGGATGCCACACTACAGGACTGTTTTTCTAGCACAGACTGGAATATGTTCCGGGATTCATCCAATGGCATTGAGGAATACACCACCTCAGTCATCGGCTTCATCAATAAGTGCATCAATGATGTCGTCCCCACAGTGACTGTACGTACATATCCCAACCAGAAGCCATGGATTACAGGCAAAATCCGCATCGAGCTAAAGGCTAGAGCTGCCGCATTCAAGGAGCAGGACACTAATCCATACGCTTATAAGAAATCCCGCTATGCCCTCAGACGAACCATCAAACAAGCAAAGCGTCAATACAGGATTAAGATTGAATCCTACTACACTGGCTCTGAAGCTTGTCAGATGTGGCAGGGCTTGAAAACTATTACGGACTACAAAGGGAAACCCAGACGCGATCTGCCCAGTGACGCGAGCCTACTAGACAAGCTAAATGCCTTTTATGCTCGCTTCGAGGAAAGTAACACCGAAGCATGCACGAGAGCACCGGCTGTTCTGGATGACTGTGAGATAACGCTCTCGGTACCTTTAATTCCTTTAAAAAGGTCAACATTCACAAAGCCGCTGGGCCAGATGGATTACCAGGACGTGTACTCAAAGCATGTGCGGACCAACTGTCAAGGTCTTCCCTGACATTTTCAACCTCTCCCTGACCGAGTTTGTAATACCTACATGTTTCAAGCAAGCCACCATAGTCCCTGTGCCCAAGGAAGTGAAGGTAACCTGCCTGTATTCCCTGTTCACCCACGACTGCGTGGCCAAACATGACTTCAACACCATCATTAAGTTTGCTGACGACACAACAGTGGTAGGCCTGATCACCGACAACAATGAGACGGCCTATAGGGAGGAGATCAGAGAACTGGCAGTGTGGTGCAAGGACAACAACCTCTCTCTCAATGTGAGCAAGACTAAGGAGCTGATCGTGGACTACAGGAAAAGGCGGGCCGAACAGGCCCCCATTAACATCGACGGGGTTGTAGTGGAGCGGGTTGAGAGTTTCAAGTTCTTTGGTGTCCACATCACCAACGAACTATAATGATCCAAACATGCCAAGACAGTCGTGAAGAGGGCACGACAAAACCTATTCCACCCTCGGGAGACTGAAAATATTTGGCATGGGTCCCCAG
This sequence comes from Salvelinus sp. IW2-2015, assembly GCF_002910315.2. Lineage (NCBI taxonomy): Eukaryota > Metazoa > Chordata > Actinopteri > Salmoniformes > Salmonidae > Salvelinus > Salvelinus sp. IW2-2015. The sequence goes on from NC_036845.1 coordinate 10,852,004, forward strand.
ATCCTCAAAAGTTTCTACAGCTGCACCATCGAGAGCATCCTGACCAGTTGTGTCACCGCCTGGTATGGCAACTGCTCGGCATCTGACCGGCGCTACAGAGGGTAGTGTGAATGGCCCAGTACATCACTGGGGCCAAGCTTCCTGCCATCCAGGACCTATATAACAGGCGCTGTCAGAAAAAAGCCCATAAAATTGTCAGGGACTCCAGTCACCCAAGTTATAGACTGTTTCTCTGCTACCGTACGGCAAGAGGTACCGGAGTGCCAAGTCTAGGACCGAAAGGCTCCTCAACAGCTTCTACCCCAAAGCCATAAGACTGGTGAACAATTCATAAAATCGCCACCGGACAATTTACATTGACCCCCCCCCTGTACACTGCTGCTACTCACTGTTTGTTACCTATGCATAGTCACTTCGTCCCCACCTACATGTACAGATTACCTCAACTAGCCTGTACCCCCGCACACAGACTCAGTACCGGTGCCCCCTGTATATAGCCTCGTTATTCTTATTCTTATTGTGTTACTTTTTATTATAAATGTTTTATTTTAGTCTACTTGGTAAATATTTTCTTATTGAACTGCACTGCTGGTTAAGGGCTTGTAAGTAAGCATTTCACGGTAAAGTCTACACTTGTTGTATTCGGCGCATGTGACAAATACAGTTTGATTTGATACAACCCCTTTGGTAGGGTCTTTGCCACTTTAATCAGTGTCGCTGCAGGGTGTGTTACTGCAGTGTTAGGGGCTATGAGCTGGTCACAGTAGGGTTGCTGGCCGCCAGGGTGGGAAACCTGCCTCCGCGTTTCTACACACACACTCTGTTACCGCTAGCAACACAAGCAGGAGAGCACAAATAAGTCACACACACACACACACACACACACACACACACACCACACACACAAACACAACACACATCACATGCCACCACACAAACACACACAACACACACACACACACACACACAACACACACACAACACACACACACACACACACACACACACACACAGAGATAGAGACAGTGTGAAGAGACAGATGAGAAGCCTAAGCTTAACTCTTGTAATTAGCAACTAATTAAAAACTCCACAGTAGTTGAGGAGTTCATACATATTGTAGGAGCCCCAGAGACATTGATCTCCTCCACTACCGGCTTGCCCTGGTTACACCCTAAACAGCCAACAAGCCCCCGAGAAGCCCCCTCACCTCATCCTCCCAACCGTAACAGTGACCTGCAGGATAGCTGGAGGCGTGGGAACAGAGCGGGAAGCCGTCACTTGTATAGTATTCAGCACCTTGGCACACAGTTACAGTACAGCCCAACCCAGCAGAGCCCACTTTATGACTTTTCTGACTCAACAGTCATCCTATAGCCCCAAAGTCCTAGAGGCCCACAGGCCAGAGCCCTAGCCCAAACGCGCCTGTCCCTGAGTGACACACAGCCTTATTTAGTATCCTGTGTCTTCCCATACACCACGGCCTTCATATACGACAAGACAGTAACACAAATAAAGAAGACTTTCGCGATAGCTTGGGTTGAGTGTCTGGATTGGCAAGTGAGCTCACTGTGTGGTGTTGTGTGTGTGTGCTGTGTGATTGGTCTGTGTGTGTAGGTGTTGTGTGTGTGTGTGTGTGTGTGTGTGGATCGTTGTGTGTGTGTGTGTGTGTGTGTGTGTGTGTGGGTGTGTGTGTGTGTGTACTGTGTGTGCTGTGTGTGTGTGTGTGTGTGGTGTGTGTGTTGTGTGTGTGTCTGTGATGTGCGTGTGTGTGTGTGTGTGTGTGTTGTGTTGTGGTGTGGTTACTGGGGAGATACTGTATATGGGCACAGCTGATTCAATAATCCAGGTTCTGGTATCATTGCAGGCGTTCTCCTAGCTCTTTGACTAGGTTAGGGAAGAATGGATAGCTGGTGCTGCCTGCACCAACATCTTTGAATAACAATCGACCAATAAGCGCGCTTTGGTTTAAATCTAGACCAATATGGTGTAATCTACTGGCAATGGGAAAGAATAACTGGACTTGGTAAGGTCACGCAAGATCCAAACAAGATTTGATACAAAGCTTGATCACGAAGGAAAAAAACCACATATTTTCTCCTGAACCACAGCAGTATCCTGCATGTTCCCCTCCATAAATAACTCCTATTGTTAATGATCCATTTCCTCTGATATGAAGACATATCAATAAACCACGCTGGTTCTCTCCAGCTTGGCCACAAGTTTCCGCAACGTCAGTGGTTGGCGTGTGTGACGCTGGTTTGTTGTGACCAGACCAGATTTGAACACATCTTTCTAATTTCCTTCTTGTGTATTTCACTCATTTTTTCACTTTTCCCTTTTTCTGGGTTGTAAGAGAGCCCTCCTCCTCTTGC
>NC_036845.1:10854400-10889516 GCF_002910315.2 Salvelinus sp. IW2-2015
ACATCAACATCAGCCACATGCACACCACACCACACACCACACAAACACACACACACAACACACACAAAAACCCCCCACCACACACACCACACACACAACCACACACACACACACACACACACACAACACACAGAGATAGAGACAGTGGAGAGCAGACAGGAAGAAGCCTACTTACCTGCTTTAGCACTAATTAAAAACTCCACAGTAGGAGGGAGTCAATACATTATTGTAGGAGCCAGAGACATGATTCCTCCACTACGGCTGCCCTTGGTTACAACCCTAAACAGCCAACAAGCCCCCAGAAAGCCCCTCCCCCACCCTCCCAACCTAACATGACCTGCAGGGATAGCTGGAGGGGACAGAGCGGGAAGCCGTCACTATAGTATGTCAGCACCTTGGCACACAGTACAGTACAGCCCAACCCAGCAGAGCCCACTTTATGACTTTCTGACTCAACGTCATCCTATAGCCCAAAGTCCTAGAGGCCACACAGGCCAGAGCCTAGCCCAAACGCCTGTCCCTGTAGTGACACACAGCCTATTTAGTATCCTGTGTCTTCCCAGTACACCACGGCCTTCATATACCGACAGACAGTAAACAAATAAAGAAGACTTTCGCATAGCTTGGGGTTGAGTGTCTGATTGGCCAGTGAGGCTCACTGTGTGGTGTTGTGTGTGTGTGTGTGTGTGTGTGTGTGTAGTGTGTGTGTGTGTGGTGTGTGTGTGTGTGTGTGTGTGTTGTGTTGTGTGTGTGTTGTGTGTGTGTGTGTGTGTGTGGGTGTGTGTGTGTGTGTACTGTGTGTGTGTGTGTGTGTGTGTGTGTGTTGTGTGTGTGTGTGTGTGTGTGTGTGTGGTGTGTGTGTGTGTGGGTGTGTGTGGTTACTGGGGGAGAACTGTATATGGGCACAGCTGATTCAATAGTCCAGGTTCTGGGATCATTGCAGGCGTTCTCCTAGCTCTTGTTACTAGGTTAGGGAAGAATGGATAGCTGGTGCTGCCTGCACCAACATCTTTGAAAACAATCGACGAATAAAGCCCTTTGGTTTAAATCGACCAATATGTGTGTAATCTACTGGCAATGGAAAAGAATAACTGGACTGTAAGGTCACGCAAAGATCCAAACAAGATTTGAACAAAGCTTGATTCACGAAGGAAAAACCACATAATTTTCTCCGAACCACAGCACACAGGTTCCAAGATGCATTCCGACTCCCGAATACACAACGTTGCAAAACTCCCTACTGGGTTAATGATCCATTTCCCTCCTGATATGGCAACACATCCCTCCCAAGTAACGCACGCTGGCTTCTCCTCCTATGCCTTGGCCCCAATCAACCTAGCCATTAACTGTGCTTATCCGCACACCGTCAGCCTGAGTTACGGCTGTGTGAACTGTATCTTCGCTCCTCTACATGAGTTCGAACAATGTTGTGCGCACACCGAATTGTTAACACTTAATTGTGATCTTACCTTCTTGTGTATTTTCACTCCATTTTTTCTCTTTTCCCTTTTTTCTGGGTTGTAAGAGAGCCCTCCTCCTCTGCCTTCTGACAGTTAACGAGGGGTGGATTTCAGACCTAATTGCCTTACTTTTTAATATAGTACTCCTAAGGCCTAGTTTTGATATTTACTGGAGGAACACTTAATTACATGTTTTAATTTGAGAATATGTTCGCATCAGACTACGCTTTCTGTCATACATATGTATATACTTTATCCAGGTTATAGAGGAGTTCTAGGGACTCTACGCAGCGACTTTTTTTCTTTCGCTTTCATTGCATTATGGTGCTCTGGTATTTATTGTCATTCTGTTCTGCATCCTCTCCTCTCCTGCTCATACGTTCCTCTAGCTTACCTGTTCCGTAATTTCCACTGGCCCGCTACTTTCCTACAATATAAGATTATCCGATCTACGTCTAGTCTTTGTTAAACATACTTATTCGTGCATCACAACATATTAGTGATCTCTATTACAAGCCATCACATCAGAGAGCTCATTTGCTCATCGTCTACATAATTACTTATATTCTCATACTGAATAACACTTACTCGTTTCTACGATCGTAGCACCGTCCTCCCTAAATCCTTCCTAGCTAACTCCCTTTGTTAGTGCTCTCCAGCTTGTATACCTCTGCATCTCTCTTCTTTTTATCTCGGTCTCTCGCTGTGATTTCATATTGCATACAACCACCAATCTTCGCCTTCTATTCAGCAGAGACGCCACACATCCTGGTCCCTCCAGACGCTACTTGAAGCACTCCTCAAGCTGCCCTGTAGTACCTTAACTGCTTGTCGGGTGATATTTGTCACACAGAGAGCATTCGTGTGTGGAAAAACGCTTGGCTTGTCTATGGCTGCTATCACCCGTCAATACTTGTCCAGTTGTGGTTATATGCAGTATGCTATCGTGCTTTAGGTAATGGTTAATTGGATAGTTTAAGGTTCTACTAGGTCCTTTGTTAAATGTGGCGATCCCCAGTGCTCTAGACTCAAAGACCCCAACGAACATACAAACCCATCCAGGAAATTTAGTTAGATCCTTCGCTATGCTCAGCCTCTCCATTCCATTACCGTGTGCGGAAACACCTTCTCCACACACTGCACGCGTCCGGAGCCATAGACCATTCGCTGTTTAAAATCACGTATAATAACTATGTTGGCACGCCTAAAGACTGGCCTGAGATCTGTTTTACTATGGAGTGTGTTTGCTTGGACATATTTAGCTATGTTGGTAATCATGTATGCGGAAAAGCATTGGTTCCTGTAGTTCTATGTTGTGTTATATCGACGAGCAGCATACTAGTTATGACACTATTTAGATACTAAAATTAGTCAGTACATAACAGTCAATATTTCGATATAAATGAAGGGGGAATGAGGGTGGGGTTGATTACCCTTGTGGAGTTCCTTATCTCCATTTCCAATATGTACCAGTAACTTTGACTTAAATAATCTTATCAGTAACTTAGTCAGTGTGCAGTGGTCGTAGTGTGAAGGTGATTATATTACAATTTCAAAAAAAAAAGTATAGTCTGAAATATTTGATTTCAAAGTTGTTGGATTTTGTGCATAGTTTGGTTCTTTGTTCGCGAGTGCTAGGGGATGTGGCGTAATTTGGCTATGCGTGTCGGCATAGAGGTGGTGCTGCTATGGTTGGAGTTAGAGGCTATGTGTGTGGTAGCTGCATAGTCTGTAGCTGCTCGTATCGTAGTGTCGACAAGCATGAAGCGTTTATTAACTGCATGCAGGTTCGTGCTATCAGTGCCTGAACTTCTCTGACGCGTCAAGGGTCACTTCACTGCTCTCCTTCCCCTAACACAAAGTCCCCCCCTGCTGATTGAGCTGTGTTTCCTCTTCATTTGGTCAGCTCTCGTTGCGAGAGCGTCTCTATCTTCCTCGTGCTTCGCTTGTCCTAGAATGATCTCTTACCTTGTGACAATTAGATCTGTTACCTCAAGTCAGTGCCTATTACATGCACACTGCACCTCGCTTAAGCCTACTCTGTACAAACCCAGTAGCTGAAAATACGACACACAAGACACAGGCTATGTTAGGTCACTCCATCTCCTCGTCAGTCGTGCCTCACACTGGTTGGGCTCACTGCGGTTACCTGGGGAACAGATGTCGCTTAACCAAACTCATAATCTCAGTGTCCCAACCCACAATGCGAGTGGCCCATTGAGCCAGCTGCAATGCCGGTGACGTCTGAACTCAGGCTCATCAATCACACAATTACCACCCTCTGTATTGAGACGCTATAGTGATTGTAGAGTTTGACTTTCTCTCGATGTGTACAAACTTCCCCTCTGCACACCTAATGAAGCCAGCTAAAAGTCATATGTGTGACTCCCACGGTCCGGCTTACCCAATCTATGTGCAGCAGCCATTGAAAAGGATGTCAACGAGCAGGGTAACGATTTGAAAACACATTGTACCTTCTGTGACATTCCTGAATGCGGAACAGGGGAGGAGTGTTTGTGGCAATCACGCCAGCGCTAGGATTCAGGAGGAATGAGTGTGACACGACCACACTCTCCCTGTTTTCATTATGGGTGGCCCTCCTTCCAAACCCCTGTCAAGAGCTTAGACACTAGGCCGCATGCTCGCCTCAGCGCAGACTTACATTGGATCAGCGCCCTCAGATGCTGGAATCCATTCTGCAATCTAAAAAGCCCCTCGTCGATTGGTTTACTGAGGGACACAGGCGGTGTCGGTATTAATTTAAGGTTGTTAATCCCGCTGTAAGTGCCACACTTGACCTTGATGCAACACTACACCAGCTTGATTTCGGGTCTCTTTGAGAGAAGGAATGAGAAAGCTTCTCATGTGTCATTTGTACTGTGTCCAGGTGAATGCACATGCTGAAAAGTCAGTGTGGCTAATGCACCTTCTCTAAAACGTGTTTTGAAACTTGATGACAGTTTTGCAAGTACTTTAGGAAATCCCTATCATGATAAATTGAGACTGAATTATCACGAAAAACAAGACGATTGAAACAATGACGCTAAAACAATTATTGTGCACCCCCTGTTTATAAAAGATTTTTTTTAAACTATTATACTACGCATTTTAAATGTTGTAGTGTCCCAATTCGTCCATCAAACAATTGAAACCAACCATGATTATTATTTTCAAAACTTTCACATTTCTCTAGTAGAACCCTATAGTGATGATTTGTTGTAATGAACGATATCACCAAAGATAGTGGGTCGGTTTGAGTTGTGTATCATTTTCGTTTTTACCGTTCCCGTCTCAAGGAAGGCAGCTACTATTTATAAGAGCTCCCTGCTGGTTCACTCATACATTACATAGGAGGGTTGCATCTTTCCCAAACCCCAAAAGCTCATTTCAGAGGTGAAAATCCGCACCCGCTGATAACCCTGTAATATGACTTAGAGACCAGCAGAGAGCTGTGGTGTACCAGAGGGCTCCCACTGTGTTCCTTCCATTTGCTGTGATGCTGAATTGTTCATGAGAGAGTGAGGGGTCCCAATGCCACGTGTCAGACAATATTACCTCTCGGCTGCAGCCTGTCACTTTCTGCTTTTGCTAGGAGATTTCCTCTCTGCCGTGATGCTCCAGCCAGATGCGGATGCCAGAACTCGCTACCAGAGGTGGGGGTGAAGGCCAGGACGGTACTCCAAATTGTGTTTCCTTGAAATAACAGGGATGGCAGGCAGTTTCCCCATAAAGAGAGAGCTGGTGTAGCGGCGCAGGCGGTAAGACACGTCCGGAAGTTGAGAGAGGAATTTAAAGAGAACGTTTACATGTCACTGAATGGAACAGTTCCCTCCCTTCCACAGAAGGAGCTCAGTCTTAAGCGACTGTGGAGTTTAGGTTTGTTCCCCACACATGCTTTTTTTTACGTCGCATCTTTCCGAACTTTTACTCCGGACTGGCGTTCCCTCTAAATAGCTCTCACTCTTCTCTCTCCCTTTCTCTTGCACCCTCTCTAGTTCAATCGAGTACCAGGCTTAACTGAATGAACAAAAAAAGATGGAACTGGCAATATGACATTTTATTAAAATATTTGGGGAATGGCCACGTCGTCTGAGGGAAGTCCTTGGCGCCAGATCGTTTAATTGACCACCTTGCTACTTGGTTTGCTGCTGGTGAGGCTGGAGAATTATAACATTATTCGAAGATAGAACTGTGATTGGCAAGGACTGAACTTAACATATCAAGTATTGCAGAAACATTTTGTTTATGACGAAGAAAAAGAGATACAAAGGAAATGAAGAATCCTCGAGGGACTGAAAGTTAAAGGGCCACTAGGTCTAACTGAGTTCATAAAGCAATGGTTGAAGTATTTGTTTTTTTTATCACTGAAGACTCAATTGATAAAAATGACTGGTGAAATGGCCAAAGCACTACTTGTGAAGGAAGGAATCTAGCAATTATGCATGTAAGCCAACTTGAGTATAATGTAAAAATATGAATGAATATGCATTTACAGACTATAGGAAACGAATTTGTGCTCTTTGATTATTATAAATCAAATAAATCAAACTTGAATTTTTGGGGGGAGGTTTTCAAAACCATGCGGAGGCCGAATTACAAGTGTAGAACCTTATCGTGAAATGCTTACTTACATGAACCTTAACTTCTTTTTTAACTGCACAGTTGGTTAACAAATATGTTTACCAAATATTTACCAAATAAGAACGAATATAAAAAAAGAACACAATCAAATTAAAAAATAATGAGGCTATATACAGGCGGGTGAGCTTGTAAACCGAGTTCACTGTGCGGGGGGTACAGTTAGTCGGTATTGAAAGTAATTTGTACATGTAGGTAGGGGTGAGAGTGACGATGCGATAGCTAAAACAGCGGAGAAGGCGTTGTTAAGGAGATTTTTTGGTCCTAGACATTGACGCTCTTGTGGTACCGTTGCCATGTGGTCGGTGAGCAGAGAAGATGACAGTCTATGACTTGGCGTGACTGGAGTCTTGACAATTTTAGGGGCTTTGCCTCTGACACCTGCCGTAGTTATATGAGGTCACGTGCTAGATGAGGCAGGAAGCTTGGCGCGCCAGTTGAGATGTACTGGGCCTACCCCTCTGTTTGCGCCATTACGGTTAGATGCGCGATAGCAGTTGCCATACCAGGCGGTGATGCAAGAACTGGTCAGGATGCTCTCGATGGTGGCAGCTGTAGAACCTTCACTTTGGCGGATCTGGCCCATGCCAAATTGATTTTCCAGATTTTCTCTGAGGGCGGAAATGTCTTCTTAGTTCGGTGCCTCTGCCGATTGTCTTGTGTGTTTGGATCACCATAATATAGTTTTGTTGGTGATGTGGACCACCAAGAACTTGAACTCTCGACGACGCCGCTCAAATACAGCCGCGGCGAGTCGATGTTAATGGGGCCCTATTCGGCCTCTTTTTCCTACGCATACAATCCATGATTGCTGGTAATGGAGGTGGTGCCGGTTTGTGGCCGGTTGCCGGCGAGACAAGCTGTTTGGGATTCACCTTGAGTTCCAGTCCGCTCCTATGCAATCATAATAGGCTGTAAAACAGCAAGCAGAGCCAGCCGTGATGTAGACAGTACCACGGAAGTCTCCACAGCCAGGCAGGCGACGACCATGAAAGACACACCAGTGTTATATGGAGTTCCACATACTTTTTAATATAATGATTCTAGAGAAGAGAGTGATATGAGGGAGTGAGAAACCCAGATTCAACACTTTAGAGGAGGAGAAAAGGTAAGCCTGCGGGGCTATTACACCCTTGAAACCAACAGAAACTTAGACTTGCAAAACGTGTGCTAGGAGAATCAATATGAACATTGACAAAAATATACATTAGACCTATAGTGCCTTCTGACAGTTAGGGAAGGGGTGATTTAGACCAAATTGATTACTTTTTATAGCGGGGAGAACATAAAATGTTGAAATGCCACAGACCGTGAACAATTTATTATCCAGGCAAGGAGGACTCTCCAGCTTTTTTCCCTTTTCACTCATTTGCGTATTTTTTCTTCTTTTGATCCCCCTTCTCCCTCTTCCTCTGTTTCCATCACTCCCTCTTCCTCTGTTTCCATCACTCGCTCTTTCTCTCAAACTGTTGTGCTCTCCTCCTCACTTTCTCACTCCTTTAATCTTTCTCCCGCTCTCTCTCTCTCTTACTCCTCCTCACTCACTTTGTCTTCCACATTCCCTCATCCTCTCTCTTCTCCCCTTTTCACTCCCTCCCTCCCCCCTCTCTCTGTCGACTGCTGTGCACATGTTATACTTGGCTCGGGGTACACAGAGAGCTTGTGGAAACCTGCTGTCTCTCTTACACTTCAACTCGTCCAGTGTGTATGAGAGCGTGTGTGTGATTTACAGCTTTATGGCTCCCTCTCCAGTTAAAAACCAACAAATAAACATCATTAATTCTCCTGCGGCCTCTCCACCTGTCAACACCTCACACCCCTCCCTGACCTGTTCACTAAATAACAGTCACGCCTAAAGACTGGCCTGAGATCTGTTACTAGTGTTGGACATTAGCATTGGGATTAGGAAAGCTGTTCCTAGATCAGGGTTTATGGAGCACTGGACTAAAGGCCAATTTAGATGAAAAGGCAGTAAATATTTCAAAATAAGGGAATAGGTAATCCGTGATTTATTGTCTACTTAAAATAATCAGTAATTCAGTGCAGTGTGTCGTGTTAGTGAAGTGTGGAAATTATATTACAATTTCAAAGAAAAAATATTTATCGTCTGAATATTTGATTTCAAAACTTGTCAGGATTTCATAGTTTCACATTGCAGGGAGTTGCAGCAGCATAGTGTAGTAGTGAGGCCAGTGTGTGTGTGTGTGTGTGTGTGTGTGTGTGCATGTATATATGGGTGTGAGTGTGACTGAGGTCAAGGGCACTTGACTGTTTGTGTTTGCCATGGCAGCTGTGGGGCTTTAGCTGTGTGTTGGTTTTAGATGATCTGATTGGCTCAGGGTGTATAAACTGCCCTGTAAGCCCTCTCTGTAACATGTTCACACACAACAGGGCTGCCTCTAACGTTGGGCTACTGCGGTCCTACTGGGGAACAGATGTCGCTACAACTCACTGTCACAATGCCCATAGCATGGTGCTGAGGTCACACACACACCCCTTAACCCATAGGCTTCCCAGTCACCTAACCCCTGAGCTCCAGGTAGAGGTCCGACATGGGGTCAGTGACCTGGGGCACCCACCCAGAAACCCCCTGGCCTCTCCCCTGTCAAGCTGCCTCAGGCTGCCCCACTACAGATGCCTGAGAGAGAAGGAGAAGCCCGTCGGATAATGAGAGAGAGAGAGAGAGATGAGAAGAGAGAGGAACGAGAAGAGTGAGCAGATGAGAGAGAGAGACGACTAGAGAGAGAGAGAGAAGATGAGAGAGGAAGGAGAGAGAGAGAGGAGAGAGAGAAGAGAGAGAGAGAGAGAAGAGGGAAGAGAGAGAAGACAGGAGAGCGAAGAGGACGACGCAGGAGAGAGCACCGCCAGAGCACCAGAGGGAGCACAGACGGAAGCAACAGAGACGAGTGCTAAGAGGTCTCAGTCAGTCACCAGACAGTCAGTCAGGTCAGTTGAGGAGGAAGCAGCCTCTAGGCTCTGGGGGACCACACGTCCACTCTGCTGGAAAGGCCACAAAAGGTCAACTTTACATGGGATGACGGGAGACACAAAACACTAATTATCAGACACGCCCAAATCCCCCCCCCACCACACACAGACAACCAGTTCATATCTCTAACACACACACTACTGAGAACCCATAAATCACAGTGTGGTATTCCTGGCTGCACTTATCAGATGAGAAATATGCATGGAAGAAAAACGCACATGCCCTCATTCTGACCCTCTGCTGTTGCCGGGAGAAACCATGGCAGGGCAGGGTTTTTGCTGCCAGTCTGAAAAGCGCTGAGGGGCTTACAATATCAAACATGAGAGCCACACATCAGCCAATGAGATGGGCACATTTCTCCTCTACAGCCAATGGGCATACAGTTTGAATATAGTTAAGGTCCTCTCTTGAAAATACAGTGTTGAAAGTTGGAGAGAAGCCCAGTATTTCTTTCTGGTAAGTAAGGTTGGGTCTCTTTGGCTGCATTTATTCAGGCAGCCCAATTCAGATATTTTTTTCACAAATTGGTCTTTTGACACAATCAGATCAACTCTTTTGCCAATCAATTGGGCTGCCTGTGTAAACGCAGCCACTGAGAGTAAGAGAGGTCCCTATGTGACCTGACAACGGCTCTCTCTTTGGATGTTAGAACGTCCTCCTCCCCCCCTCCCTTGAACCACGGCACTCGGCCACACCTCCTCCTCCTTCCTAGAATGCTCCTCCTCTAGAAACCGTCTCTCCCTCCTAAAAACACTCCCTCCCTCCCCCTTCACCTAGAAACCTCCTCCCAGGTAGCTCGTAATCCTTTCGTCTCCTCATCTCCCCCTCATCCTTTCACAGTCAACCCGCTCCTTCCCTCCCCTAACACCTCCCCTCCTCCCTGCCCTTGAGCACCGGTCCCTTGCCTCCCCTCCTGGTCATGAATCGGCCTAGAAACCGTTACCTCCCTCTTCACCTTCCCTAGAGTACCGTCCTACACCTCCCTCCCTACCCCCGCCTGTCGCGTCCTCCCTACGCACCTTACCCCCCCCTCTTTTCCTACAAGTCTCTAGTACCGTCCTCCCCTCCGCCCTAACGCCTACCCTCCCTCACTCCTACGTCCTCCCATCCTCCTACAGTACCGTCCTCCCTACCCTCCCCTAGTACCGTTTCCTCCCTCATCCTCTCCCTAGTACCTCCATCTAGCCCAGTCACCCCTATTACGCGCCCCCTCCCCCCTAGTACGTCTCCCTCCCTCCCAGTACCGTCCCCTCCCTCGCTCCCTTCACTAGTACCGTCCTCCCTCCCTCCCTGTACCGTCCTCCCTCCCTCCCCTCATGTACCATCCTCCCTCTCCTCCCTAGTACTGTCCTCCCTCCCTCCCTCCACAGCACCGGTCCTCCCTCCCTCCTTCAGTACCGTCCTCCCATCTCTCCCTCCCTCAGTACCGTTCTCCCTCCCTAGCACCGTCCTCCCTCCCAAGCACCGTCCTCCCTCCCTCCCTAGTACCGTCCTCCCTCCCTCCCTAGTACTGTCCACCCTCATCCTCCCTAGTACTGTCTCCTCCCTCCCTTAGACTGTCCTCCCTCCCTCCCTAGTACTGTCCTCCCTCCCTCCCTAGTACTGTCCTCCCTCCCTCCCTAGTACTGTCCTCTCTCTCTCGTCAGATGAGCAGTAGTGGAGAGTTAAACCACAAGTTCACAGAACGGTCGCCCTGGGGTCAATCTCCCTGGCTCCACTGCCTCTCCAATTAACCCTTTCATTCATCCCAAATCACACTGACTGGCCAGGGACTGTTCAATGTCAACSTTGTCACATCAACGTTCTCACAATGTGCCTCTGATGTTACAGAAACATCAACTCTCCTCTTAGAGAATATTTCTGTAAATTCCATCTAGGGGCTGAGGCTGTGAATTAGCATTAAAAGCAGATACAATGTACCTGACTGTTGATGAGTTGATGATTCAATGTGTCAATGGTTGATTGGTTGAATCTGTCTCCATCAAATCAACTAACTGAATAAATAAATAAAACCACAAGCACACACATATAATACACATTTGCATATACTGTAGACCAGTGGCTCCAGTCCACCAACAGCCCTCATTTCTGTTGTAGCCCAAGACAAACACACCTGATTCAACTGCTCAACTAATCATCAAGCCTTCAATGACTGTGGTTACATGCACACAATAATGAGATTGTTGTGGATTAGTCAGATTAATACAATAATTGCAAGAAGAACGATTTCCCTAATAATCCTGTTTACATGGACACATCTGAAACCAGGCTACTTGATGGCACTCTGATAAACGCAGAATAAAGGTTCTACCACAGCGAATGTGTTATTTTTGAGAAGCGTATTTGATTCTGAGTTGGGACATATAACGTTTGGATGTGAAAAGTACTTCTAAGACGCATACATTCAGTTGATCCCAACTCACTCACGCTAACGAGGGAGGCTCTCGGCTGGTGCTGGCACATCCGCAGATCAAAGACACCGCTGAAATGCCGCTTAAGGTGTTTACATGTCCTAATAATTCAAAAGATTGCTCAGAAAACCAGGTATTTTAACCAATGTATGCTTACTTCGATTTTGATAAGCAGAGTAAGGTCTTTACATGACTATTGCATAATCTGCCTACTGGCATCAGTTTAAATTTCTAATTATTTGTGTGCATCTAAACATACTCAATGAGTTGAATCRGGTGAGTTTGTCCGGGGAACAACAAAAATGTGTGCTGTTGGGGGGACTGGAGGACGGGAAGTACTGGAGGACGGGAAGTACTGGAGGACGGGAAGTACTGGAGGACTGGAGGTACTGGAGGACTGGAGTTGGGAAACAGTGCTGTAGGCTACATCCACAGTACTGACATACTTGCATAACACCTATGGACATGAATAGCAGACTTAGTTCAGACAGCAGAGAACACAAGACAGCATTCCAGTGGTTAGAACTGGGTGGCTGCTTTAATCCATGTCTCTGTTGAGTGACGACAGTATATAAAACCTCACTGAGATGAGACTGTTCTAATTGGGGGGGGGGGGAACTGGCAAGTGTACAAGTGTGTGTACTTCTTTATAGAAACACTACCACCTACGCACACACGCAGACACACAAGACCCAGACACACCTAGACCCACCCACCCACCCACCCACCACCCACCCACAACACACACACACAAACCACACATACAAAAAAACAGCCATATTTACTCCACCCACAGGGTAACCCAGACCCAGTGCTTCCAAGAAACCTCCTTTCATTCCACAAGACAGTGTCTCACACACACACACTGCTATTAACATCTGCACATAACTCCTCTCAGCACAAACTATGGAAAAATAGCAGTGTGTTGTGTGTGTAGTGTGTGTGTGTGTATATATATATATATATATATAGAAGAGAAGAGAAAGACAGGCCGTCTATCAAGGGAGTTTCCCTACAAACTCAACAGAAAGTAACCGTGTCTCTTATGGTTTGTTGTGTGAGAGAGAGACTTGTTCAGAGAGATGAGCTCATACTTATCAGCTTGACATTGTCCATGTGTTGGGCGTGTGTGCCAGTGTGAGACACACGTAACCCATCCTTCAACACCACACACACACACACACACACACACACACACACACACACACCACACACACACACACACACAACACACACACACACACACAGATGTGCTGACCTGTCCTGCAGTAGGGCTGGGGTGGGCAGGATCAGGATGGGGCAGGAAGAGGGATTTAGACAGAACAAAGGACGGCCAGGCTTCAACACACAGGAAGTGATTGTAGAGGGGACAGAGTGGACATAGCACACTACGTTACACTCAACCCTTACCCACCTCTACCAGCACGGACAACAACCATGTACACACCACAAGTCCCCATAGTCATAGCCAGTGTGTGTGTGTGTGTGTGTGTGTGTTGTGTTGTGTGTGTGTTGTGTGTGTGTGTCTGTGTGTGTTGTGTGTGTGTGTTTGTGGTGTTGTGTGTGTGTGTGTGTTGTGTGTGTGTGTGTGTGTGTGTGTGTGTGTGTGTGTGGTGTGTGTCTTACAAAGGTCATTGAAGTGGGTAAGTAATAGTTGTGTGTGGCATCAGTTTCAGAGTAAAAGACTGGGCCAGGTTTACACAAGAGAGCATGTCAAGGAAGCTTTGGTAAGAACATGCATGAGACTGTGTGTGTGTGTGTGTGTGTGTGACCCTGCAGATGCTTACAGAGCCCTCTGTCCCAGACACTGGCCCATGGCAGCCAGCACAGAGAGAGAGAGGGAACCTCCCCAGTGTTTTCCTGCCAGCGTTTCCCCAACGTTCTCCCTGCGTCACTCTTAGGTTTCCTCTTTGGTTTGCACAGTTGGTGCTCGTCAGATCTAATTAATTAACACAATTAAACCATGTGCCAACAGGGCCCGCCATCCACACGGCTCTTGCTTGGCACGCGCGTGTGTGTGTGTGTGTGTACGTGTGTATGCGTGTTGGGTCGGAGTTTATGTGCTGTGTGTATGTAAAGTGTGTGTGTGTGTGTGACGTGTGTATGCGTGTTGGGTCGGAGTTTATGTGCGTGTGTGTGTGAAAGTGTGGTGTGTGTGTACGTGTGATGCGTGTTGGGTCGGAGTTTATGTGCTGTGTGTATGTGAAAGTGTGTGTGTGAACGTGTACCTGAAATGTCTCTCATTCCATGGCTCAATATTTGCCATGGGGCACAGCCCAGCTCTACAGGACTAATGAAGGAAACTAATCATGTCCACTGTGATCACACACGAGGACAGCTCTGAGAAGAGAGAGGAAGAGGAGAGAGAGGACTAAGGGGAAGAATGAGGGAAAGTGCAGGGGAAATGGACAATGAGGGGAGAAAGTGTGCGAGGGAGGCAGCGGGAAAGAAAGGAATGGCACAGAGAGAAAGAGAGCACATGAGAGAGAGAGAGAGTTAGTGGTCCATACAGAGGCTGATATTTGAACACTCCCCAATAGAGCTTTTTACTCCATGAACTTTGACCTTATTGGGTCCCCATGGAGATGGGGTCATACTGTAAAACCACACGCTCCACATCTGGACTGGCCTCCTGCTTTGGACCCTCGCTCTTTTCCTCTAATTCTTTCTACTCCTTTCTGTTCCCTCCCTTCACCTCCTCTCTCCTGTTCCTCCTGCCCCCTCCTCCTCTGGTCCTAAACACATCTCAATGTCAACACATTGGCCTTGGCCAAGGCACCAGGGCTATACAGAGGTTGCTGGTGAGGCTTTGGGGTCTCGTTGGGTGTGTTGAGGATATTGGACCAGCGGGATGTGTGTGTGTGTGTGTGTGTGTGTATGTGTGTATGAGTGTCTGGAGGCATTGTTTCTCAGTCTCAGCTCAGTGGCTACCGACCCCCCGTCCGTCCATGTGCACGCTCCCTAACTTCCCCACCCCCCATTGACTCCAATATTCATGTCTCAGCTTATAGCAAGTGACAGCTGACGATTAACCCCCACCTAACCCTTCACCCCTGACCTGCTCTCTGCCCCCAGTACAAACTGACACATCTCCTCTCCTAAACCAGGATGGCCAGACTGACGTTGCTCATCACCACAACACAGTTGTTGTTACATCAGATGAAAAGGGCTTATAGAGAAAAGCGCTGGAAAGAGAGTTTAGAATGAATGGTGAAAGAAGGACATATTGACAGAGAGATGTAGGAAGACTGAAACCAGAGAGACGACACAAAGGTCTGGTTCTAGAGAGCGAGCGAGAGCGAGAGAGAGAGAGAGACTTGGAGACTGGAGAAAGAAATAACATGTGTTAACCATTGCCGGGCCGTTCCCGTGAGCAGTGGTGTACACGGCACACTTAACGGCCCAGCTCTGGAAAAGTATACTTTACAATTCATTGCTTCCTTCTCGCAAAAATTAAAAGGTCTCCTGTTAAAAGCACAACTTGTCAAACAAAAGCAGCTTTTATTACAGAGCAAACTCCCGCCCCTGCCTCTGTCTAGGGCCTACTTCCCCGCAAACTTGTTTTATTTAGAAAAGGGATACTCCACACATGGGACCCCAGAGTGGGTGTGTGTGTGTGTGTGTGTGTGTGTGTGTGTGTGTGTGTGTGTGTGTGTGTGTGTGTGAGTGATAGAGAGAAATATTGCACACACATGCGAGTGTGTAGACTCACACTGGGCTCACTTTTAACAACAGGTATCCTCAACACAACCCGTTACAGCAGTACAACATTCTTCAGCAGAATGGCTGAACCTAGTGACCTTTGGGATCCTATTGAATGTACATGCTGCCCGGCACTGGAAGTGTTTCGCAGACTGGAAACCCTCCATCCGAACCAAACATTCCCAAAGGAAGCGCATTCATTCATTCATTCAAGGAGATTCCCTACGGCTACAGCGCAAACAGACACTCCAGGACAAACACTGTCTCCTTCCCACATGCTAGCTAGCCGACCGGGATTCAGGGAAATAAGAGGCACATCTGTGTTTCCACCTCTGAGGGAATGGCTGCTGATGGTTATCATGGTTACCACAGCTCCTGGTCTCTCCCCGCTCTCTGAGTTCCCGGGAATACTGGAGTTAATGGGATTTTAATGGGATGTGTGGACAAAATTGGATAGATGTCACGATTTGCTCTGATAGAGGGCGAGAGAACAGCATGGGATTAAACTCTGAATGTTTTGACCAAAAAAAAAGAGGACAAATAAGAAAACCAGCTGAAAAAACAATGTGAAACGGGCCAGAGAAGGGCCTGTGATTGGGCAACTGATGGAATCTGAGATTTGATTGGTTGATTGTTAGGTAAAATGTAAGAGCCTACTCTTAAAATCTTGCTATGTGGACTATTTACAGATGTAGGATTTTAATTTGAGCCAGTTCGCTACAGCAGGAAAATAATCCTGCAGCAACAGGAAATGTGAATTATTATGTGGATTATAATTAATGTACTTTTTTGGGGGTTGATAGAAGTCTGACATTTCTAAGTGAAAATTACACTCTCCATAAGCCTTTTTAAACCTCAAATACACCACATGTTTTTACATTTCCCGCATTGCAAGAAAGTTATCCTACAAAAGGGGGATCAAATTAAGATCCTACTTTATGCATATCTATTGAACAGGAAGTCAAAGTAAGAGTCAGGGTCTTGATTGGCTGATAGATAATAAGGATGTAGTGGGTGGGAGACGAGTGGGATGACATCACCCTCTATGGTTCGAGGCGCATCRATAACGTGACAACAGGTCTCACAACAGGTCTTGAACAAAGAMACAACATTCTCAACACAGTCTCTCAACAGTCTAAAACACCCCAGTCCTACATTAGTAGAAACGTTTTGCACTATTTGCAATGTTATTTCTCAAAAGTCTCCCAACGGTCCTGTGTTAAAAAGAAAGAAAGTCTCACACCCTTCGCACAAGGTCTCCCGGCGTCCACAAAATCTCCTGACATTCTCCCAGCATGCCGACAACATCTCTCACCATCTATATCAGAGCAACCCAATCCGCTAGCTGGCCTGCCTGACATCCCGCATGTCTAGAGCACTGTTGTCAACTTCATCATTAGCAATAGCCGCGTGGGTCTAAACATAACCCATTAGATAAAGCTGGACACAAACATTAGGGCAACATTACAACACTAGGCATCACCTTCATTCCCAATCAATGGAGCCTGAGCCAGCAGAAATATCACAGAGCAAAGCTGTGATAAACACAAGGAAAGCGGCAGCATTGATATGCAGTTGCTCACACATCTACTGTAGCAGTAGCTCACTGCTGCCTAAAACATGATCTACTGGTTACATCCTCCTGTACTTCATAAACAGATGGTTAAAGGATTACACAATTTAAAGACAGTATAGATGGTTGTACAATCACAAACATCATCTGATGATGAATATACATACGGATGACATAGTGCTACGGGTGTTACAGTCTAGTGGTTGTGGACGCAGACAGACAGTCGGACACAGACAGAGACAGACACCATGAGAAAGTTGGCATCTTCTTTGTTTCCCCCTCCCCAATTTCATGGTATCCAATTGGTAGTTACAGTCTTGTCTCATCGCTGCAACTCCCATACGGACTTGGGAGAGGCGAAGGTCGAGAGCCGTGCGTCCTCCGTAACACGACCCAACCAAGCCCCACTGCTTCTTGACACAATGCCCACTTAACCCGGAAGCCAGCCGCACCAATGTGTCGGAGGGAACACCGTGCACCTGGCGACCATGTCAGCGTGCATGGGCCCGGCCCGCCACAGGAGTCGCTAGAGCGCGATGGGACAAGGACATCCCTGCCGGCCAAACCCTCCCCTAACCCGGACGACGCTGGGCCAATTGTGCGCCGCCCCATGGGTCTCCCGGTCGCGGCCGGATGCGACAGAGCCTGGACTYSAACCCAKAATCTCTAGTGGCACAGCWAGCACTGCGATGCAGTGCCTTAGACCACTGCGCCACTCAGGAGGCCGGTATCCTCTTCTATCCCAAAGCGTGGATGCTTCCAGCAGCCCCTGGGCTCGCTCTCTGAACCCCACTACGCAGGCGATGCTGCTCCTGAGTTTACACATGCTCACACATACCATAAACACACTTACACTTGGACAAAACACACACTTTATCTGTAAGAGTCTTCACAGATGGGAAGGTGTGTTTGTGTGTGTATGACGTGGGGGTCTGGCATCGAAGGCCTCTCGATTCCCTACTCAGCCCCCATTAATAAAAACACCAAGCATAAAACGACAGACCCACAGTTCCCGCTTCCAAATATGCCTGCCTAACACACACACACACCGACACACACCCAAACACACCGACACGGACCCACACCCCACACACACACACCACACACCACAGTCCTGCTGCAACAAGGCTGTCGTGCACAAGCGTTTGGCCCCCAATGCCGAGCATGAAGTCCATATGGGTGCATATCACTTGGTACAGCCTTGGAGACACAGTAGATGGGATTGGAGGAAAACTGTTTACAGTGCTTTGCTTGTAAGTTAGAGGCGAATCAGTCGAACTGTCTCAATGTCTGGCTGCTAGAAGACATCCGATTCGGCTGCTCCTCGCTTTGGCTTGATAATGAGGAGAGTAACGGTTCAGCAAAAGGTTAATAACTGGGCTACCGGAATAAACGTGCTGTAATTTACTCAACGTAGCTCTGAGCAAGCCTGCAATGTGGCCCTGCAGGCTTCGACGGTTCTTAATACTAAGGTATTATGAATGGTGAGGGTCTGAGAGCAGCAGAGAGGCATGTGATTGGAGATGATGCTAATGGCTATTAAATAGCTGTATTGTGTGGCTGCTGACCGGAGACTGACCGGATGGGGGGTAACTGGGTTTGGGCTGAGCCCTCAGGGAAGTGACCTTGTAAACACACAGCCCTCCTCCTCAGGCCTATGATGGAGGGAACGAGGAAAATAAGGAGAGAAGGGAGACTTTCAGTGATCCACTGTTTAGTAAAGTACTGCTTCAGTGAAAGTTAGAGGGGCATGTTGGTGACTATGTCTGTGACCGGGACTGATCATTGAAATGAACCCAGTCTCCAGGAACACAAGTTAGCATCATTCCTCTTTTCATGTATTTGTGTCTCAGCTACCAACACTCTGTTAGCAGTTTTGATTGAACGGGGCCCAATGCCTCTCTGTCTCTAAACTGTGTGTGTGTGTCTGGTATAGGTGGCGTCCCTGTGATCCCAGGTGGGCCGTGGGGGGTTCGGAGGAAAGAAGAGAGGAGACACTCTCCCTTTCATCTCCCTTTCATCCAGGCCGCTARAGAAGAGAAGGAGAGCGAGCAGCGACACAGTTCTATCCAAGACACCGTTTGAAGCCTTTCAACTGTACTAGAGGTGCTTCCTGGCTCCCATGCACCCTAACAGAGGGGTTGGTTGGAGCCTAATTACCTTAACGTCTGCCACAGGTAGAAGGTGTGTGTGTGGTTTGTCTACGGTGAAGGAGGGAGGTATAGAGGTGTACGTTGATTTGTTCATTTAGCCCCTTCTGCTTTCGCCTGTGGGCCGTGTGCCCCCACCGTTCTGGAAATTCTCTCTGAGTTCATATATGTAAATTGGTTTGGATGTCCTTCTCTTTCCACCTCTCTCTCACACTCCCTGATGGGTGGTGGTTTGGTTGTAAGAGGGACATGCCTGGACAGAGCGCCTTCTCTCTCTAGGTCCAAACCACACAGTTCCATCCTCTGAAGATTTCCATTACAAACAAAACTAATTAGGGATTATTTCCGTTTTCTGTTTTTATGACGTTTGACAGTGGGAGGACAGGGGAGGCACAGAGAGAGAGAGAGAGAGACACACACACGCCCCTCAGGTGGGCTATAAAGCCCACAGGACGTTCAGGCAGACAGATATCCGTTGCCGGCGGTAAACCCCAGGCAGCCCACCCACCCCTGGAGCATGGTATGATATTGGGGTCTGGTTGTTTGGAGCAGATAGGATTCAAAAGAGAGGAGAATAATTCAGACTGGAGCAAGACATGAATCAGGTAGCATCACTAAGACAATTACACATTATTTTTTTTAAATTTAAATGTTTGATTAAGTTTTCTTGTTTTTCAATCAACCAACAAAACACATTCCACATTCACAGATGTGGCAGACGTAAATAATATGATGAAATTAAACATAAAACAAAACAAACTTGCAGCAGCACGATCACCGTTCCTATTAGGTATTTCCAGCTTTAGCGTAGACGACGAGCAAATCATTCGTTTCTACAGCACCTTACACACCATGTACCTGCTCATCTCCCTAATCACCCCATTCACTCTGTCCAATTTGAAATATAGTTGCGTAGTGGAGACCAGAGTCTATCAAACCTGGGCTGTCTCTTGCGGAGGTCATAAGTAAACTTTTCAAGAGGAAGAAAGTCCATCTGGTCAATCCACATTTTAAATGTAGGAGAAGTATTAGAAGCCCACAATAGAAGAATACATTTCTTAGCAAAGTATGTGATAGTCATAAACACATTTTCTCTGTCAGGATCAAGAACAAAGTCCTGCTGGGCATTAAGACGACAGATACAGGGGGTCATACCAAAATGTACATTAGTATTTTCTGTGCAGCAGTATGTATAGATTGCCATAATCTGGTAATCTCTCTATAACTCCAAAATACATGCATATAGGTTCCCCTTTCAGAGGTACATCTTTTACAATCAGGAGAATTGTCTGTGTTCATTCTGTGGAGTCTCACTGGGGTGTAAAAAAATGTGTACAAAAATGTGCAATTAGATTCTTTCATTTTTACATTAGTAGAGGAGCAGCATACCCTGTCGTAAACATCCGCCCATAACTCATCACTGATAGTCAGACAAAGGTCCTTTACCCAGATTCTTTTCAAAGGAGTAAAGGTGGAGTCCCCTTTCTCAGAAAGGAGTCTATAGATATGAGATTTTGCCTTTGATGGATTGTGGTGTAGCAAGAAGGGTCTCAACTTCATTCAGCTGAGCTCTCCTCTTGGAAGTAAATGATGAGGAAATGACGTGTCTAATTTGAAGATATACATTAAAATAATGGATCTTGGCACATTGAATTCACTGCAGAGCYCTTGAAAGGATTTCAGTGTAGTGGTTTGCTGAYGAAACAGGTCTGAAAAGGTCCTGATCCCTAGAGGATGCCAAAGATTAAAGTTGGCATCACTCAGGGCTTTTGGCAAGTCTGGGTTGCATACTATAGGCGAGTGAGAACATATTTGGGAGGAAATGCCMAGGTATTTCTTACAGTCCCTCCATGCTAGKAGGGTGCTGTAAATCACAAAGGTTTTGGCTATGTTGCCCACTTCACTAAAGTTATTAAWTAATATAATTGAGCTTAGGGGCAATGAACCACAGGATTGGGCTTCTATCTGAATCCACATTGAGTCTTGTCTGTTTGTGATCCATGTTAGCATGTTGCGGATTTGGGCAGACCAGTAGTACAATTGAAGGGAGGGAAGGGCAAGACCACCCTTAGATTCAGGTTTCGATAGAGTGGAGAACTTGATCCTAGGTTTTTTATTGCCCCATATAAATTTGGTGATGCTTTGGTTAGTTGTTTTGAAAAAGGAAACTGGGAAATAGCATGGGAGCATCTGAAATAAATAGTTAAATCTAAGGAGGATGTTCATACGGATAACATTGATTCTTCTGACTAAGATCCAAGTTTGGAGATCGTTCTTGATTCGATCCAGGAGTGGGAGATAATTTTCCTTGAAAAGGCCATTTTTCAGATCTGGTGTTACAAAGATCAAGGTATTGAAACCTTTGTGTCTTCCATTGGAACGGACAGAGTGTCTTCATAGAGCTGTTGAGTGTAATATTGAGAGGGCAAACAGTGGATTTGTTATAATGTATCTTATATTGCCATCCTGAGCAATTGTGTCTAAAACGGGAGGGATTTCTCAGGGTTGGATATGTAGAGCAAGACATCATCCGAGTAGAACAAAATCTTGTGCTGCAGGCCGCCTGCAGAAATCCCCATAATACTTGGATTTCTCCTTATCAACTCTGACAAAGGCTCCGCCCCAACAAGTAGAGCAGGGGGGACAGCGAGTATCCTTGTCTTGTGCCACGTCCCAAAGGGAATCTGCCATAGTCTTTTGGCGAGCAATTTGGTAATTATTTTGTAGTGGAAATCCAACAAGCTTATGGGCCGGAAGGGCGAGCAGGATAGAGGGTCCTTGTCTTTTTTGAGCAACACTGTAATGCGGGCTGTGTACGTAGAGTCTGGGACAGCTCCGTTTTTGCAAAAATCATCCAGCATTGGCATGAAAATAGGGCTAAGCTGGGGCCAAAAAGCTTTGTAGAACTCTCTGGGAAATCTGTCTGGGCCTGGGGACTTGTTAGGTGGCATGGAGATCATTTCTTCCAGGACCTCCTCAGGAGTGAAGGGGGAGTTGAGATCTTCTTGGTCGGTCTCTGATAGTTTTGGTAGCGAGATTCCCTCCAGGAAGGAATGGAGTTCTGCATTCGTAAGTTTTCTCTCAGAAGTATATGGTTTGCGGTAAAAATCATGAAAAGTTAAATTTATCTTATTTGGACATGACTACTCTTTTTTATTTATTTATTGGTAAGCAAGCAATCTACTCGGCCTATTGCTATACTCATGGTATTTCTGTTTAGTAAAKATTWCTTCTTTTTTTATCTCCCGAGTATAGTCCAAGTTCAGTTTGGCTTTGGCTGCTTTAAGTTGACTCCAGAAGGTGCTGTCTGGGGAATGTTTATGTACTTTTTCACGGCGTTCCAGCTCCCTCAAGATCTAACCTGCGTGCTTCCATTTCTTTTTTCTTAGAGGAAGCATATGCAATTAGGTGACCTCAGTGTGGCTTTGGCAGCATCCCACATTGTGGCCGGAGAAACAGGAGAGTCTTTGTTGTCTTGTGTGTAGTTGTCTATCCATGTAGTAACCAATGTATGGAACGCTTCGTTTGATAACATGGAGGTGTTGAATTTCCAGCTCTTTGACCTCKGGTTGTTTTTGCAGAGGTCAAAGCGGAGGTGGACAAAGGCGTGATCTGAAAGTGCTATGGGTCCGATTGTACATGTGGCAGATCTAGGATTTGTGGAGGGGACTTCAGATGATTTGTCTAGGGTTGTGTTGAGGGTACAATTAAAATCTCCAGCCACCACTCCAAAGGAAACACAATGCTCATTGAACAGGGTTATCATTTTCAACATGAAGGAGTATCTGTGTTAGAGGCATATATATGTAAGATAGTAATTGGTTGCCCATACAGTGACCCAGTTATCAGAATGCATCTCCCCTCTGGATCAGATGTGTTTTTGTCAATTATGAATGGAACATGCTTATGGATAAGTATGGCTGTGCCTCTACTGTTGGATTTGAAAGATGAGAAATACACCTGTCCCACCCAAGCTCTGCGGAGTTTAGCAGGTTCGGCATCACAGAGGTGTGTTTGTTGTAATAGCGCAATGTCTGCTTTTTCCTTTTTGAGAGCACATAGTATCTTTTTCCGTTTTATTGCATGACCTAGACCATGGCAGTTCCATGTCAGTAGATTTAAGGTACTAGTCAACGTCATTGAACAATAATCGAACTCTAGTGCAAGTCATCTCTGGGTATAGGTGGATAATAGTTACAGCTGCGATCACATCAAATTAAAATAAATGGTGTGCATAAAATAACAAATCTCTGAACACCACAGCTGAGATCCAAAACAAGTCGACATATTCCGTTGGATCTATTAACCCCACGCTCAGTCTCAATTCTGTTTTCCCGAAAAACGGGAACAGTTAGCAACACACAGCGTTTCCCACTGCAATGGTGTTGATTTTCGCCGCCTGTAGGACTCGTTCCTTGTCGGTGAACATCAGGAAACGTATGGTGATTGGGCACGGTGGTTGTTTGGCTGCTGGTGGGGGCCTCAGTGCTCGGTGAACTCTCTCGAGTTCTATGGGCCTGTCGGTGGACAGTTTGTCTTGCAGGTAGCGGATCAGTGGTATGTTACCCTCTTCTTTTTCAGACAGATTTAATAGAACACAATTATTCCTTCGCCCCCTATTTTCCAGGTCCTCTGTTTTCTCTTCCAGATGCTATTTTTAGAAGATGCTATTGTTTCCATGGCATCTGCCAGTGAGTTTTCCACGGATAGGATTCGCCCCTCTGCCTCATCCAGGCGCTCACGTTGATGGTAATCTTGTTGTTGATGTCAGGCAAAGCATTTTCCAGGGTTGTCACCGTGCCCCCATCGCACTGAGCTGAGAGTTAATGTCATCTAATTTGATGTTGAGTTCTGTACGTTGGGATCTCAGCTCAGAAAGGATGTCTTTGACAGAGTGCAAGGTTGGCAGTTGTTGGGCCTCGGGAGGGACGGGTCCTCTTGCTCCTGGCTAATAGCGCTAGCTTTTTCTGAAGCTAGCTGTTTCTTGGAGGCTTTTTCCGCGGCTATTACTCGAGTCCGGGTAAAATGTCACCTGTAATGTCGCCTTTTGTAGCCGCCATTACTTTTTGACTAAAGCTAATGGAGTTTTAACTTGAAGTGGAGGTAAGATTAAGAATTGGAAACTACTTGTGCGGAGCTCTTAGTTCATGTGGCCATCTCGTTCAAAGGTCACGTGATCCACATCCGACAATTACACTCTCAAAGACACTTGGCTGTCACCAAGTCATCATGTCACCGCCTTATCTCAGCTCACTGGTCACCATAGCAGCACCCACTCGTAGCACCCGCTCCAGCAGGTATATCTCACTGGTCACCCCCAAAGCCAATTCCTCCTTTGGTCGTCTTTCCTTCCAGTTCTCTGCTGCCAATGACTGGAACGAACTGCAAAAATCTCTGAAGCTGGAAACACTTATCTCCSTCACTAGCTTTAAGCACCAGCTGTCAGAGCAGCTCACAGATTACTGCACCTGTACATAGCCCATCTATAATTTAGCCCAAACAACTACCTCTTCCCCTACTGTATTTATTTATTTTGCTCCTTTGCACCCCATTCTTTCTATTTCTACTTTGCACATTCTTCCACTGCAAATCTACAATTCCAGTGTTTTACTTGCTATATTGTATTTACCTCGCCACCATGGCCTTTTTTGCCTTTACCTCCCTTATCTCACCTCATTTGCTCACATTGTATATAGACTTATTTTTCTACTGTATTATTGACTGTATGTTTTGTTTATTCCATTTGTAACTCTGTGTTGTTGTATGTGTCGAATTGCTATGCTTTATCTTGGCCAGGTCGCAGTTGCAAATGAGAACTTGTTCTCAACTAGCCTACCTAGTTAAATAAAGGTGAAAAAAAAAAAAAAGTGTTAATGTAGGCTATCCACTATTCAAGTAGGACTATGAATCCAAATGTAAAAAAATCAAATACATCATGTGGCTATCTCTATTCTGTTAATTTTAATTTAAAAAAAAATCCCTAGTCCTTGGCGATGACAAGCATACTCATAACATGATGTAGTCACCACCATGTTTGAAAATATGAAGAGTGGTACTCAGTGATGTTTTGTGTTGTGTTGGATATCCCCCCAAATTAACGCTTAGTATTCAGGAGAAAACATGTATTTCTTTGCCACATTTTCTGTAGTTTTACTTTAGTGCCTTACTACAAGTTGAAGTAGTAAATGACCTGCTGCTGTCCTCTGACTGTGGTCATGTCTTTATTCTTGTTCTCTTAGATTTCACTGCTGGTGCCTTTGGCACTATTGATCTTGCTATCCGCATTAAGATGTTAGATGACTTGGTTGGTCTACGAGGACAAATTCTTAAACAGGCTAACAAAKTATACCTTTCCGAGCGGTATCAATTTGTTCAGCTGGGGGATAATTCATCGGAAAGTTCCAAGGTTGGATTTGGCGTTCAAGGTTTTGTGCTTGGACCCCTTTTATTTTCACTGGACATGCTAGCCCTGGGTAATGTCCTCTGTAAGCACAACATGCATATTCAATGCTATGCTGATGACACTCAGTTGTATTTATCAGTTAATTAACTTCTTTGGGATAGGGGGCAGTATTTTCACGTCAGGATTTTTATTTATTTTATTTTTATTTAACCTTTATTTAACCAGGTAGGCAAATTGAGAACACGTTCTCATTTACAATTGCGACCTGGCCAAGATAAAGCAAAGCAGTTCGACACATACAACAACACATAGTTACACATGGAGTAAAACAAACATATAGTCAATAATACAGTGAAAAAAAATAAGTCTATATACAATGTGAGCAAGTGAGGTGAGATAAGGGAGGTGAAGGCAAACAAATATATGTATAAATAATGAAAAGCGTTCCCAGAGTAAACTGCCTGCTACTCAGGCCCAGAAGCTAGGATAGACGTATTATTAGTAGACTTGGATAGAAAACACTCCGAAGCCTCTAAAACTGTTTGAATGATGTCTGTGAGTATAACAGAACTCATATGGCAGGCGAAAACCCAATATCCAGTGTAAATGGGGTCAGATTGCACTTCCTAAGGCTTCCACTAGATGCCAACAGTCTTTAGAAAGTTGTTTCAGGCTTCTATTGTGAAAGGGGAGAGAATAAGACCACTCAGAGTTAGTGGCTCAGCTGAAAGCCATGAGTTGTTTATCACGCATGGCGAGCTCCGTTCCCTTTCCTTTCTAATGACAACGGAATTGTCCGGTTGGAATATTATTGAAGATTTATGATAAAAACATCCTAAAGATTGATTATATACATCGTTTGACATGTTTCTACGTACTGTAATGGAACTTTTTTGACTTTTCGTCTGGACTTAGTGCCCGCGCTTTGTGCATTTGGATTAGTGAACTAAACGGACAAACAAAAAGGAGGTATTTGGACATAAAGATAGACTTTATCGAACAAACCAAACATTTATTGTGGAACTGGGATTCCTGGGAGTGCATTCCGATGAAGATCATCAAAGGTAAGTGAATATTGATGATGCTATTTCTGACTTTTATTGACTCCACAACTTGGCGGGTTTCTGTATGGCTTGTTTTGGTGGCTGAGCGCTGTACTCATATTATCGTATGGTGTGCTTTCGCCATAAAGCTTATATGAAATCTGACACAGCAGTTGCATTAAGTAGAAGTTTATCTTTAATCCTATGTWTAACACTTGTATCTTTCATCAAAGTTTATGATGAGTATTTCTGTAAATTGATGTGGCTCTCTGCAAATTCACCGTATGTTTTGGAGGCAAAACATTACTGAACATAACGCGCCAATGTAAACTGAGATTTTTGGATATAAATATGAACTTTATAGAACAAAACATACATGTATTGTGTAACATGAAGTCCTATGAGTGTTATCTGATGAAGATCATCAAAGGTTAGTGATTCATTTTATCTCTATTTCTGCTTTTTGTGACTCCTCTCTTTGGCTGGAAAATGGCTGTATGTTTTTTGTGACTAGGCGCTGACCTAACATAATCGCATGGTATGCTTTCGCCGTAAAGCCTTTTTGAAATCAGAGACTGTGGTTGGATTAACAAGAAGTTTATCTTTAAAATGGTGTATAATACTTGTATGTTTGAGGAATTTTAATTATGAGATTTCTGTTGTTTGAATTTGGCGCCCTGCAATTTCACTGGCTGTTGTCAAATCGATCCCGTTAACGGGATTTGATCCCTAAGAAGTTTTAAACCAGACGATACGTCACATTCAGCCCRCCTTGAGAAATGCATCACAGATGTTAAACACTGGATGAAAAACAAAGTTCTTGCATTTAAACTCTGATAAGACAGAAATTATGCTAATTGGCCACAAGAAACTCTCAAATAAAGTATCAGACCTCAATGTTAACATTGATGGTTGCCCCATCACACCAAACATGGTTGTTAAAAACCTTTGTGTTACCTTTGACCCCAGCCTAACTTTTGACAACCACATAAAAAGCATATCCAGAACAGCATACTTTCATCTCAGGAACATTTACAGAATTAGACACTTCATCTCTCAACCAGATGACCAAAAATTGGTCCATGCATTTGTTTCAACTAATAGATTAGACTATTGTAATGCCCTCCTTTCCTGCTGCTCAGACTCTACTATTAAAAGAGTACAACTTGTACAGAACACTGCAGCTCGCATTTTAACCAACACAAGTAGGCACAAAGTTTTATCTGCAATACACTGGCTGCCTGTAAAGTATCGGTCTGATTTTAAAATCTTACTCTTAACTTTTAAAGCACTGCATGCCTTGCCCCCTGTTATCTGACAGGCATGCTTGTTCCAAACAACCCATTGATGTCACTTCGCTCCAAAGGAGCATGTCTGTTTGTACCTAGATGCAGAACCAAGGCAGGGGGGCGGCGAGTTCCCTATTAAAGCCCCTCAGTTATGGAACAGCTTGCCCTGTCAGGTAAGACAAGCAGACACCATTTTAGTCGGGCCTTTAATAAGTGATTTTATTTATCCTCTTTACGGCTTCCTGTTCGCTTTCCCTTTTGTCATTTATTGCTTTAATGTAGTGTTTAAATGCACTAAATAAAGTTTGATTTGATTACCATAGAGGCCAGATTGGTTGCGCCACAACAGGCATCCTCAATAGAGCCTGACCATCACTCACTTCCGTGTGCCACTCTCCCTAAATGACTCTAGAAAGGGAACAATCCATCYCACTGCTCTTTTGAAAAGGAGTCCGCATGCTTCTCATCCGAAACAGTTCAGAACAGTTTGTTATGTTTTTGTTTGTTTTGGTCTTCGTAAATGTTTTTTTCCCCCGGCTGTTCGTACACACACATTTTTTCTCTCGAGGCAAGCCGAAGTCTGCGCCAATTTGTCGGTGATTGGTCAACAGTAGGGATTCTTCAATGAAGTGTTGTTGTCATTCAACAAGACAAATTGTTTTCATGCACATTTTTTCACTTGGGAAATACTGCACCAAACATCTTAGTTAGATGTAAAATTGCGCGACTAAGATCTCCGACAAAAATGTCAAAATTAATTACAGGTTTCTTGAGTTCTTAGAATAATTCTGACTTTTCTGAGGAAGTGTATACTGACTATGGGGTCTCAACATTGCTGCTTTTTTCTCGTTTTTCAAGCGAAGGTCTTTTAAGGGAGTATGCAAGCACACTCGTTCGGTTCGTCTAGCCGTGTTCGGGAACCGAAGCATGCGGAAGGCTTAAGTCATATACATGAAAAGCCCTCACATGGCCTCCCCAATACAACTGTGAATCATGGTGTAACCACTTCACAGAGTCTTACCTCAGTGTGTGTTGAGTGGTGGTCTGTGTGGTATTCTCTCCATTAGGGTTAACAGGGGAAATACACGTATTTTGTTTGTTTGTTTTTCCTGTGTTTTTGTKCTGGTTCTTTCAATTGGCTTGCGGAATGGATTTTTAATTGCACCGCATCCCTTTTGTGTGCACGTGACGGCCATTGGAGCTAAGAGGTCTGAAAAAAATGTATGCTGTTCAATAGTATCTGGGTGTGATCGAGCGTATGGATGTAAATGCATATGCCCAGAGTATGTGTGTGGGCTTTATGTAGAGGAAGTGTGTGTGTGTCTGTGAATGTGTAGTGTGTATGCGTGTGTTCTTAACGATCCCCAAGCGTCGCCTGTCTGTGTCTCCCACACCTCCTCAGTGGGGCTCAGCTCATTAGCGGCGACGCCTGGGTGGATTAACCACACAAAAAGGGTAATGGACTGCCGACACAACACACACAACATCTGCTCACTTCTAACCACTCATGTTTAGTGCTCCTCAAAGCCATCCAACGTCATCTTAGAAAAGACAAACATGGAGTTGTGCTCAATTCAAACCAGGAGTGTCTAAGTGGAGAAAGAGCAGTGTGTGCAGCAGCCTACCCCTCTCACATCCATCAGCTACAGAAGGAGCTGTCAGTCTGTTGCATTCATTTATTTAATTAAGTCTCTATTTCCTCAACATGGGAATTTAATACGGAATTCCCTTCTGTCTGTCTACGACTGATGATTGTTTATCTGAGACATACAAAATGGGTCAAGACAAATTATGTTTGGAAATCAAACAGAAAAAAACATCCCGTTCTGAGGGTGGAAAACACTGTGCCTTTTCCTCCTCAGTTACAGCAGTCAGTCCAACTACAGCTTTAACTCATTTGATTAAAAAACTATTTGGAGCGCCCCCCCAAAATCTCAACTTTGATAATGACCGGAAAAATTGCAATTCGCCAGCTATTACATCCAATCAGGGAGGGAGGGATGGAGGGAGGGAGGAGAGTAGAACCAGATGGGAGAGAGAAGAGAGAGAGAGAAAGACATCGAACAGAGCTTGAGCTCAGTGTGAGCCTAATATGAAAAGAGCATCAGCACGATCTGAACACAGCATAAGAACAGCCCCAGCAGACATGAAACCAGTCAGATACTGTACTGTACGAGCTAAAGGAGGGTGAATCACAAGCTAAGGATGAGATTTCCACACACAGGGTCTGAGTTTGTTTGTGTCCATCCCCTGACTGACCTGTCTTGGTCTTGACTTTCTTGGACGGCTGTTTCTTTTTGATGAACTTGGCGGCAGACTCCTGTTGCAGGGGCGGCCCCTCCAGGTCCGCAACAGCCTCCGCGATTGGCTCACAGCCCCCTGAGTTACAGGAAGAAGAGCATGATCAACAGCCAATCACAGAGACTGAATCCTATCATGAGATATACAATGAGTGGACATTATGCTCTTTCCATGACAGACTGACCAGGTGAATCCAGGTGAAAGCTTTGATCCATTATTTATGTCACTTGTTAAATCCACTTCAATCAGTTTAGATGAGACATCAAATCAAATATATTTATAAAGACCTTGTAACATCAGCAGATGTCACAAAGTGCTTATACAGGAACCCAGCCTAAAAACCCAAACAGCAAGCAATGCAGATGTAGACGCACGGTGGCTAGGAAAAACTCCCAAGAAACGCAAGAACCTAGGAATGAACCTAGAGAGGAACTAGGCTCTGAGCGGTGGCCAGGGACAGGGACAGGTTTGTCACTCCAGTGCCTTGCCGTTCCCCTGGGCCAGACTACACTCAATCATAGGACCTACTGAAGAGATTAGTCTTCAATAAAGACTTAAAGGTTGAGACCGAGTATGTATCTCTCACATGGATAGGCAGACCATTCCATAAAAATTGAGCTCAATAGGAGAAAGCCCTGCCTCCAGCTGTTTGCTTAGAAATTCTAGGGACAATAAGGAGGCCTGTGTCTTGTGACCGTAGCGTGCATGTAGGTATGTATGGCAGAACCAAATCAGAGAGATAGGTAGGAGCAGGTCCATGTAATGCTTTGTAGGTTAGCAGTAAAACCTTGAAATTAGCCCTAGCTTTAACAGGAAGCCAGTGTAGAGAGGATAGCACTAAAGTAATATGATCAAATGTTTTGGTTCTAGTCAAGATTCTATCAGACGTAATTAGCACTAACTGAAGTTGATTTAGTGCTTTAGCTGGGTGGCCGGAGAGTAGAGCATTGCAGTAGTCTAATCTAGAAGTGACAAAAGCATGGAATAGTTTTTTTTTTTAGCTTGTTTGTTTTTAGCAATTTTTTGGGGGGACAAAACATTTCAGATTCTTTCAATGTTACGAAGATGGAAAAAAGCTGCCCTTGAAATATTACTGATAGGTTCATCAAAAGAGAGATCAGAGTCCAGAGTAACGCTGAGGTCCTTCACAGTTTTATTTGAGATATTTACATTTACATTTAAGTCATTTAGCAGACTCTCTTATCCAGAGCGACTTACAAATTGGTGCATTCACCTTATGATATCCAGTGGAACAACCACTTTACAATAGTGCATCTAACTCTTTTAAGGGGGAGGGGGGGGTTAGGAGGATTACTTTATCCTAACTTTATCCTGACTTACCTGTAAGAACGTCTGTTATTC
Source organism: Salvelinus sp. IW2-2015 (assembly GCF_002910315.2). Classification (NCBI taxonomy): domain Eukaryota; kingdom Metazoa; phylum Chordata; class Actinopteri; order Salmoniformes; family Salmonidae; genus Salvelinus; species Salvelinus sp. IW2-2015. The sequence goes on from NC_036845.1 coordinate 10,885,722, forward strand.
CCTCGTTTGGAGATGACTGTACAACAACCAAGATTAATTGTCAGATCAAACAGCAGATCTCTTTGTTTCTTGGGAACTAGAACTAGCATCTATGTATTGAATTTAAAGTAAAAAATGAGCCATCCACAGACAAAAACTGATATCTTTCCATACACAGATATACAGATTATTTATTTATTTTATTGAACCTTTATTTAACTAGGCAAGTCAATTAAGAACAAATTCTTATTTACAATGACGGCCTAGGAACAGTGGGTTAACTGCATTGTTTAGGGGCAGAACGACAGATTTTTACCTTGTCAKCTCGGGGATTCGATCTAGCAACCTTTCGGTTACCGGCCCAACGCTCTAACCACTAGGCTACCTGCTGCCCCAAGATCTAAACCAGGCAAGAACTTGTCCGTGTAGACCAAATTTGGGTTTCCAATCTCTCCAAAAGAATGTGGTGATTGATGGTGTCAAAAGGTRTCAAAAGCAGCACTAAGGTCTAGGAGCACGAGGACAGATGCAGAGCCTTGGTCTGACGCCATTAAAAGGTCATTTACCACCTTCACGAGCACAGTCTCAGTACTATGATGGGGTCTAAAACCAGACTGGAATGTTTCGTATACATTATTTGTCTTCAGGAAGGCAGTGAGTTCCTGTGCAAAAGATTTTTCTAATATTTCTGAGAGGAATGGGAGATTCGATATAGGCCGACAGTTAAAAAACATTTCTTGGACAAGGTTTGGCTTTTTCAGGAGAGGCTTTATTACTGCCACTTTTAGTGAGTTTGGTACACATCCGGAAGAGAGGGAACCATTTATTTTGTTCAACATAGGAGGGCCAAGCACAGGAAATAGCTCTTACAGTAGTTTAGTTGGAATAGGGTCCAGTAGGCAGCTGGAAGGTTTAGAGGCCATGCCTATTTTCTTGAATGTGTTGAGAGATACGGGATTAAAAAACTTGAGTGTATCCAATGATTCAAGGTCCTGGCAGGTCTGTGCAGACTCAGGACAACTGTGTTTTGGAAAAATATACAAATTCAAAGAGGAGTCCGATAATTGCTTTATAATGATTTTGACCTTATGTATGTGTGGATTGTGTATGTGCCATTGAGTGGGTGAATGGGCAAGACAAAATATTTAAGTGCCATTGAACGGGGTATGTGTGTGTCAAGAACTGCAATGCTGCTGAGTTTTTCATGCTCAACAGTTTCCTGTGTSTATCAAGAATGGTCCACCACCCAAAGGTCATCCAGCTAACTTGACACAACTKTGGGAAGCATTGGAGTCCACATGGGCCAGCATCCCTGCGGAACKCTTTCGACACCTTGTAGTCCATACCCTGAGGAATTGAAGCTGTTCTGAGGGCAAAAGGGGGTGCAACTCAATATTAGGAAGGTGTTCCTAATRTTTTGTACACTAATGTACATACACAACTCAAACCTATGTGTAAAATCTTTCTCTGGAGTACCAAGTTAGGATTTGGCCGTAACATGTATCAACTGTGTAATAAAACTGTTTCTCTTTAGCTGCCCTTTTTCAAGTGACAAAGTCTCAGTAATTATCAGATGTGGTTATGTAAGAACATCTTCTACCAGGGCCTACAAATGTCAATATTATCGTGTGTGTGTGTGTGTGTGTGTATGTGCAGGTGTTTATGGAATGTGTTTGTATGTATGTGGACATGTAGGTGTTGCCTATGTGTTGTGTGCGCTGGGGGTGTCAGAGTGAGACCCCCTCCAAGAGTATCTATCGCCTCTTCAATACCAAGGATGAACAGGAATTAGGGACCTCCTCGGGTCTATGAATCAGACCCCTTGTCTCTCCCTCTCGCCTCGCCTCTYCTCCCCGCTCTACCTCCTCCACCTCTCCGTCTAACCCCCAATCCCTAGGGCTTGTTTCATTTTTCATGCCACTTTCATTTTACATCCTCAAAACACACCGTCTGAGCTGGCGGGTGTGTGTGTGAACGTGTGTGTGTTAAGTCTGGGTATGTGGTTAAGTGTGCAAGCGTTCATATGTGTGTGTGTGTATTTAAAATGCCCTCTACCTCTTGGCAGATTACCCTAATCCCTGTCTAATGTTTATCCTATGCTATAAAGCCAATCTTGTTCTGTTTAGTGAGGCCAATTGGCTGGGATGGCCCATGGGGTTACTCCGAGCTGAAAGGCAACAGGCAGCCTCAGTTTTTTCTCCCTCTTCCTGGCCATGGGCTTGTTTGAAATTGGATACGCCAGACTTTAATTGGGCAGGTGTTTTTCTAAGCTTGTCTTTTTGCGCTGTCTTGCAATTTCGGACAGTGGCGGTGTGTGTGTGTGTGAACAAGGGTAGTGTGTGTGTGCAGAGAGAGAGAGGGGTCGTGTGTGGGGACAAGGGTAGTGTGTGTCTTAACCTCTGCCCAGCCATACATCAACACATGTTAAGGAAAGGGCCCCCACCTCTGGACCACCTTTAGCCTGAAACGGAGCTCTTTAGCTGGGGAGACAAGCCAGGCAGCCCTCTCTCAGACTGTAGTATGGAGCTGCACACTGTCACATATACTGGGATATGAAAGATGTTTTGGTCTGGGAGACCGGGTTAGTTATGGTAGTCTAGGGTTAAGTTTGGTCTCTGTTCTGAAACGGTTGTCGTGGTTTAGTTTGGTCTCTGTTCTAAAACGGTTGGTCGGTTTAGTTTTGGTCTCTTTTTCTTTTCTTCTAAAACGGTTGGTCGCGGTTAGTTTGGTCTCTGTTCTAAAACGGTTGGTCGCGGTTTAGTTTGGTCTCTGTTCTAAACGGTTGGTCGCGGTTTAGTTTGGTCTCTGTTCTAAAACGGTTGGTCGCGGTTTAGTTTGGTCTCTGTTCTAAACGGTTGGTCGTGGTTTTAGTTTGGTCTCTGTTCTAAACGGTTGGTCGTGGTTTAGTTTGGTCTCTGTTCTAAAACGGTTGGTCGCGGTTTAGTTTGGTCTCTGTTCTAAAACGGTTGGTCGCGGTTTAGTTTGGTCTCTGTTCTAAAACGGTTGGTCGTTGGTTAGTTGGTCTCTGTTCTGAAAGTTGGTCGTGGTAGTTTGGTCTCTGTTTTTAAAACGGTTGGTCGCGGTTTAGTTTGTCGCTGTTCTAAAGTGGCTTGTCTGTTCTAACGGTTTGGTCGCGGTTTAGTTTGGTCTCTGTTCTAAAACGGTTGGTCGTGGTTTAGTTTGGTCTCTGTTCAAAACGGTTGGTCGGGTTTAGTTTGGTCTCTGTTCTAAAACGGTGGTCGCGGTTTAGTTTGGTCTCTGTTCTAAAACGGTTGGTCGCGGTTTAGTTGGTCTCTGTTCTAAAACGTTGGTCGTGGTTAGTTTGGTCTCTTTTCTGAAACGTTGGTCGTGCGTTTAGTTGGTCTCTGTTTCTAAAACGGTTGGTCGTTGGTTTAGTTTGGTCTCTGTTCTAAAACGGTTGGTCGCGTTTAGTTTGTCTCTGTTCTAAAACGGTTGGTCGCGGTTTAGTTTGGTCTCTGTTCTAAACGGTTGGTCGTGGTTAAGTTTGGTCTCTGTTCTAAAACGTTTGGTCGCGGTTTAGTTTGGTCTTGTTCTGAAACGTTTGGTCGTGGTTAATTTGGTCTTTGTTCTGAAACGTTTGGTCGTGGTTTAAGTTTTGGTCTCTGTTCTGAAACGTTTGGTCGTGGTTAAGTTTGGTCTCTGTTCTGAAACGTTTGGTCTGGTTAAGTTTGGTCTCTGTTCTGAAACGTTTGGTCGTGGTTAAGTTTGGTCTTTGTTCTGAAACGTTTGGTCGTGGTTAAGTTTTGGTCTTTGTTCTGAAACGTTTGGTCGTGGTTAAGTTTGGTCTTTGTTCTT
>NC_036845.1:10892137-10904000 GCF_002910315.2 Salvelinus sp. IW2-2015
CGGTTGAGTGTGTATGTATCGCGAGTAGTACGTCGGTGTACTGTCTGGATGTGGTCGAGTTTGTGATCTCATCAGTAACACGTGTGATTGTAGTTAGAAGAGCAATAGATATCGGTTAGAACTGCTGGACCGGTTGGTCGCGGTTTAGTTTGGTCTCTGTTCTAAAACGGTTGGTCGCGGTTTGTATTTGGTCTCTGTTCTAAAACGGTTGGTCGTGGTTTAGTTTGGTCTCTGTTCTAAAAGGACTGTTGGTCGCGGTTTAGTTTGGTCTCTGTTCTAAAACGGTTGGTCGCGGTTTAGTTTGGTCTGTTCTAAAACGGGTCGTGGTAAGTTTGGTCTCTGTTCTGAAACGTTTGGTCGTGGTAAGTTTGGTCTCTGTTCTAAAACGGTTGGTCGCGGTTTAGTTTGGTCTCTGTTCTAAAACGGTTGTCGCGGTTTAGTTTGGTCTCTGTTCTGAAACGGTTGGTCTGCGCGTTTAGTTTGGTCTCTGTTCTAAAACGGTTGGTCGTGGTTTAGTTTGGTCTCTGTTCTAAAACGGTTGGTCGTGGTTTAGTTTGGTCTCTGTTCTAAAACGGTTGGTCCGGTTTATTTGGTCTCTGTTCTAAACGGTTGGTCGCGTTTGGTTGGCTCTGTTCTAAAACAGTTGGTCGTGGTTAAGTTTGGTCTCTGTTCTGAAACGGTTGGTCGTGGTTTAGTTTGGTCTCTGTTCTAAAACGGTTGGTCGTGGTTAGTTTGGTCTCTGTTCAAACGTTGGTCGGGTGTTTAGTTTGTTTGTCTCTGTTCTAAAAGTGTGGCGTTGTTAGTGGTCTTGTTCTAAAGTCGGTTCGCTGGTTAGTTTGGTCTCTGTTCTAAAACGGTTGGTCGTGGTTAAGTTTGGTCTCTGTTCTAAAACGGTTGGTCGCGGGTTAGTCTGTGCGTTGTCTAAAACGGTTGGTTCTTTTAAAGGTCGTTTGTGTTTGTTCTGCGTTGTTCTAAAACGGCCGTATTTGGTCGCGTCTGATAGTGGCGTTCGTCGTGTTTTAGTTTGGTCTCTTTTCTAAAAACGTGTTGGTCGCGGTTTAGTTTGGTCTCTGTTCTAAAACGGTTGGCCTTTGGCTCTGCGAAAGGTTCTTAGTTTGGTCTCTGTTCTAAAACGGGTGTGGTGTTTGGTCGTGTAAGTTTGGTCCTGTCTAAACGTTGGTCGTGGTTAGTTGGTCTCTTTCTAAAACGGTTGGTCGCGGTTTATTTGGTCTCTTCTAATCTGTTTGGTCGCGGTTTAGTTTGGTCTCTGTTCTGAAACGGTTGGTCCGGTTTAGTTTGGTCTCTGTTCTAAAACGTTGGTCGTGGTTTAGTTTGGTCTCTGTCTAAAACGGTTGGTCGTCGTGGTTTAGTTTGGTCTCTGTTCTAAAACGGTTGGTCGCGGGTTAGTTTGGTCTCTGTTCTAAAACGGTTGGTCGCGGTTTAGTTTGGTCTCTGTTCTAAAACAGTTGGTCGGTGGTGGTAAGTTTGGTCTCTGTTCTGAAACGGATCCAACGGTTGGTCGTGGTTTTAGTTTTGGCTCTGTTCATAAAACTTGGATCTGTGTAATTGAGATCTACTCGTTGCGGTAAATAACGGAGCGTATTTGGTTTCCTGTCTTGGCCCTCCTATGGTTGTGACGATTTACAAAAGGGAGTACTTATCTGGTTCTCTTTACAATTCCGGACTGGTGAACCAAACTTCTAGTCCCTTAAGCAAGGGTTTTATTTTGGTTCTCAGCTAATTTTATACGCTTACAATTCACCGTGGAAAAAAAGCCAAACCTCTCAGAAATTAGTCTGGACAGATCTTTTTAGCTATCTGGATACTCACCTCGCGTCTATGAAAGACGGAATAATGTATTACGAAACATTTCCCAGTCTGGTTTTTGGACCGGTCTGATGTTAGATACTTTGGGTCTCTGTTCTAAAACGTTTTGGTTCTCGTCTGCTCGGGTTTAGGTTGTGGGTCTTATATTGTGGCGTGGAAACAAGTGACCTTTTGTTCAGTTGCGGGCTTTAACTTGATTCTCATAAGTGTCTGCTGTGCTTGAGTACAATTCGTGTCCTCGTGCTTTTTTTGTCTGCGCGTTAGTAACGCTTTGCTGCTCTGTGACTGTTACCGTTTGAGACACCAACGGGTCAATCACCACATCTTTTGGGTCGTTTAGGGAGATTGGAAACTCAAATTTGGTTTTAGGGTCTTTACGGTCTCATGTTTCTGAAACGTACGGACAAGAGTTCGTTTGCCTGGTTTGGATGCGATCTGTTGGGGTTAAGTTTGGCTTGAGCATCTTTGTTCTGGAATACGGTCCTTATGGAGCGTGGTTGGTTAAGTTTTTGGTCTTTAGTAGGTGCTTGAAACGTTTGGGTCTGTGGTTTTAAGTTTGGTCTCTCTGTTTCTTGGAGAACGGTGCCCGGTAACCGATACTGAAACGTTTGGTCGTGGTTAAGTTTGGTCTTTGTTCTGAAACGTTTGGTCGTGGTTAAGTTTGGTCTTTGTTCTGAAACGTTTGGTCGTGGTTTGGTCTACAGTATATTCAATCACTGCTGGACCGTTGTTGCTGTTCAATTTCAGTAGACTTGTTTTATTTTATGGTTTTATCTACGGAACCATTTGTTTGTTGTCAAAAGAACTAGAGCATGCACCAAAACACCGTTGGATGTGGTTTGAATGTGTTAGACCATTGTGAAGTGTAGTGGTTCAAAAGATCATTTGGTTGTGGTTTGGTCTCAAACCTTGCAAATTGTTTGCTTGTGATACGATCTCTAGTAGTCCCTCTTTCTCCCCAGCCCAGAAGGAAGTGCACTTCCTGGTTTTGAAGTCCAAAATCAAACAGCTGTAAATCAAACAGACACCTGATCTACTTTTACAGCCTAACCCTGTCCCAACCACAAAGTCAACACCAAGGCTTTTTTCTCCACTCTTTATGATGTCAACATTGTAAAAGTAAGGAGAGGAGGGAGATCGTTGGAAAAGACGATTAAACGTTTTATGGTTGTACTGTTGAGCAATGAGAGAGATATGGCCACACACTGACACATTGCCAAATTTGATAATGCGCACACACACACACACACATGCGCGTGTGCACACGCACACACAGAAAGAGAGAGTGAGGCAGACGGAGACATACAGAGACAGCGCTCTCTAAATGGGGTTTAGCCTAGGAATTTCTAACCGCTTTAAGTAGTTGAGTATTAAGTAGAGCTTTAGCTAGCAGAGAAGATCCCATTCATTCAGTGATAGTAGCTCTGCTCTCCACTTCAACATCTCTCCCCTCTCTTTAAGTCCTACTGGAATAGATCTCCTAACCACAAGGCATAACTGAAATCCTCCCAAAACAGCTGAGAAAGGAGGCTTCAAACACAAGACAAGATACATCTGTTTCCACCATCAGAAATGGCTCCCAAAGACAGATTCGGATATAGGAACAAAGGTATTCTCAGTGGACTTGGAACTTGGAAGGGGGGGGGGGGTGTATTTTAGGACTGAAAAGCTTCCATTTCTAGAGTGTTAATTAGAGACGTTGATAGGAGAGGAGATTCTGGGAGAGAACACACACTTAAATACATGTACAGAATACAGTCAGACACAACAACACCCCCCATCCCCCATCATGCATGCACGCACACTGTAAACTCTCCTTCCAGACTCATATTAAACATCTCCAATCCAAAATCGGCTTTCTATTTCTCAACAAAGCCTCCTTCGCTCACACCGCCAAACTTACCCTAGTAAAACTGACTATCCTACCGATCCTCGACTTCGGCGATGTCATCTACAAAATAGCTTCCAATACTCTACTCAGCAAACTAGATGCAGTTTATCATAGTGCCATCCGTTTTGTTACTAAAACACCTTATACCACCCACCACTGCGACCTGTATGCTCTAGTCGGCTGGCCCTCGCTACATATTCGTCGCCAGACCCACTGGCTCCAGGTCATCTATAAGTCCATTAAAGCTCCGCCTTATCTCAGTTCACTGGTCACGATAACAACACCCACCCGTAGCACGGCTCCAGCAGGTATATTCACTGCGATCATCCCAAAAGCCAACACCTCATTTGGCCGCCTTTCCTTCCAGTTCTCTGCTGCCAGTGACTGGAACGAATTGCAAAATCGCTGATGGAGACTTTTATTTCCCTCACCAACTTTAAACATCTGCTATCTGAGCAGCTAACCGATCGCTGCAGCTGTACATAGTCCATCTGTAAACAGCCCACCCAATTACCTACCTCATCCCCTTACTGTTTTTATTTATTTACTTTTCTGCTCTTTTGCACACCAGTATCTCTACTTGCACATGATCATCTGATGATTTATCACTCCAGTGTTAATCTGCTAAATTGTAATTATTCGCTCCTATGGCCTATTTATTGCCTACCTCCTCATGCCTTTTGCACACAATGTATATAGACTAATTTTTCTCCCTACTGTGTTATTGACTTGTTTATTGTTTACTCCATGTGTAACTCTGTGTTGTTGTCTGTTCACACTGCTATGCTTTATCTTGGCCACACACCTCAGAGCCTGCTTGCATAGCATCCCGTCAACAACCCTGCACCCCAGTAGTACATCACAATCACATTCCCCTGACATTCACTTTATCACAACATATGGTTTTTCTCCACTGCAAATATATTCAGTGGGGGAACGTTCAAGATCGCCTAACTGTTGCCAAAAACGCCTGGTTCCAGCCGAGTAGCTAATGTATTCAACACATAGCAGGGAGAGGGGAGTTTGACTAGTTCGGAGAGAGAGAGACCACAGCAGAACCCGAAACAGAGCTGAGACAGAGCTGCATTTCCTGACAATATGTAAAAAATATTAAACAATTAGAGAGTGTCATTTCACCAAATTTGCAACCCTTATTCAAGGCTCCAAAGACCTCTCTGATGAGAGTAGGCTACCTGTCCTGTTGGGGGAGGACGCAGAGAGCTGTGGATTGGCAGCAAACTACATTGCTGCCTGCCATAAGAAGAGGGATGGTGTCTGACAGACCAACCAACCTGCACATGTYYTCTATGCCTCTGTTATTGTTCAACATATGGTTATTTTGACCCTTGATTATTTTTGTTACTGTTGTCCCGTTGACACTATTGATTAATATTATAAATCTCCAAAGTAAGCTTTGGCAATATGTGCATTGTTATGTCATTCCAAAAAAGCTAATTGAATTGAGAGAGAGAGAAACAAAAGAGAGAGAGAGAACGAAAGACAGGGTGAGAAAAACAGAAGAGAGCGAGAGAAAGAGAGAAAGAGCAAAAGAGGAGAGAGAGGAAGATAGAAAGAGAAAGAGAGCGAGAGAGAAAGCGAGAGAGATAGGGAGAGAGAGAGAAAGAAAGAGCGAGAGAAAGAAAGAGAAAGAAGGAAAGAGGAAGATAGAAAGAGAAAGATAAGGAGAGAGAAAGAAAGAGCGAGCGAGAGAGGAGAGAGAAAGATATAGGGAGAGAGTGAGAAAGAGTGAGAGAGAGCGACAGAGAGAAAGCGAGAAAGATGAGAGAGAAAGAAAGAGCGAGAGAGAGAGAGAGACAGAAAGAGCGAGCCAGAGAGAAGAAGAGAAAGATATAGGGAGAGAGAAAGAAAGAGAGAGAGCGATAGAGCATGTAAGTCTCTGACTAATGTGAAAACATGATGGTGGGTTGGATGTGTTCCCTAAATGAGACCTGTTCCTCAGCCTGTGTTTTTCCTGCCCAGTGTGGAGTGGAGACTGGAAGTTCCATATAAAACGTGATAAATCAGGAAGTGGAACTGTGGTGTGTGTAAGTGTGTGTGTAGTGATCCCGATAGCAAATGTGCTGAATGGGAGTGTGTGTGGTGTGTGTGTTGTGTGGTGTGGTGTGTGTGGTGTGTGTGTGTGTGTGGTGTGTGTGTGTGTGTGTGTGTGTGTGTGTGTGTGTGTGTGGACGCAAAGGTATCAATCTTCTGTGGTGGGAGAGAGAAGATATGTATAAACACATGCATGCACACACACACCACACAACACCACTGAAATAGATGACAGTGAAAACACACAAACAAGAAGGCCACAACATCTAGTTCATTCTATGATGAACCTCAAGTAGAAGACCTAAAGCTTTGTTACTGACACAGACAGAGATAAAACAAAAGAGAGAGAGAAAGAGAGCGAAACAGAGAGATAAATAGGAGAGAGCAACATTACACCCACAACACCAAACTGTAAAGCAGCCCAACATTTGACCTAATGACAGAGCAAAGCTAACAGTTGTAGGAGTAATGAAAGCCATGGATAAACAGTACTGACTGAACTGATACCATCAGGTGCTGCTTGACAGGGTGTGTGTGTTGCACGTGTTCATGTGTGTGTGTATGTGAGAGCAAGGGCCAAGAGCAGCTTTTAAACCAGAGTCTCAGCAGGCCGCCCAGGTGATGTCATCAGAGCGAGACACAGGGTCAGGTGAGGAGAGGGTGAGGGATGAGAGGGAGAGATGAGGAGAACGCAGGAGTATGTGTGTGTGTCATAAGAGATAAAATATTCTGTATATCCTTCAGTCACAAGTATAAGTACAAAATAGCTATATATCAGGGAGTACTGTACGTTTGTGTCTGTGTACTGTGTGTTTTTTTCAACTGTCAGGTCCCACGCACATATTGGTAGTGGGAAATCACCCAAACTACAAATCCCATCCACTTTTATATCAACGCCTGGAATAGGGTACTGCAAGGCCATGAAGTGGGCTTGTTTGTGTGTGTGTGTGTGTGGGCAGTCTCCGGGGAGACGGTTGGCGCGGTGTTTGTTGGAAACGTAAACAACTTTTGCGTTTACAGCCGATTGAAAAACCAACATCTTTGGGGTTGTAACAAATATCTGTTTACATAAAGTGACAGGGCTTTGGTCATACAGGAGTCGCCTGAACTCTTGTGTGTGTGTGTGTGTGGGTGTGTGGTGTTGTGTGTGTGTGGGTGTGTGTGTGGTGTGTGTTGTGTGTGTGTGTTTTGCGCAGAGAACAACGGTGAAAGGAGAGAGACCGGACGACATGAATCCTGTCAGCTCAATACTGGACACACACACACACACACACACACACACACACACTAGAATCCTGCATCAGGTCGGATACACACCACAAAAATAAAATAAACATTGAAAATAAATAAAATGAGCTGGCGGGTGGAATGAAAACATTGATCTCGCGGATCAGAACAATTATATGTGCTGTCAGAATACTTTTAAATCAATAATGGGCCTACACTTTTTACAAACCCAGGAGCTTGTTGTGTTACATTGTGTCGAAAATTTCATTCTGTGAGCGGCGAGGCTTCCATCCATGAACGTATTGAGAGAGTGTAGAGCAGGGAACTGTCCATTGTTTGTGTGGTGCTGAAACATTCAAATTTTGTCTAAGCGCAGAGATATATTCCCTCCCCGCACGGTGAATAGGCAACGACAAGTTGCCAAGCTGACTTTCTCTGCTAACCTGCTCATGCGAAAATGTGTAACGTAGGGCTACCTGGAGAAATAAAAAGAAAGGTTATGATGGGAATAGGCTACACCATCGTGAAACAGGTGCTGGTGTGAGTGAAACCCGGATTGTAAGGACAACAACCCGGTAATGATACACAGCGGCAAAAAGTGAAGCAGGTATTTGTTTATGATAATTCAATTAAATATCAGTCATTATTAGCCTGCATTAATTCAAGCTTTTGTTTATTTAGACCATACGCAGGTCTAGACCATACGCAGGCCTATACCCATACCCAGGTCTAGACATAGCACCATACCAACGCAGCCTAGACAGGCTAATACGAAGCCAGCCATAGACGCAGGCCTAGACCATACCCAGGTCTATGACCCAGCATACGCAGGCCTAGACCATACGCAGGCCTAGACCATACCAGGTCTAGACATACGCAGCGACCATACCACTAACCCAGGTCTGACATACGGCAGCCTAGACCATACGCAGGCTAGACCATACCCAGGTCTAGACCATACGCAGGCCTAGACCAACGCAGGCCTAGACCATACGCAGCCTAGACCATACGCAGGCCTAACAATACGAGGTAGACCATACGCAGTCTAGACCATACGCAGCCTAGACCATACGCAGGCTTGAGACATACGCAAGGCTAATGAATCACGCAGCGTGCCAACATGCGCAGGCCTAGACCATACGCAGGTTTAGACCATACGCAAGGTTTAGACCCTACGCAGGTCTAAGACCATACGCAGGCCTAGACCATACCCAGGTTATAGTACCATACGCAGTCGTAGACCATACGCAGGTTATAGACCATACGCAGGTCTAGTACCCAATACGCAGGTCCTAGACCAATACCCCAGGTTACGAACACATACGCAGGTCTTAGACCATACGCAGGTCTAGACCATACCCAGGTTTAACCATACGCAGGTCTAGACCACATGACGCAGGTTTAGACCATACGCAGTCTAGACCATACGCATTTAGACCATACGCAGGGTACTAGACACATACGCAGGTTTAGACCATACGCAGTTCTAGACCATACGCAGGCCTAGACCATACGCAGGTTTTAGACCATAGCAGTCTAGACATACGCAGGTCTAGACCATACCCAGGCCATGACCATCGCAGGTCTAGACCATACCCAGGCATACCATATAGGATCGAACCATACGCAGGTCTAGACCATAACGCAGGTCTAGACCATTACCCCTAGCCTACCAGTTAGACCATACGCAGGTTAGACATACGCAGGTCTTAGACCATACCAGGTCTAGACCATACGCAGACCTACCAGGCACCATACGCCAGGATCCTTTAGACCATACGCAGGTCTAGCAACCTTACGCAGGTTTAGACCATCGCAAGTCTAGACCATACGCAGGTCATAGACCATACCCAGGTTTAGACCATACGCAGGTCTAGACCATACGCAGGCCTAGACCATACGCAGGCCTAGACCATACGCAGGCCTAGACCATACGCAGGTTTAGACCATACGCAGGTCTAGACCATACGCAGGTCTAGACCATACGCAGGCCATATAAAGAGTAAACCGGTGCGGCTGGTAAAAATGTAAATATGCCTATAATAGCCTATTAAATAAATGTAGCCTATTTTTGCAGCCTATTGTGCATTCGGAAAGTATTCAGACCCCTTCACAGTTTCACATTTTGGTACATTACAGCCTTATTCTAAAATTAATTATATATTTTTTTCCCTCATCAATGTATACACAATACCCAATAATGACAAAACAAAAACAGGTTTTTAGAATTTTTTGCAAATGTCTTAAAAATAAAAAACGGAAATATTACATTTACAGAAGTATTCAGACCTTTTACTCAGTACTTTGTTGAAGCACCTTCGGCAGCGAWTACAGCATTGAGTCGTCTTGGGAATGACGCTAAAAGCTTGGCACACCTGTATTTGGAGAGTTTCACCCATTCTTCTCTGCAGATCCTCTCAAGCTCTGTCAGGTTGGGTGGGGAGTGTTGCKGCACAGCTATTTTCAGGTCTCTCCAGAGACGTTCGATCGGGTTCAAGTCCGGGCTCTGGCTGGGCCACTCAAGGACATTCAGAGACTTGTCCTGAAGCCACTCCTGCATTGTTTTGGATGTGTGCTTAGTGTCGTTGTCCTGTTGGAAGGTGAACCTACGCACCAGTCTGAGGTCCTGAGCGCTCTGGAGCAGGTTTTCATCAAGGATCTCTCTGTATTTTGCTCCGTTAATCTTTTCCTCATTCCTGACTAGTCTTCTAGTCCCTGCCGCTGAAAAACATCCCCACAGCATGATGCTGCCACCACCATGCTTCACCGTAGTGATGGTATTGGCCAGGTAATGAGCGGTGCCTGGTTTCCTCCAGACGCTTGACATTCAGGCCAAATAGTTCAATCTTGGTTTCATCAGACCAGAAAATCTTGTTTCTCACGGTCAGAGAGTCTTTTAGGTGCCTTTTGGCAAACTCCAAGCGGACTGTCATGCGCCTTTTACTGAGGAATGGCTTCCGTCTGGCCACTCTACCATAAATACCTTATTGGTTGAATGCTGCAGAGATGGCTGTCCTTCTGGAAGGTTCTCCCATCTTAACAGAGGAACCCTGGAGCTCTGTCAGAGTGACCATCAGGTTCCTGGTCACTTCCCTGACCAAGGCTCTTCTCCCCCGATTGCTCAGTTTGGCCAGGTGGCCAGCTCTAGGAAGAGTCTTAGTGGTTCCAAACTTCTTCCATTTAAGAATGGTAGAGGCCAGACCCCCCCGAGTAGAGCAGCGGTCTAATGGCACTGCATTCGCAGTGCCTTGGAGCGTCACTACAGATCCACATTCGATCCGGGCTGTGAAGCAGCTGGTCGAGACCGGGAGACCCATGAAGCGGCGCACAATTGGCCCAGTGTCGTCCAGGTTAGGGAGGGTTTGGCCGGCCGCATGGCTCTCGACCTTCACCTCTCCCGAGTCCGTACGGGTAGTTGTAGCGATGGGACAAGACTAACTACCAATTGAATATCACGAAATTGGGGACTAAAAGGGGGTAAAAAAGTAAAATAAAATTAAAAAAGACAAGATGAAAAAAACAAGTATGAAAAGGTAGAGCCACTGACATGTTTTGGTACCCTTCCTCAGATATGTGCTCGACACAATCCTGTCTCTGGAGCTCTACGGACAATTCCTTTGACTTCACGGCTTGGTTTTTGCTCTGACATGCACTGTCAACTGTGGGACCTTACTGTATATAGACGGGTGTGTTGCCTTTCCAAATGATGTTCAATCAATTGAATTGACCACAGGTGGACTCCAATCAAGTTGTAGAAACATCTCAAAAGATGATCAATGGACGGATGCACCAGAGCTCAATTTTGAGTCTCATGGCAAAAGCATCTGAATACTTATGTAAATAAAATAAAAATCACTTTTTTATTTTTAATACTGTGCAAACATACAGTGGGGCAAAAAAGTATTTAGTCAGCCACCAATTGTGCAAGTTCTCCCACTTAAAAAGATGACGAGAGGCTTTAATTTTCATCATAGGTCACTTCAACTATGACAGACAAAATGAGGGAAAAAAATCCAAGAAAATAACATTGTAGGATTTTAATAATTTATTTGCAAATTATGGTGGAAATAAGTATTTTGGTCAATAAAAAAGTTTCTCAATACTTTGTTATATACCCTTTGTTGGCAATGACAGAGGTCAAACGTTTTCTGTAAGTCTTCACAAGGTTTTCACACACTGTTGCTGTATTTTGGCCCATTCTCCATGCAGATCTCCTCTAGAGCAGTGATGTTTTGGGACGTTTGCTGGGCAACACGGACTTTCAACTCCCTCCAAAGATTTTCTATGGGTTGAGATTGGAGACCGGCTAGGCCACTCCAGGACCTTGAATGCTTTCTACGAAGCCACTCCTTCGTTGCCCGTGCGGTGTGTTTGGTATCATTGTCATGCTGAAAGACCCAGCCACGTTTCATCTTCAATGCCCTTGCTGATGGAAGGAGGATTTCACTCAAATATCTCATGACATGGCCCCATTCATTCTTTTCTTTACACGGATCAGTCGTCCTGGACCCTTTGCAGAAAAACAGCCCCAAAGCATGATGTTTCCACCCCCATGCTTCACAGTAGGTATGGTGTTCTTTGGATGCAACTCAGCATCCCTTTGTCCTCCAAACACGACGAGTTGAGTTTTTACCAAAAAGTTCTATTTTGGTTTCATCTGACCATATGACATTCTCCCAATCTTCTTCTGGATCATCCAAATGCTCTCCAGCAAACTTCAGACGGGCCTGGACATGTACTGGCTTAAGCAGGGGACACGTCTGGCACTGCAGGATTTGAGTCCCTGGCGGCGTAGTGTGTTACTGATGGTAGGCTTTGTTACTTTGGTCCCAGCTCTCTGCAGGTCATTCACTAGGTCCCCCCAAT
>NC_036845.1:10907944-10958247 GCF_002910315.2 Salvelinus sp. IW2-2015
CTTTGCAGAAAAACAGCCCCAAAGCATGATGTTTCACCCCCATGCTTCACAGTAGGTATGGTGTTCTTTGGATGCAACTCAGCATTCTTTGTCCTCCAAACACGACGAGTTGAGTTTTTACCAAAAAGTTCTATTTTGGTTTCATCTGACCATATGACATTCTCCCAATCTTCTTCTGGATCATCCAAATGCTCTCCAGCAAACTTCCAGACGGGCCTGGACATGTACTGGCTTAAGCAGGGGACACGTCTGGCACTGCAGATTTGAGTCCCTGGCGGCGTAGTGTGTTACTGATGGTAGGCTTTGTTACTTTGGTCCCAGCTCTCTGCAGGTCATTCACTAGGTCCCCCGTGTGGTTCTGGATTTTTGCTCACCGTTCTTGTGATCATTTTGACCCCACGGGTGAGATTCTTGCGTGGAGCCCAGATTGAGGGAGATTATCAGTGGTCTTGTATGTTTCCATTTCCTAATAATTGCTCCCACAGTTGATTTCTTCAAACCAAGCTGCTTACCTATTGCAGATTCAGTCTTCCCAGCTGGTGCAGGTCTACAATTTTGTTTCTGGTGTCCTTTGACAGCTCTCTTGGTCTTGGCCATAGTGGAGTTTGAAAGTGTGACTGTTTGAGGTTGTGGACAGGTGTCTTTTATACTGATAACAAGTTCAAACAGGTGCCATTAATACAGGTAACGAGTGGAGGACAGAGGAGCCTCTTAAAGAAGAAGTTACAGGTCCTGTGAGAGCCAGAAATCTTGCTTGTTTGTAGGTGACCAAATACTTATTTTCCACCATAATTTGCAAATAAATTCATAAAAAATCCTACAATGTGATTTTCTGGATTTTTTTCCCTAATTTTGTCTGTCATAGTTGAAGTGGTACCGATGATGAAAATTACAGGCCTCTCTCATCTTTTTAGTGGGAGAACATGCACAATTGGTGGCTGACTAAATACTTTTTTGCCCCACTGTATCTAAAATCCCGGTTTTCCGCTTTGTCATTATGGGGTTTGTGTGTAGATTGATGAGGGGAAAAACAACTGAATCTTTTGTAGAAGAAAGGCTGTAACGTTACAAAATGTGGAAAAAGTGAGAGGGGTCTGAATACTTTCCGAATGCACTATTCAATTGTTTATTTTAAGTTTAATTTAAACTATTTGATTATCGAAATGATATTGAATATAAAGATCTTGTTTTGTTATGTCGCCTACAGGCTCTCGTTAGGTAAAAAGGCTAATTAGAAGGGTATTATTCTTAAAGCGATTTGAGTCGTCAATGTGACGCATCAACACTGTGATAACAAAAAGGTAGAGCCTATCGTTCTTAATTCATGGCATGGTTTCCTTTTACACAAATGTTGAATAGACATCCAGACAAATTAATTCATGCGGGGAAGGGGAATAATAGCATACTACTACGGAGTCATGAAAACAATTACATAAATTGGATTTAAGTTGGTGGGTCACGGATCGGCTCTCGGAACAATACTTTGAGGGTGGGTCGGGTTGGGGGGGAAAAAAATGCCAGATATCTCCAAAAAAAGCTGTGCAGGACTCTGACACACACACACACACACACACACACACACACACACCCTGGATGGACATAATATAAGGGATACCTCCAGTAGTCCCAAATAACACACACTATTGCGACTTTTCGGGTTTACTGCCCACATCCATACAGTAACAGTCCCAAGCTACTGCATAAGCTGCATAAGTTGTCATAACTAATCAAAGACACTAGCTTCTATGCCACTACCATGACAGCGTTATGTAGCCTAACGACAAAGCCTAACGACAATGTCAAGTTTAACAACATCAAAATACATTTTTTGTTCAAACAACCATACAACTACATTATCCCAGAACTCTCAAAGTATTCTACATTGGTCAAGAACACATTTCCATTTTGTGAATTAATTACAAGCTCCAAAGCATGAATGCGTAAAGCACTCAATAAGGCAACTAATTCTTCTATTTGCGAAGCTGGAGGTTTTCAACTGGAAAACCATCGTTAATATTTCCTCACCCAACTGTATCCATATTCATTAGTCTGGCTGGTGGCTACCTACCGCTTCACAATACTGCCCCTGTGTCCATCAACAGTCCTCATATATCATATTAAACATCTCGCATTAATCAACTGCTGTGTTTGATGGGGTGGAAACTAGGGAGAGAACTACTGAAGGGAAATGGCCGAGTTGATTTGTCATCAACACACTTATACGTGTGAGGGGTGACTGCTAAAGAGGGGCAAGAGGGAGAGGGAGGAAGAAACGAAAGAGGGAGGAAGAGAGAGAGGAGGGAGGAAGAGAGAGAGAGGGGAAAAAGAGCAAATTGAGAGAGAAAGACACACACACACTCTTCCCCTCTCTCACCTGGCATCATGACTGGTATGGGTACGTTGGCCTCGGAGGCCAGGGACAGCTGTCCCCCCTTGCCCAGGCGGTCACACAGCAGGGTGATGTGCTTCTTCAGGCGCACCGTGTCTTTGGGCATGCTGAGCTGGGAGGTGGACAGAGACCGGGCCTGGTCCTTAGGGCTGTGAGACAGACAGGTTCTCAGGAGGTGAGACACGGCCGCGTCCACACTCTCCTCCCAACCCTGAGAGAGAGAGACAGGTATTCTGTTATTCGAGCATATGAGACAGGGGGTTAGGAAGAGCAAAGTAGGAAATGGGTAAAGATGGCAGAGAACAATAGACAGTGATAGAAAGAGAGAACAAAGTGACAGAATTCGAAAGAGGGAAAACGACAGGGAGAAAGAGAGAGAAGCTGGGCATGTGGTCCATATATGTGAGTGAGATTCATATAAGTGAGATACAGAACAGATTGTAAGGAAAGAGGAAGAAATCATACAACGAGAGGAAGCAACTTCTGACTATTGAGATGCACCCTGTCTCGCAGTCGTCACAACCCAATAGTCTGGCCTTGAATGCATAGTGCCCCCTGTGTCCAGGATGATGTACTACCATGTACTACTGTAGTATTTACAGGCCGAGACAGTCTGTTTATCTAGCTACTACTGTATCAGTCTGTCCCGTCCCAGTCTTGCCTAAACACTGCCTGATCTCTTAAACGTGTGAGAAACACACACACGCCGGCATAGGCATGTGGTATTGTGTGGCTGTATATACGTGCGCCAGCCTCACACACACACAAAACCGTATACTGTTTCTACACAGATGAGCACATTCTGCAGAGACACAGAGAGCAGATACAAAATTCACCCTGCAGACGAGCCAATAATGTGAATCCTTCAGACGTGAAAAAGCACCAATTATCATTCAATCCAATTGCCTCTCCAGGAGAAAGACAAAAATATCTTGTCTGGCCATCTCTCTCTCTCTCTCTCTCTCTCTCTCTCTCTCTCTCTCTCTCTCTCTCTCTCTCTCTCTCTCTCTCTCTCTCTCTCTCTCTCTCTCTCTATGCTTCTCTCTCTCCTCTCTCTCTCTCCTCTCTCTCCCCTCTCTCTCTTTCTCCCCTTCGCTCCTCTCTCTCTCTCTCTCTCTCACACCACACACACACACACACACACACACACACACACACACACACACACATCCCACCCCATCTAAGATAGTCCAGGCGGACCGAGCTGGGCCGTGGGAGTGACGACAGGTAGCCAGGGTGTGGGGCTGAGGCCGTCCCTGGCTGTCCCCCTGCCGCCATGCTGATAGGCCTCTAATGAGCCCTACTGACAGGTAATCGGCCCCGTAATGATGATGACAGGGAAGATACCTGACATTACTCAGGTAGGAGGGAGGGGGTATAAAGAGAGAGAAGAGAAAGAGAGAGAGAGGGGGAGAGAAATATAAGGGGGAGAGAAAGCAGTAGAGGTGAGAGAAAGAGAAAGTATTGTGGAAGAAGGAAGTAGAACATAGATGTCACCTCACACTGAAACAATAACCATCAACAGGCTATCAGGACCCCCAACATGTTGAACTGGACTAACAGTACAGATTTCACCAGCTGGGTAACAATATTAAGATATACATTTACATATGAATAATTTACCAGAGTGACTTACATGAGCAATTAGGGTTAAGTGCCTTGCTCAAGGGCACATATTTTTCACCTACTCGGCACGGGGATTTGAACCAGCGACCTTTCGGTTACTGGCCCAACGCTCTTAACCGCTAGGCTACCTGGCTTCTCAATTTCAAATGAAGGGCAGTGAAGGGCACAGTGATGGGTTTGGAACTGGGCCCAAGTGACAAATCATATGGTAGAGTGATAATGGACATCCTGCATGCTGAGGACGACCTTGGCCGTGTGAGGGACAGCTTTGTTTGTGATTAAGAGAAAGTGAAGGTAAGGAGAACAAGAGGCTTGGGGGAAATGGATAAGTATTTTTGTCTGGTAATAAATAGCTGCTGTGCTACAATTTGGTGGTGGTGGATGAGGTCACTTCCCCTCTGACGCTGTAAATCACATTGTGGAAATCCCAGTTGCGATTGCAAAATAACTTGACTATGGAGAACAGAATGGGGCCTAATATAGAGCCCTGAGGGACTCCCACAGGGACTGACAAAGGTTCAGACAGTAATCCTTCAGAGTTGACATGCTCAACTTGACTGGAAAAGTCATTTAAAGACCAGGCAAGAGAAGAGACTGGAAATACAATGTCATCCTGTGAGCCAAGCAAAGCAAAATAATCTCTACAGAATCAAATCCCCCGACTAAATCAATAAATATGCCGAAGCCAAAATATTTATTGTCACAGGCAGATATTTAATATAATTGAATAATTTAGTTGTTGCACATACATTTGAAGTTGGAAGTTTACATACACCTCAGTCAAATACATTTAAACTCTGGTTTTCACAATTCCTGACATTTAAACCTAGTAAAAATTCCCTGTTTTAAGTCAGTTAGGATCACCACCTCATTTTAAGAATGTGAAATGTTTGAATAATAGTAGAGAATAATTTATTTCAGCTTTTATTTCTTTCATCACATTCCCAGTGGGTCATTAGTTTACATACACTCAATTAGTATTTGGTAGCATTGCCTTTAAATTGTGTAACTTGTGTCAAATGTTTCGGGAAGCCTTCCACAAGCTTCCCACAATAAGTTGGGTGAATGTTGGTCCATGCCTCCTGACAGAGCTGGTGTAACTGAGTCAGGTTTGTAGGCCTCCTTGCTCGCAGACGCTTTTCCAGTTCTGCCCACAATTTTTCTATAGGATTGAGGTCAGGGCTTTGTGTTGTCTTCCGGCGCCGACAGAGAGGGCCGCCTCGCTTCGCGTTCCTAGGAAACTATGCAGTATTTGCAGTATTTTCTTTTTGTATTTTGTGTTATTTCTTACATTGTTACCCCAGGAAATCTGAAGTTTTATTACATACAGTCAGGAGGAACTATTGGATAWAAGAGCAACGTCAACTCACCAACATTACGACCAGGAATATGACTTTCCCGAAGCGGATCCTGTGTTTTGTCCACCACCCGGGACAATGGATCGGATCCCAGCCGGCGACCCAAAACAACGGCGCCGCAGAACGGGCAGACGGAGCGTTCTTCTGGTCAGGCTCTGTAGACGGGCACATCGCGCACCGCTCCCGAGCATACTACTCGCCAATGTCCAGTCTCTTGACAACAAGGTAGACGAAATTCGAGCAAGGGTTGCCTTCCAGAGAGACATCAGAGATTGTAACGTTCTTTGTTTCACGGAAACATTGCTCACTTGGGATACGTCATCAGAGTCGGTACAGCCACCTGGTTTCTTCACGCATCACGCCAACAGAAACAAACATCTCTCTGGTAAGAAGAAGGGCGGGGGTGTATGCCTTATTATTAACGAGACGTGGTGTGATCATAACAACATACAGAGTCCTTTTGTTCACCTGACCTAGAATTCTTTACAATCAAATGCCGACCGCATTATCTACCAAGAGAATTCTCTTAGATCATAATCACAGTCGTGTATATATCTGACCACGACTCCATTTTGTTGCTCCCAGCCTATAGACAGAAACTAAAACAGGAAGCGCCCGTGCTCAGGTCTGTTCAACGCTGGT
This sequence comes from Salvelinus sp. IW2-2015, assembly GCF_002910315.2. Taxonomy (NCBI): domain Eukaryota; kingdom Metazoa; phylum Chordata; class Actinopteri; order Salmoniformes; family Salmonidae; genus Salvelinus; species Salvelinus sp. IW2-2015. The sequence goes on from NC_036845.1 coordinate 10,913,960, forward strand.
CCAACCAATCGGATTCCATGCTTCAAGATTGCTTCGATCACGTGGACTGGGATATGTTCCGCATAGCGTCGGACAATAACATTGATGAATACGCTGATTTGGTGAGCGAGTTTATTAGCAAGTGCATCGGTGATGTTGTACCCACAGCATCTATTAAAACCTTTCCCAAACAGAAACCGTGGATTGATGGCAGCATTCGCGCAAAACTGAAAGCGCGAGCCACTGCTTTTAATTAGGGCAAAGTGACCGGAAACATGACCGAATACTAACAGTGTAGCTATTCCCTCCGCAAGGCAATCAAACAAGCTAAGTGTCAGTATAGAGACAAAGTAGAGTCGCAATTCAATGGCTCAGACACGAGAGGTATGTGGCAGGGTCTACAGTCAATCACGGACTACAAAAGGAAAACCAGCCCCGTTGCGGACCACGATGTCTTGCTCCCAGACAAACTAAACAACTTCTTTGCTTGCTTTGAGGACAATACAGTGCCACTGACACAGCCCGCTACCAAAACCTGCAGGCTCTCCTTCACTGCAGCTAACGTGAGTAAAACATTTAAACGTGTTAACCCTCGCAAGGCTGCCGGCGCAGACGGCATCCCCAGCCGCGTCCTCAGAGCATGCGCAGACCAGCTGGCTGGTGTGTTTACAGACATATTCAATCAATCCTTATCCCAGTCTGCTGTTCCCACATGCTTCAAAAGGGCCACCATTGCTCCTGTTCCCAAGAAAGCTAAGGTAACTGAGCTAAATGACTATCGCCCCGTAGAACTCACTTCCGTCATCATGAAGTGCTTTGATAGACTAGTCAAGGACCATATCCCCTCCACCCTACCTGACACCTTAGACCCAATAAAATTTGCTTACCACCCCAATAGGTCCACAGACGACGCAATCGCAATCACACTGCCCTAACCCATCTGGACAAGAGGAATACCTATGTAAGAATGCTGTTCATCGACTACAGCTCAGATTTAACACCATAGTACCCTCCAAACTCGTCATCATGCTCGAGACCCTGGGTCTCTACCCCGCTCTGTGCAACTGGGTCCTGGACTTTCTGACGGCCCCCCCAGGTGGTTAGGGTAGGAAACAACATCTCCACCCCGCTGATCCTCAACACTGGGGACCCACAAGGGTGTATTCTCAGCCCTCTCCTGTACTCCCTGTTCACCCTTGACTGCGTGGCCATGCACGCCTCCAACTCAATCATCAAGTTTGCAGACGACACAACAGTGGTAGGCTTGATTACCAACAACGACAAGACGGCCTACAGGGAGGAGGTGAGGGCCCTCAGAGTGTGGTGTCAGGAAAATAACCTCACACTCAATGTCAACAAAACAAAGGAGATGATCATGGACTTCAGGAAACAGCAGAGGGAGCAGCCCCCTATCCACATCGACAGGACAGTAGTGGACAAGGTGGAAAGTTAAGTTCCTCGACGTACACATCACAGMCAAACTGAAATGGTCCACCCACACAGACAGCGTGGTGAAGAAGGCGCAGCAGCGCCTCTTCAACCTCAGGAGGCTGAAGAAATTCGGCTTGTCACCAAAAACACTCAAACTTTTACAGATGCACAATCGGGAGCATCCTGTCGGGCTGTATCACCGCATGGCACGGCAACTGCTCCGCCCACAACCGTAAGGCCTCCCAGAGGGTAGTGAGGTCTGCACAACGCATCACCGGGGGCAAACTACCTGCCCTCCAGGACACCTACACCACCCGATGTCACAGGAAGTCCAAAAAGATCATCAAGGACAACAACCACCCGAGCCACTGCCTGTTCACCCCGCTATCATCCAGAAGGCGAGGTCAGTACAGGTGCATCAAAGCGGGGACCGAGAGACTGAAAAACAGCTTCTATCTCAAGGCCATCAGACTGTTAAACAGCCATCACTAACTTTGAGTGGCTGCTGCTAACATACTGACTCATCTCTAGCCACTTTAATAATGAAAAATTGATGTAATAAATGTATCACTAGCCACTTTAAACAATGCCACTTTATATAATGTTTACATACTCTACATTACTCATCTCATATGTATACACGGTACTCTATACCATCTACTGCATCTTGCCTATGCCGCTCGGCTATCGCTCATTCATTAATCTTTATGTACATATTCTTATTCATTCCTTTACACTTTTTTTTTTTTGGGGGGGGGGGGGGTTCATTCCTTTACACTTGTGTGTATTAGGTAGTTGTGAAATTGTTTAAATTACTTGTAGATAATACTGCATGGTCGGAACTAGAAGCACAAGCATTTCGCTACACTCGCATTAACATCTGCTAACCATGTGTATGTGACAAATAAAATTTGATTTGATGGCCACTCCAATACCTGGACTTTATTGTCCTTAAGCCATCTTGCCACAACTTTGAAAGTATGCTTGGGGTCATTGTCCATTTGGAAGACCCATTGCGACCAAGCTTCAACTTCCTGACTGATGTCTTGAGATGTTGCTTCAATATATCCACATAATTTTCTTGCCTCATGATGCCATCTATTTTGTGAAGTGCACCAGTCCCTCCTGTAGCAAAGCACCTCCACAACATGATGCTGCCACCCCGTGCTTCACGTTGGATGGTGTTCTTCAGCTTGCAAGCCTCCCCCTTTTTCCTCCAAACACAATGATGGTCATTATAGCCAAACAGTTACATGCCCAGAGAACATTTCTCCAAAAAGTACAATCTTTGTCCCCATGTGCAGTTGCAAACCGTAGTCTGGCTTTTTTATGGCGGTTTTGGAGCAGTGGCTTCTTCCTTGCTGAGAGGCCTTTCAGGTTGTGTCGATATAGGACTCGTTTTACTGTGGATATAGATACTTTTGTACCTGTTTCCTCCAGCATCTTCACAAGGTTCTTTGCTGTTGTTCTGGGATTGATTTGCACTTTTCGCACCAAAGTACGTTCATCTCTAGGAGACAGAACGCATCTCCTTCCTGAGCGGTATAACGGCTAAGTGGTCCCATGGTGTTTATACTTGCGTACTATTGTTTGTACAGATGAACGTGGCACCTTCAGGCATTTGGAAATTGATCCCAAGGATGAACCAGACTTGTGGAGGTCTACAATTTATTCTCTGAGGTCTTGGCTGATTTCTTTAGATTTTCCCATGATGTCAAGCAAAGAGGCACTGAGTTTGAAGGTAGGCCTTGAAATACATCCACAGGTACACCTCCAATTGACTCAAATGATGTCAATTAGCCCATCAGAAGCTTCTAAAGCCATGACATAATTTTATGGAATTTTTCAAGCTGTTTAAAGGCACAGTCAACTTAGTGTATGTAAACTTCTGACCACTGGAATTGTGATGCAGTGAATGATAAGTGACATAATCTGTCTGTAAACAATTGTTGGAAAAATGACTTGTGTCATGCACAAAGTAGATGTCCTACCTGACTTGCCCAAACTATAGTTTGTTAACAAGAAATTTGTGGTTGAAAAACAAGTTTTAATGACTCCAACCTAAGTGTATGTAAACTTCCGACTTCAACTGTATGAACTGATGTAAAAGCCAACCATATCTCATCCTTTTTCATTGTATGAGTAGTTAGCTCCCCTTTGTGTGCATTTTGCAATTCATTACTGCCACAATCAAATTAACATTGTACTCAACTCCCGACAATACTCCTCCTTTTCATTTAATTTATTCTTCTCTTGATGGAAATTCAGAGACAGCTAGGGAGACACATGGAGAGAAGGAAGTGTGGGGGAGGAGGAAAAGGCGAGCGGTAGAGAGGTTTCTAGTACTAGTTTCTAGTAATGTAAACTTCAGGGAAGACTTGTGCAGGAATAGAACTGAGACATTAAGAGTCAGCAGCTCTATTCACAGCAGAGCAGAAAGCGAGGGAGAGAAACGGAGAGCGGGAACAAGTGGAAGAAGAAAAAAAAGAGAGGGAGAAGGAGGAAGTTGTTCTGGTTGACCGCACCGATCTGTTAGTCGGGCCAAGCTAAACGAGCGCCCCATCAATTACCAGAAAGATGAGTTTCCTGTGACCCTTCTCCTCCTCTCTTCTCCCCCTTACCTTTCTCCCTCCTGTTTTGATGCGGCAAAGAGAGGCTATGGATGTGGATCAGTGGTCATGAAGGATAAGAGACGACAAGAGAGAAACTTCACTCTCAAGTTTTATTAGTCGTATGTACAGGATACACATAGTATACAGTGGCAGGTAGCCTATCGGTTAAGAGCATTGGGCCAGTAACTGATAAGTCGCTGGTTCAAATCTCCAAGCCGGGAAGGTTTATAAATCTGCCATTCTGCCCTTGAGCAAGGCAGTTAACCCTCAGCAACAACCCCCCCCCCCCCCGGGGAACTGTGGACGTCGATTAATGCAGCCGCACGCACCACTCTGGGTTAAACGCGGAAGACACATTTCAGCTGACTGCAACTTTACACAACTGAATGCAGTTGTGTAAATGACTCGGTTTCCCAACATAATGTTTACTTGCAGGTTCCTTCTCGACAATGCAACAACAATAAGAAATAATAAAAGATAAGAATACGAACATAAAGTAAATGGCTCAGTAGAACAGAACAAACATTTTAACGTAAGTATAATACAGGAAGGCACAATGTATAGTACAATATTTACACGTGTATCAGAGAAAGGTGGGATTGGGGGGCAGATGTTTAAATTGTGCAGAATTCGCAGTAGTGAATAACGGTCAGGACACTCTCGATGGTGCCGCAGTAGTATTTGGAGAGTTACCGGGGTGGAATGCCGAATTTCTTCAGCTGCCTTAGGAAGTAGAGATGCCGTTGCACCCTCTTGACAAGAATGGTGGTGTTGTTGGTCCATGTCAAGTCCTCCGGTATGTGGACCCCAAGGAACTTTTTTTATTATATACAATCTGAAGTGAAGCTGCTGAAAATAACATTGCATTCTGTCTTCCAGAGCGACCCACAGGAGCAACAAGGGTCAAGTGCCCCGCCTAAGGCCACAAGGACAGATCCCCAACCCAGACGATTCGGGGAACCGAACCAGCGACCTGACTTCTCGGCCCCCGGTCCAAGCTCCCAAACGCCAGGCTACCAACCATCCAAGTTCCACCCACAGTTCCCCTCGAGAGCTGCCCCTCAACCACCCAGAGGAACTTAAAAACTGCTGACTCTCTCTACTGCAGTCCTGTTGATGTGGATCGGGGCATGTTCCCTGCTCTGCTTCCTGAAGTCAACAATCAACTCCTTTGTTTTACTGACATTGAGGGAGAGGTTGTTGTCCTGGCACCACAATGCCAGTTCACTTACCTCCTCTCTATAGGCTGACTCATTGTTGTTGGTTATCATGCCTACAACCGTGGTGTCGTCAGCAGACTTGATGTTGGATTTGGTGTCGCGCAAAGCCACACAGTCGTGGGGAGAACAGGGAGTACAGCAGAGCTCTCCTCTGCAGCTTTTCTCCTCTTCTATCTCCATTCACCTTCCCCTCTTCCTTGTTTAAACCTCTTGAAGCTTGGGGGCAGAATTTGTATGTTTGGAAAAATAACATTCCCATTGTAAGCTACCTATTTCTCAGGTCCAGATGATAGAATATGCATATAATTGACAGAGTAGGATAGAAAACACTCTAAAGTTTACAAAACTGTCAAAATATTGTCTGTGAGTATAACAGAACTGATTTTGCAGGCAAAAACCTGAGGAAATCCAACCCGGAAGTGACTCTTATTTAGAAAAATCCCTGTTCCATTGCCTGCCTTTCCTCCATTTAAAGGGATATCAACCAGATTCCTTTTCCTGTGGCTTCCTCGGGGTGTGAACAGTCTTTAGACATAGTTTCAAGCTTTTATTTTGAGAAATGAGCGAGATTTATCAAAACGCGTCAGTGGGTACACGGATGTCCCTCCATTAGTTGATGCGCTCGACACTGGTTGCTCGACATTTTCTTTCTCTCCAGTAATGAATAGTTTACAGTCCGGTTGAAATATTATTGTTTATTGATGTTAAAAACAACCTGAGGATTTGTCAAGCCTTGATGACCTGTCTAAGGCTGTGGAATATTGAACATAACACGCCAAACAAATTGAGATGTTTTTATATAAAAATAATATTTATCGAACAAAAGGAACATTTATTGTGTAACTGGGAGTCTCGTGAGTGCAAATATCTGAAGATCATCAAAGGTAAGCGATTCATTTTATTGCTTTTCTGGCTTTCGTGACCAATCTACACTGCTGCTAGGTGTTCTTAATGTTTTGCCTTGTGATCGATAAACTCACACAAACGCTTGGATTGCTTTCGCTGTAAAGCATATTTTCAAAATCTGACACGACAGGTGGATTAACAACAAGCTAAGCTGTGTTTTGCTATATTGCACTTGTGATTTCATGAATATAATTTTTTTTTGCATTTTTTTTTTAATTTGGCGCTCTGCAATTTAGCGGATGTTGATGAAAATGATCCCGCTAAAGGGATCCATGCGTCAAGAATTAATCAGCCCAGTGGCACAGGTCATTATCTAGAGCCTCTTTCTCTCTCCAACGTTTCTCGTTCTCTCTTCTCTAATCCATTCTACCACTCCCCCCAATCCATCACAGAAGCCTTATTCCAATGAACAGAATTCCAAGGACTTATCCCAATTGGAATTCCAGTCCTGGGAGCGTCCGTGGGGAAAGGGAATCTCGTTCACCTGTGACGACCTCACCTGAGATGAAAAGATTCTAAAGAGGTCAAAGGTGAGACAAAGGGTCAAAGACAATCTCTTACACACACATACATCTATCACGCACACACTCATATGAGTTTGTGTCAGATGCTCCTATTAGCCCCTGGCCTTATCTTTTCCGTACAGTACGTTATCTTTATTTCGGTCCAGTGTGAGTAGCGCTTCCTAAAATAGCCCATCTCTCCACACGTATGGGCTAATGCAGCGGGCCTGACCCTAATTACCTTTCATTAACTTAATCCCATTCACAAGAGCAACCGCAACAACAAACACACCGAAATACACACACGCTCTCACTCTCAGTGACTCCATCTCTCTGGGGCCTCATCGGTAAATTCAGGTGCAGGCTATTTATGGCCCAGCTGAGTGGATGTCTGCTCGGATGTGTGCTCTCGGGCGTGTTTACTGTGTGTGTGGTGATGAAAGAGAAAGTGTGTAAGGGGGTGTCTATCACAGTGAGGTTGTGTTTGACGATGTCAATGTGTGTGTGTTAGCTACCTGTCCCTATGCCTCTCTCGAAGGGGCAGTGGGGTATTTGGTGTGAAATTGGGTAAATAGAGAGAGGCCTGTATATAGATACACCTCTAACCTGTGTGATGATGAGGTGTCATGTGTTTAATCACAGTGGAAACCCTAACAGACAGACGGCCTATGGAACTACTGTTCATGTCAGTCTGTCTTACACACACACACACACACCTGGCCCTGCTACAGGACACACCACAACTGGTGAGAGCACACACACACTTTCGGTCTCTATGGGGGCAGAAATCTGTCGTCGTATCACGTGGACTCATGGAGGGCTTCTATCAACACACTTGTTTATGTGTCAATCTAAATTACTAACAGAACAACTCCCCTGTGACACACATACACAACTCAACAAGACCCCTCTGGCCCTCTCAGAAAATGTCCCCCTCACCCCCCCTACCGCATTCTCACTGCCATAGCCTTCCTTGACCAAACGGACATCAGGGCTGAATACAGGCTCCAGTTCAAAGCTACACTATCTGAAACTTCACTAGCCTATTGGAGGCCTGTGGTAGGAAACATCGTTACTCCCTGTATATCTGTGAGGGTGAGAGGGAAGGGTGTACATTATGGTCCGGAATCAGGCCTATTCATCTCCTCTGTCCCGATTACATTCACTCGGTCTAGATATAACTCTTCTCTTCACACACAGGTCAGTAACACCGTCCTCATCCGCTGTGGAGCTGCCAGGAGTATATTCAGTGGCACCTGGGAGAGAGTGTGTGGTAGCAGAACCACTTAGGGGCTTCAGAGCGGATCACTGAGGTATTTTGTGTTTATTCTCCAGGGTCAGAGGGGGAGACCTGGGTCAAGCAGCCAGGAGACAGATGGGGAGAGAGAGAAAGCAATGTGTGTGCGCGTGTGCATACGTGCGTGTGCACGCTCCCAACAGTTGTGCTGTGTCCTGTAGCAGGGGTAACAGTGTGTGTGTGTGTTGCACCAGCTGTGGTGTGTCCTGTACCAGGAGTAACAGTGTGTGTGTGTTGCACCAGCTTGTCGTGTTCCTGTACCAGGGTAGAAGTGTGTGTGTGTGTGTGTCTCACCAGCTGTGGTGTGTCCTGTACCAGGGGTAACAGTGGTGTGTGTGTGTGTGTTGTGTGTGTGTGTGTGTGTGTTGTGTGTGTGTCTCACCAGCTGTGGTGTGGTCCTGTACCAGGGGTAGCAGTGTGTGTGTGTGTGTTGTGTGTGTGTGTGTGTGTGGTGTGTGTGTGTGTGTGTGTCTACCAGCTGTGGTGTGTCTGTAGCAGGGGTAACAGTGGTGGTGTGTTGCACCAGCTGTGGTGTGTCTGTAGCAGGGGTACAGTGTTGTGTGTGTTGCACCAGCTGTGGTGTGTCCTGTACAGGGGTAGCAGTGTGTGTGTGTGTGTTCACCAGCTGTGGTGTGTCTGTAGCAGGGGTAACAGTGTGTGTGTGTGTGTTGCACCACTGTGGTGTGTCCTGTACAGGGGTAAGAGTGTGTGTGTGTGTCTCACCAGCTGTGGTGTTCCTGTACCAGGGTAGCAGGTGTGTGTGTGTCTCACAGCTGTGGTGTGTCCTGTAGCAAGGGTAACAGTGTGTGTGTGTCACCAGCTGTGGTGGTGTCCTGTAGCAGGGGTAACAGTGTGTGTGTGTGTGGACAGCTGTGGTGTGTCCTGTACCAGGGGTAGCAGTGTGGTGTGTGTGTGTGTGTGTGTGTGTGTGTGTGTGTGTGTGTGTGTGTGTGTGTGTTGTGTGTGTGTGTGTGTGTGTGTGTGTGTGTGTGTGTGTGTGTGTGTGTGTGTGTGTGTGTGTGTGTGTGTGTGGTGTGTGTGTGTGTGTGTGTGTATGTGTGTGTGTGTGTGTGTGTGTTGTGTGTGTGTGTGTCTCACCAGCTGTGGTGTGTCCTGTACCAGGGGTAGCAGTGTGTGTGTGTGTCTCACCAGCTGTGGTGTGTCCTGTACCAGGGGTAACAGTGTGTGTGTTTGTGTCTCACCAGCTGTGGTGTCTCCTGTACCAGGGTAACAGTGTGTGTGTTTGTGTCTCACAGCTGTGGTGTGTCCTGTACAGGGGTAGCAGTGTGTGTGTGTGTGTCTCACCAGCTGTGGTGTGTCCTGTACCAGGGCTAGCAGTGTACCTCCAGGATGGCGTTCTGCTCTGTGTTGAGGCCCTGCACAGGGAGCACAGCAGGATGAGGAGGTGGCTGGCGCTGCGCAGGCGGACAAACGCCTGATTCAGACATGACCGGTTCTCTCTCGCTGCATCTGCCAACGCTATCACCTGACAGAGACAGAATCAGTGCCTGCTGTCATTCACCAGAAGCAACTTATCTAAGCAACTCTGAATCAAGTGTCAACTCTGTAACGCAAAAGGTACTTTATACAAGCAATTCGTTTCCTGTTGTCCACTAGAATGATAAGTGATTGAATGGGGCCCTGATTAAAGTGCCAAATGGAAACAAGGCTTCAGGGTCAACACAGGGACTCATCCAAGTCATTCATGTTAATCCTCCCCTAGAGCCATACAAGACGTTCTCTAGAAGTCAACTCCGTAAATCATCAGTACATTCTCTAGAAGTCAACTTCGTAACTCATCAGTAACATTCTCTAGAAGTAACTCCGTAAGCATGTGAATGAGCAATGAGAGGGAGTTGGCTCTGCAGCGTCCTAGGTGTCTCTAGGTGTGGTCTGAGAGTTGAACTGAAGCAGGAGGTCAATACTTCCATTTTTGGGACGGATGAGGGGGACAACATGAACGAGCGATGACAGAAGAAGACGGATGAAGGTGAACAGAACAAGAGAAGGCACGTCAGAGGGAGAGAAATAAGAGATGAGGGGGAAGTCAAGAGGAGGGGAAAGGAAAGAGTGAGAAGATCCTGTCTGTGGATGTGTGACTAATGGCAAACTGCAGGTAAGAGTTGGGGTCAACTCGGTTTTCAGTTTCACCATGGGAGAGCACCTTGATTCATGAAAGCACTGGAATCTAGAGGGAAAGTAAAACCAGCCCTATAGTGGTGCATGTAGGCTAGCTAGTGGGAGAGTAGTACAGTATGGTGTGTTGGACAGCACACAACTGTTTATCTGCACACCACAGGTGGCGCCTTAACTGGGGAGGACGGGCTCCTAGTCATGGCTGGTACGGAATTAATGGAATGGTATCGAAACACAAACACATTGTTTCCATGTCCATTCACTCCATTCTTGTCATTATTATGAGTCGTCCTCCCTCAGTAGCCTCCTATGCTGCACGCACACACACACACACACACACACACACACACACACACACAGGGAGTACTGCGGCACTGTAAGCCAAACACCCCCACGTAACCATTAACCATCCATTCACCCCACCCACTTCCGTCTCCCCGGCAACCATGTCACTCAGCCAAACGTTAAACAAACGTCTCTACCCCCCCTCCAGCTCCTCCCAAAGAAAACCTCTAGAGGAAACTGACTTTCAAAGGGGTGAATTTGCTAGTAAAGATTGGTGTGTATTGATAAAAAGGGCCGCCCTGCCAAGCCGAGCCAAATGGAGGTTCCCAGTCAAGGGCTGCATTGTGTGGGACCAAACGCAGCGCTGATTGATGCCAGCTGAGGGGAACACAGAGGCACATTTAACCAGAAAGGCCACGACACCATGCTAATTCATATGGGTTATAGTGAGAGGGATGCGGGAGTGAGATTTAGTCCAGTGCAAAGACTAGCTGTAAAAAATGTGTCACTGTCCTAATACTTTTGGAGCTCACTGTATTTAAGCGAGTAAAACATACCCTACACAGGGTGGTAAAGCTAGCTAGCATTTCCCCCTTATTCACTAATTTAGTAATCCTAGCTCGGGGCTGGCTAAGCCCCTGGAAATGTCAACACATTTACTGTCAATAAACGTTTCAAAAGTGTCAAAACATTTAGTTAACAAATGGTAGCTATCTCACTATTTTAAGACAACCATTGTACTTTTGCACATTATGAACCTTTACCAAAAGGACAAATTAAAACAAAAACATAATGATGTTCTTTCTATTTTGGCTACACAGGAGGAGAATGTGAGGGGTGAGAGGTCAGTGAAATGTCACTTCCTGGTGACCTCTTGCTTCAATAAAAAAATATATATATATATTAGTTAACGTTTTAGTTTAGTATTTCATGACTGACATTGTACGTTTGCACATTTCTAATAACAAAATTAGCTAATAAGAAGCCAGAAGAACGCTGGGCTCTCACCACGGAAGTGATGTCACATTGGCCACTCACCTCTCCTCTTTAGTCAAAACGAAAGCAACTGGTTTCTGTCTTTAAATTTGTCCTGTTTTAAAAAGGTTCGTAATGTGCCAAAGTACAATGTAAATAGTGAAATAACATTAACCAAATGTTTCATGAGTTTTACGACAATTAACGTGTTGACAGTGTGCCAGGGGCTTAGCTAGCTAGCTACAACCTTAGTGAATAAGAGGGAAATGCTTGCTTGCTTTATCACCCTGTGTTAGCAACAACTATTTTTACTATTTTAGTGAGTAAAATGTACTATGTGTCTGAAATGGGGAATTGAATGTGAATGCTTTTAATATGAATATTTGTTAAATCTACTCAGGAAAAGTTAAACTGAAAAATGTCAATATTACGATTCTTCAGCGATGCCTTCAGCAATTGCTTACATCTGGAAATTATAAATAAAATCTTCATATCACCTTGAACATTCTGTGTTGTGTCTGTATTCTTTTTGATATAACATTTACATTTTTAAATTTTAGGCATTAAGCAGACGCTCTTCTCCAGAATACAGACAGATTTTTCACAGGGATTCAAACCAGCGACCTTTCGGTTACTGTCCCTCTGCTCTTAACCACTAGGCTACTTTATGAATGGGAAAACAGAAATGACAGTACATTGACTGCATAGAATTCATACATAGACGTTTAATGTTGGTGTTTTAGATCAGTGGCAAACTGCACAGCTAATTACCATGAAGTGCTTAGCTATAAATACTGTATGAACGGGGAAATATATTTGACAGCATAGAATTCATACATAGAACCTTCATGTGTGCGTTATAGACCAGTACGACCAACTTAGGCCTCATTTTGAAGTGGAGGAGGGCTGTTAATGAGTGACAAAAGAGTTATATGTCCCTCAACTACACAAGCTGATCCGTAAAATGTACCCTGATGATTCTTTATCTTTATTCACCTCAGTGAGGAGGAGAAGATCGTCGTCATAGGCCTATACCGGGCAGTGGGGGAAATGGGTCTAGTACATTCTATAGATCAGCATCATTTTCAAACTGTGGCTTGGCCTTTAGGCATATTCACTATCCCTGGTATGGCAGAAGCACCCTTTTGAGAACAGCCATAAAGATGACACTACACTTTCATTGTAATGATGCATCTATTAAGATACCTAACTATGAGCTCTTGCATAGCATGACATGAATACTCTATAGATATACTATGGATCTATTTCAATGACCTTTAACAATGCGGTTGGGACCTGTTATAACACGTTCCTGAAATGACGTGTAATTAATGAGTTATGGATATGTAGTCAAAGTAAATCGTTACCAAATAGTCATAACCCCTACACAACCCCTAGCATACTGTGTGTTATACAACTGTGAGCCCACGAGAGGACTAAGCATTCATATAGCAGTTATAACTGTTCAGGCCGAGCCACAGTGATGTCCAAGGCAGACACCAGCAGAGATCATACTGCATACCTACAGGTGTATATTGTGCACATTTAAAATGTAGATGTGTGTGCAAGTGTGAACATGTACTGTAAGTGTTCAACATCTGTGTGTGTTTGTGTTTATGCAAGTGCATGTGTGTGCATGTGCCACTGTGTGTGTGTGTGTGTGTGTTTAAGGAGAAGCAGGAATGAGAAGGGCCTGTCCCTGCCATGGGGGGGTTCGCCTCAGCCCTCCTCCTCTACCTCCCCCAAAATACCCATCAGTATACCCACAGTATGTGGCACCGTGTCCCGCCCACTATTTCCCCCTACAGGCAGATTCTATCCAAATTCCACCAGGCTAAAAATACTCTGGTCCCCGTTGGGATAGCACATCCCCGACCAATGATAAGTCTTCAAAGATTGGCCAACATATGATTCCTGGAGGGCCAAAACCACAGAAGGGGAGGCTGAAATACATATAGCCTGAACACACGTCTGTGTGTGTAGATAGCGTATGAATTAGGTGTAAGTTGAGCATCGGTGGTAGGTGATTGACACTGTGGGGTTTGTGGTGTCTGCTTGCACCTTGGGGAGAGAAAGAGGAGTTTGGATAGGGTTATGTGAACACTGCTAAGACGTGGGTCTGACTGTTACTTTCATGTAAAGYGACAAGGACACAGCTATTAGCAAAGAGGTATGCTCAGTTTAGCCCGCAGATTAGACCCTTTCTGCTCAGCTGGCCACAGCAACCAACATGGACAACCTCCAAACACGACCCACAACTCATACCGAACACACGCCCAGCCACACACAGCAGAGGTGAGCTGTGCACCATGTCTGGTAGTGGAAAATGACGTGGCCAAACTCATCTGTCTCTCTGGGGAGGAGGACATACAACATGAGAGAGAGAGATTTGGAGCAACATTTCCCCATTTTAATCTGAGTGAAAAGTCATGTTAATAGAGTTAAGAGGTATCCACTGTATGTGTGTGATTAGAAAGAGGAAAATGTCACCCATATAGAAAAAAAAGAGGAAAAACTGGAAAGAAATCACCAGAGAGAGAGGAGAGAGGAGAGAGTGAGAGAGGAGAGGGGGAGAGAGGAGAGAGGGAACGAGGAGAGCGGGAACGAGGGAGAGAGGAGGGAAAGAGGAGAGAGGGAAAGAGGAGAGAGGGAACGAAGAGAGAGGGAGAGAGGAGAGAGGGAACGAGGAGAGAGGGAGAGAGCGGGAGATGGAAGCAGTCAGTGTAGGGAGGGTCAGACGGGGGTCGTGGTATCCACTGAGAGGAGGGTTGTTCCCCCTGCCCTAATGGAGCGTCATTTATAGATTTATAGTAGTTTAAAGGGATGTGTGTATGTGTGATTATCCGCTGAGCCTCTCCATCCCAAGGTACAGAGAGACTCACTCTTTCCAGGTTAAAAATGCCATTCAAATCAGACTTTAACGATGGGCAGAATGAACGTGCCCATTTCCTTCAGTGCATTTTCCCAGAGTGCAGTGCAAGGCGAGCTGAAAACTTGCTGAAGGCAGCAGTACGGCTCAAAGACACTGCTTCTCTTCTTCCTACAAGACTGATCGGCTGCTCTCAGCCGTCCTACTCTGCACACACACACACACTATCATCTCACAAACCCACAAGCGTATAGGGAGTTAACGTAAGGGAGTTAACCCAAACAGAGACATGTAAAAACACAATGGCACACACAAGTGCACGTACTGTATACAAACACAGGCACTCTCTCAAGACAGTGTTTAGACAAGAGGAAGAGTGTGGAGGTGAGAGAGAGCTCTACAGATACGAGAGAAAAGTGTTATGCAACTGTTGCCATTTTAACCATCATTTGAAAACATGTCAATGCCCATTGGTATTTCTGTTGTTTTCTTTGCCAATAAAGTTTGTTTTTGCGTTTGAGCTTGTGTGTGTGTGAGAGTGAGTGAGTGAGAGAGAGAGAGAACAAGTTGAAGAGACAGTAACAGAGAGCGGGGAAGCGGCTGAGTGAGCTTTGCAGCGATTAGCATCTCGCCAGCCAATGGATGAGGCAGAGACAGACAGTAACTGCTTTTGTCTTTGGTCACGGCCGCGGCGCAGCTAGCGCAGATAACACTGTCTTCTCAGTTCTGATAAGAGCGAGGGAGAGAGAGGATGATCTGGCAACACACTGACCTTGTTTATAGAAGCCTTCAGAGGAGGAGAGAGAAGAGAAATAAAAAGGGGGGACAGTGATTAGATCTGGCAACCCACACAGGGGCAACCTGAGATGGGTTATCAGCGGTGGTGGCAGGCTCTGAACCGCACCACCAAGATAAAGCTGCTATGATCTACTCTCCTCCTCTCTCCACCCCTMCTCCTCTCTACTTTTTTTAATGCTGTTCATCTCTCTCTTTCATTCCAAATGTGTTYGTGTCTGAATCCAGACTAGATACATGTGTATTATAACACAAACTTGTGCACCTATCCTCTACCCTACAGCTTTCAGATTGGACATTTATTTGAAGGGTCCTCATTCCATGGCTCTTTGCCCATTCTCAACTCCATGTGAATGGTTCTCTATATCATCAAGGCAGCATGAAGTGTGTGTGTGTGTGTGTTATTATTGTTCACAGACAGGTAATAAAATATGACTATTTACAACCTTCCCTGGACTATCAAAGACAGGGCTTCACTTTTGTTTTCTCAGTGAGAAGACGAGGGAATGAGAGAYCAGAGAGCTTGTTGGGGTTGTTTTTCCACAAAGAGAGAAACAGAGAGAAAAGAAAAAAAACGAAAGAGACAAAGTACAATAACGTTTCTCTCAAATTTCTATACTTCAATGATCTCACTTTTAAATTTAAATCAACATTGATCACATCGCACAGATCCATTGAGAGTGCAAAMGCCATAACAAGCCAAGAATGACACCAGAACATCAAACAACCGCCCAGTTTCCCGCCACGTCCCTCCCTACAGTAGGTCCCTACACACCTTCGACCCAGCCCACCAAGGTCACTGGTTCATCCCATGAGTCTGGGTGGTCCGGTCTTGCTGCTCCAGACAGGGGGGTCAATTAGAGACACACCCTGCCAGAGAGACACCCAGCCTGGGATTACTAGGAGGGAAGTGCAGGCCTCACCATAGCTCCAGGCCTCCTGATAGAAACCTGGGAGTTGATCTCACAGGTTTAAAGTTGAACCCCCCTGTAACCAGTGTTTAGTAGTTCCAACCAGGCCCACCGAGAGCTGAGATAATGTGGCATTGGCACACAAGAGAGAGATGTGTGTGACCAGGTGATGAAACACACTATACGCCCCTACAGGGTTGCAGGTCTCTCAAACACACATCCTGTCCCCTCCAATGTCCCTTCCATTAATCTCTACCACACACTCTCCAGCTACAAATTACTACAACTGCACTGAGTACAAGAACACACAGCTGTGTGGTGGGGACACAAGTTCAGAGAGATACTCGTCCTGCTCCAACACATCGCTGGGCTTCACCCCAGAATACACTCTGAATCAAAAACACACTAATATACCCTGACAAATGCACGCACCACGCACGCGCACACCAACACAACACACACACACACACACAACACACACACACACACACACACACACACACACACAACACACCACACACACACACACACACACACACACACACACACACCACCACACACACACACACACACACACACACACACACACACACACCACACACACACACACACACACACACACACACACGCAAGAGAGGAGACACTCTCCGCACACGGTCCAAGACTCATTTAACATTTATCTTGGCTCTTTAGAAGTGAAAGAATGATTGTTTTCTGGCGTAAGTTAGCCTACAGGGCTAGTTTTGATATCACAGCTGGGAGTTGGAGGACTTCGCTTTTGTGTGAATATACAAAGGGTTGTGTTGTGAAAGCGAGTGTGTGTTTCAAACTCATTCAAGCTGTCCTCACTAGTCGAAGCACATGTTTTACACCGGGCGGAATGACCGGCTGGGCCCTCTTGCTGAGTTCACTTGTTTTAAAAAGCACACACGTACGCCACGCACGCAGATGCTCCGTCTCGCACACACAAAACACATATTCAAATGCTGTCTGTCTCTCATTCTCTTTCACAAAACAACAGACAAAGGTCAAAAGGTCCAAACCTGCAACACATCCACACAGACATGCATCCACATAGACATACAGTGTCAACAATAGTGAAGTACAGAGCAGCAGTTTTTACACACAGACATACTAAAGTGCTTAGTGAGCATACTCGGACGATGCTCTGTCATTGGTCATTGGAATAGTGTGTGTCATGGACAGTATTTAGTCTCTCTCCATACGGTTTCCATATTTAGCCTCAGCCAGGCTAACTGAGGCCTCTAATCACACAGGACTTTTCTCTAGTCATTTTAGCACACACGCTCCCCTGGCCTGTCATTAACAGCTCACACTCACCTCCCAGGCTGCACTCACACACACGCACACATCATTTCATTCATAGACACGCGCACTATGTGCACACACATACTGCACATATAACCCCATGAATACAGGATGCACACTCTCTCTGTCCAGAAACTAAATACCACTTTGGGTGATCCCTTGCCTTGTCTATATTTTTGTTCCGTCTACCCAAAGAGACACAGACCTGATTACCAAGTCAACACTTGAAACACAATAGTGGAAAACTAACAAGACAACTAAAATGTGCTCATGTTCCTTTATAGTGCTAAATCCCCCACTAATCAGAAAACGCATCAGCTTTTTATAATCCCTCGACTTGAAAGCTAGTTATTCACCCTAGTGAGATACTTGGATGTGTGTGTGTGTGTGTGTGTGTGTGTGTGTGTGTGTGTGTGTGTGTGTACTTGCTCAATCACTCATGCATTGTCTATCTGTTTGTGTGCGAGACAAAAACAAGGACATCAAATCTAAGCCAGACACAACATTGCAGATCCTGGCTACAAATTAGCATCAAACAGAGAGAGACACTGGAAAACACAAACCCAAACACCACTCCCAGACCAGAGGCTAGACAAGGTAAGGGACGATCAGTTTGGGGTACACCGCAGTATTTCCAGTGCCCATGGCCGCATGTTTTTGTTCTATCCTAGCATTTAACTAACCAATGGCTTCAGGATTAATTACGTGGCTGAATTAGATGAACTGGGATAGAACAAAATGAATGTCCAACCTCTGGCATTCTTGAAGACCATAGATAAACATCTGTAGAGGATGAGAGGCTCTCCCTCTCCAACACGGCATCACAACAGACTTCATACAATCACTTTAATAAGGCAACGCCATAAGGTTCTCTCCCTCTCTCTCTCTCTCTCTCTCTCTCCCTTCCATCCTCTACTCTGTGATGGTTTGGTTTACATAAGTCCATATGACTTATCCCCTCCACTTAGCCCCGCGATCACGTTTCCTGAAAGTGGACTCTGCTGACATGTTTCTGACCCCTGAAATGGGGAGCGAGTGTGTGTGTGTGTGTGTGAGCTGGTTGGGCTCCACTGGGGCACATTAGCAAGGCTCTGACATGTGCAGAACTTTGTGGCTGGATTAATATTTAAATAAATCTATCAATATATCCATGTTGTGTGGAAGTCTCTGTGGAAATATATATCAAACATATATATGAATGACATAAAACAGAAATAGGCATTTACAGTCGCCTTGGGAGAAAGGGGGAGGCTAATTCAGGGAAACACTAGGATGCCAATAGTAGAGAGCGAAAGGAAGGGAAGGGGCAAGGGAGGGAATGTGAGGACTAGTGTGTGTGTGTGTGTGTGTGTGTGTGTGTGTGAGAGAGTGAGAGTGAGAGACATGAAAGTTAGTAAAATACCCCCTCAAATATTCACAGTCCACACACACAAACCTCCCAAGGGGTCACAGAGGAAGCCATACATTTGAAGCAGTCCAGACCAGTGACCCGAGTAACCAGTCTACCTTTGGCAGACACACACRCACAAACATATACACACACACACTAACACAAGCCAGCCATTAGATGGAAATTAGAGCCTTGGTCCTGGTCCCAGTGTAAATGACAATAATTGTGAGGTTTTGAGAGGTCTGGCAAAKAGAGACCTGTAGCTGGATTACAAACACTACTAGAAGCATGATGCTAAAAATGCTAATGAAATGTCAATGTAAGAAATGCTAATGCTACCATAATGCTAACGAGGCTAATGATCATCATCAGTAAAATGACTTACCATTCCCCTCCTCCCTTTCTAATGCTAATCCCGAGGAATGCCACAGTGAGGGCATTGTCCTGCTACYGCTCCCCTCCCCTCCCAACACACACATATAACCATGCATCACACACACTGACATTTATACGCATGCTCACAGACCTCGGCCATGTCTCGACATCCCTCAAACACAGCCCTATTTGCACGTTTGCTTTTCTCTCAATGGTCTTCTTTGAACAGGCCACGCTGAGTAAATAGAAAAAAAAAGAAAATGAAGGAGAGAAAAAACGAGGGGAACTCTGGGAATTTACTGCAACAAGATAAATATCCTAGCCGTGGCGTCGCGACACACACACGCCTTCTCCCACTGATTACAGAGTAAATATCTGTAATCTTATAAAAACGGGCATTGTCTGAGGGCGGAAGCGGCAGACACACTGCAAAGAGAGCGCAGCGGCAGGACATGTTGACTTTGGAGAAAGCGCTATTGGAGAAGTGATCAGTCACACACAAGTATGCACACACACATATTTACACAAGCAAACATACGCACAGATGCATGCACAAAAATGCAAAGGCACATACTGCACTGTACAAACATTATGCAGTACCTTTTCCATAATATGATTATGTGCAAGTCCACACACACTCACAAACACACGTTGCGATAGCAGTTAAGTCTATATCCTCAACAAATATGATTCAGATTATCACTCATGAATAAATGCTATGTAGTACATTTCCACCATTGGCCATAAGCCTGTTGGAATGCTGTGTGTGTGTGTGTGTCTGGGCTCATGAAACAGACACACCCATTAATTTCATGCACTGGGGCCAAAGAAGGTAAATCAGTAGAATTATCAACATGCAGTGTCGCGTGAACCAGGCTGCTGCAGCCAACGTACGTAGCAGTCTTTACAGACCACAGGGTTAGACTAACATTTACACACACAAAGTGATCAGCATCCAAAATCATAACCATAAACATACATGTTAAGCAACGGAATTGTCTCGTATGAGCAAAACACTTCAGTCAGTACAGGACAGTAATAGTGAGTTATTCTGTCCCAGTAGATAAAGCCCCAGGCAGAGCATGTTTGTTGTTGTTTCTTTGTCCTCTGCCACTGTCTATCTCTCTGCTGTCTACAACAGGTCTCCCCAAGCTGGCAGACGGAGCCAGAGACAGATAGGGACTGTTTGTGTGTGTGTGTGTGTGTGTGGTGGTGTGTGTGTGGTGGTGTGTGTGTGTGTGTGTGTGTGTGTGTGTGTATATATATATATATATATATATCTCAAGAGAAGAAAATGCTGCTAGCCACTTGCACTGTGTGTGTGTGTGTGTGTGTGTGTGTGTGTGTGTGTGTGTGTGTGTGTGTGTGTGTGTGTGTGTGTGTGTGGTGTGTGTGCTCTCCCAGGAGACAGGAAAGGTGGTGTGGGTTCACATACTGTACAGAAGCACTTCGCTTTCATGACATCACTCATAATCCCTTGCGTTCCCTTAGGAAGTCAGTGAGGACTGTCGTGATGGAGCTAACAGGTACACAGGTGAATGAGGTAAGTCAACGAGGTAAATGAAGTACAGCTTTAACACAAGCGGTCTGTTGATACATATGTACATGGACTCATTTGGTAAATCATCTCTGTGTGCAAAATTCTGAAAAACACTATACACACACAGTTCAAATGTTTGATTACGCACGCAGACACGCATACACACACAATCTACTGAAGGCTATCCAGCAGTATATATTTTCAGAAACACAGTCATTGACCCGTTTCCAAAGCATCTCTGGTCCTGCCATAAAATTCCCGGAATCAAGAGGAGAGGGCCGTGACACGGAAAGCTGAGTGCTAGCTGAGCGAGAGAAAACACTGCTGGTGCCAACACTGGTGTGTGTGTGTGTGTGAGGTTTACACACTTCTACTTCAATGTCACACTTCAGTGTTAAAATGACTAAAATATAACACTTACGATATGGTAACAAAAATATATAATTTAATATAAACAGTGTATAGTGAGAGTGAGCGAAGTATGACTGGAGGACAAGGGCCTCCTGGAGATCAGGGGGTTTAGTGGTGCCTGGAGCCCAGCTCTGTGGGACAGACATCAGGGTGAGACTTCCCCAAAAGACCCCAATAACGAGCCTCTGTGGGCCCGGGGATAATGAGCACCTGTGATGGAGGCGAGGGTGTGTGTGTATGCTCGTCTGTCCGTCCGTGCGTGCTTGCCGGTGTACAGGAGTGTGTGTGAGTGCTTCTCACTTTAATTACACCGTGTATATAATCACGTTAGCTGGTGGCTAACCTCTGAGAGGCTAATAACAAAGGACCAGTGGGAGAAGGCATGCTCCATTACAGTTTGGAATCCCCTCTCTACTCATGCCGCTAAGAGCCACTCAGCAGACACAATGAGATTAGGGTTCTAAATCTGTGGAACACAGAAGAACACTGGGACTGTGGCATGTGCTAAGCCCTCCCTCGCTGAGAGGAGAAATGACATTCTTTAGCCGGAGAGGAAAAACACACTAGGGGATAATGACATAGATGTAGAGTGGACAGAATGAACTGGGAAAATGGCCCAGTTTAGTTTAAGTGCAGGGAAAATTACTTTGGGATAAGAAATCAAAAGCATAGAACGTACTGGAGAAATGATAGCCGTTGATCGTAGGGAAGTGTAGGGAACCTGGATAAATTCCATTTTGTCATTAAAGCACATGGAAATGACTCTGGGCTAATGGCATACTGTAGAACTAGACTGTATAGAATAGAYKGGAAATGACACATTCCTTGATTAATAAAGCCCAGGGGGAAAGACAATGGACTATTCTCTATTGGACTAATCTCTACGACACTTAGTGGGCCAGCCAATATGGCTAGCTAATTTACTGGCTGCTGTGTTCTAAGCAACAGAGTAGAATGCGATGTGGTAAGCAACAAGGGACTGAACATTCTAAAATATCCAGACAGCCCCAAGAAAGCTGTTCAACTGGCTATCCTGCTATGTAGTTCTGTATGGCAATGTCCATCTATGTTCTAACAGGTTTTACATAGTCACATGCAATGGCACAATGAAACAGATTTAATTGAAAACACTAGAACTGGATTGACTGACACGCCTTTGATTTCATCTCATGTGGTCATGAAGGAAAGGAGAAGAGGACAGGGGTGGGTGGCTCGCTCTCCCTCACCAGTAATAGACCCAGACACATTTGTGATAAAAGTCCACCACACCCAGGGGAGTCCCACAGACAGAAGCATTACAAGTAGGTACAGTACTGTACACCCCAGACCTCCTCTAACCCCCATCTCTATCTGCCTTTGGGCAAACACCTGGGCCTTCTCCATGGGAACAGGGAAGGAGGGTGGTGTGTGTGTGTGAGGGGATTGTGCAGACTGGCAGAGATGGGCTTTGCTGTGGCTCCTCTCAAGGATTTGACATTCTTAGATAAAGCACCCCAGTCCCACGCCCTCTCCTCTCTCCCGCCTGCTGTGTATGGCCTGAGGGGGCAGGAGACGACACACACACACCCACCCGCCCATAATCAGTGTCCCAAATGGCACCCTATTGTTTAGTGCACTAAATAGGGAATAGGGTGTTTAATGCACTAAATAGGGAATAGGGTGCCATTTAGGACATACCCTAGTCTGTGTGGCATCCATTATTTTACATCATAGATATTTCTCTGAGTATCTGGTCACAGACACCACTTATGATACTCAACAGTGCCTACTCTAGATTGGGTGTAAGCAAACTTTTTGTGCCGCAATCTACCAAAGCCTTTTCCATGACGACATTCAGCCAGAGGCTGATCTCTGTCTGGCCGAGCTCTGTCTGGCCTCTGCTCCATGTATGTATACAGTACAGAGGTGTGGGTCTCCAAGATCATT
Organism: Salvelinus sp. IW2-2015; assembly: GCF_002910315.2. Classification (NCBI taxonomy): domain Eukaryota; kingdom Metazoa; phylum Chordata; class Actinopteri; order Salmoniformes; family Salmonidae; genus Salvelinus; species Salvelinus sp. IW2-2015. Next base: position 10,936,850 of record NC_036845.1, read on the forward strand.
GATATTTCCTTCTCTTTCTATACTTTTTTTAAACATGGATTTAAATACTATATCAATATATTGTACATAGAAACATTTATTTATTTATGGGCCTTGCAATGAAAATGTTAAATCCTACAGGAGTACCCTGATATGCCCATCTTCARACATTTTTACGAGACCACCATAAGAATGATCTCCCAACAGTAACAAGACTATCTCCACACAACACTGGTTTCCATATGACATCACATTTATAAAGACAGGCTTTTCCAGAGGCTTGACTGTGTCACACACACTCCTCTATATCAGTCACTATCTGTCCCCCACTCTTATACACACACATGCCTATATGTCAGTCAGCTATATGAAAGACAGTCATTCATTGATATGGTAGACATTCATAGAGGGCCCCAGTGACTCCTAAATGTGCATGAGGGGTAGGCTGTCTGTTCATTTATCGTCCGTCCGTCCGTCCGTCCGTCCGTGTGTGTGTGTGTGTGTGTGTTTGAAGGCCAGTTTGAAAGGCAGTCTCTCAGGTGCGGTCTGTGTTTGCGTAGCAGATGAAAGGTCAGGGGGACCTGAGGGAGTTCCTCTGTTTCTCCTTTTTTTCCTGACCCCGGGGTATTTTACTGAGGAAACACACATTTACACATCTCAATGGACACACACGCACGCACGCACGCAAATACACACACACAGCGCTCAGAGAGAGCCCCAGCCATTAATCGCGAGGGCCTCACGTACACAGTGGGATCTGTGTTTAGCCGTGTTTAGCCATGTTTAGCCGTGTTTAGCGCTCCATTTGGGGACAGATAAATCAGCCGCTGTCTGAGAGAAGCCTCCATTACTGGAACGAGAGGCCCCCAAGCGGTCTGTCAGTCAAAACTAAAGCGTCCCACCTCCTGCTTTTGAACTGCTAATTACAGAGAGACTCCGCTCAACTCAAACTCAGCTCCCAGACAGCTAGCGCGCTAACGCTAACACGGTAGCCATTTTACCTGAGATAAACAGTAAATATTTTTTTAAACAGCTTGCCGGGCTTTCCCCCTCACTCAGCTCACCCTCCTTCCCCTCTGCATCCCCCCACCCAGAAACGTCTTTCCCAGTCCCGAGTGACAGCAGTGTGCTTTTGCTCAGAGATCAACAGCAGAGGAGAAAAACAGGAATGCTAAGGCTAGGCTAAGATAGCCCTCTGGCTAACCTCTCCATACCTGCCACAGATTAATCAAACAGAGAGTTAAAGGGTGAGCCAGGCTGAACTATAAACCGTGGGGCCAGGATGAGTAATGTTTTTTTAAGTAGTGAGAATAAAAAGTGGAGGAAACAGACACCTCTGGCCAGCTCACATACACATTATAGAGCAGGCCGCATCTGGCCTTCATGAATAAAATATAGGAGGAAGAGATGAGGAAATAATGAACAAAGGAAATATTATCCCCCTGTATATGAATGTACACTAGACCAGAAAAATCACACAGGCCTCTCACAGTATCTCTCTGTTCTCTCGATGACAAACAACATGCATTAATGAGGGCAAGTCTCCTAACCGACAGCCCAGCCTGACCACAGATAAGATGCATAATATTTACCAATCTGACATTTGACGATGCTGCACKTAGTTCATCCAAAGTRCACATGTACCTCATCTACCACTTGCTGAGTCTCTGGGTCCACAGACTACTTTCTTGGTATCCATAATATTAGGCAAATTTGTCATTTGAGTGTACTATCCCTGACTCAGCACAATAAGACATGTACTGTAGCTAAAAACAACTTTTAACCCCACCATCATTTACAAACACATTTGGCATGTCAAAAGAGGAAGACTCTAGACTGACAACCCCTGTGAGTAATAAACCCGAACTAAAGCGCTGAGTCCGTGAGAACCACCATAGCTCACAGACCTTCAGAAGGGCCATATAACCCATACCCACCCAGAGATATGAATAATTAATTTGACGCGTGCATCACTCTTCCCAGTAGACCGTCGATATCGTCCATTATGTGGTGCGTGTATACATTACAGCACGTATAAAGTGTCAGAAACTTCCCGAATCAACGGTGGGTGGCAGGCGCTGGCGGGAAGCAGAGGCAGGAAGGGATGGACTGACTGACCCCCGGAGCACATTAGACAGACTAGCGAGTAATACTGCAGAGAGAATCACTCAGGGCACTAGTAATGCTAAGGGAAAGGCAGCAGCGCTGGGAGAGCATCAACTAGCATTAGCGAAATAAAGAGACACTGATATATTAATAGCATTAGCAGGCACTGGGACATGCAGTGCATTTAGACTGATATCTGCTAAGAACAGTATTGTCAAAATGGTATACTTTAGAAACAAAAACGTAATTTTAATATTCTAATATCTGAAYGGATGTTAGTATTCGAATACTTGCGAGAGTATTCATATAGATGGAATTCAAATTATGGAATTAAGTTAGTTAAATGAGAAGGACCAATCTGCATATAGTTGTTGTAGATAAGGACAGAAAGCACAGCAATATTTCCTCAATTAATCTAGGTAGCGAGCTACCTACTGTAGCTGGCTAACATAGCTGGCTATCTTAGCTACCTTCTTTACATCAATTTGATGCAGTCAAGACAGGCACTACCAGATGGAACGATAGATAAACTATGGCATCTATAAGTTCGTCTAATTAGCTTGAGCCTGTATGGCTACCCTCTCTCGCTCCGGTGTAAAACTCACCGGGAAGAGTGGCAACTCTCCTCCCAAGTCGTACCAGCTACGCAGCAAGCAAGTTATCAAGTTTAATAAAAAAAAATTTAAACCCATGTATTTCGACTATCCGAATATCACCCCTAAAAACGTTCATGTTATTATTTGAATAGTGAAAGTATTTAAAAGTACCCATCCCTAATCATAGTAACCAAATGTAGCCTATTAATAACTGGATATAGAGAAAAACATGCCAACCTAAAGGGCCTGCATGACCCCCAATGAATTTAAAAACTACACCATGTCCGGGCCAGTAGAAATTCAGTTCGGGACAGTAGATTTTTGGCCAACTGGCCCAAATCAGGCCAGTGAGAAAGAAAGTGAATGTTGAACCCTTCGCCAGCAACAAAAGTTTAACACTGATCCCAGTTTGTAAGTTAAGTGTCCCTTTAAAACTGTACCAGTTTTGAACCTTGTGGTGAAGGTATGAGTACACCTCGTATTGGACCTTATGGGGAGTGGATCTACAGTGTGAGCTCTGCATGGTTCTACTCAGATAGGAGTAATGGTTAAGTAACTGAATCATTAAATATCTAATGATGTCATGATGTCACCCACTCCCAGAGCCATAAGAGAGCTAATGAACAGCGTTAAAGAGTGCCTCACCAAACGAGCCCCTACTGTAAACAGTGACGGCAAGGGACCATCACTTTTCAACGTCAGACAGTCTACACCACTCAAAAGGCACACTCACAAAGAACTAATACAGTAATCCACACACAGTTGGAACTCATCACCCGACACATCATCACACACACACACATCATCACACACTCACAATGGGAACTTCAAATCAAGGCAAACACACACACACACACACAGTATAATGACACCACAAACACACTGTCCCACACTCCCAACACACACTCTGAACCATAGAGGTTTCTAATGAGGTTTCTTTGTTTAATCATCATTTAAAAAGGAAGGACTCCTCTCCCCCCCCCCCTTCACTCTGCGGTCCAACTCATCCCAAACCATCTCAATTTGGTTAAGGCCGGGGGATTGTGGAGGCTAGGTCATCTGATGCAGCACTCCATCACTCTCCTTCTTGGTAAAATAGCCCTTACACAGCCTGGAGGTGTGTTGGGTCATTGTCCTGTTGAAAAACAAATGAGCCCAAACCAGATGGGACGGTGTATCCCACTAAGCCCAAACCAGATGGGATGGCGTATCGCTGCAGAATGCTGTGGTAGCCATGCTGGTTAAGTGTGTCTTGAATTCTAAATAAATCACAGACAGTGTCACCAGCAAAGCACCCCCACACCATAACACCACCTCCTCCATGCTTTACGGCGGGAAATANNNNGCTCCCACATTCTTATTACAGCCCGTCTACCGAGATAGTAAATAATGTCTAATCGGGCGATAAGGCGCCCCTAGACGACAGAGATAGATATGTGTGTCTGTGCGCATGCATACACTACCGGTCAAAAGTTTTAGAACACCTACTCATTCAAGGGTTTTTCTTTATTTTAGTATTTTCTACATTGTAGAATAATAGTGAAGACATCAAAACTATGAAATAACACATATGGAATCACGTAGTAACCAAAAAAGTGATTCTTCAAATAGCCACCCTTTGCCTTGATGACAGCTTTGCACACCCTTGGCATTCTCTCAACCAGCTTCACCTGGAATGCTTTTCCAAAAGTCTTGAAGGAGATCCCACATATGCTCAGCACTTGTTGGCTGCATTTCCTTCACTCTGCGGTCCGACTCATCCCAAACCATCTCAATTTGGTTGAGGTCGGGGGATTGTGGAGGCCAGGTCATCTGATGCAGCGCTCCATCACTCTCCTTCTTGTTAAAATAGCTCTTACACAGCCTGGAGATGTGTTGGGTTATTGTCCTGTTGAAAAACTAATTATAGTCCCACTAAGCGCAAACCAGATGGGATGGCGTGTCGCTGCAGAATGCTGTGGAACCCATGCTGGTTAAGTGTGTCTTGAATTCTAAATAAATCACAGACAGTGTCACCAGCAAAGCACCCCCACACCATAACACCTCCTCCTCCATGCTTTACGGTGGGAAATACACAAGCGGAGATAATTCGTTCACACACACCGCGTCTCACAAAAACAAAATCTCCAATTTGGACTCCAGATAAAAGGACAAATTTCCACCGTGTCTTATGTCCATTGCTCGTGTTTCTTGGCCCAAACAAGTCTTCTTCTTATTGGTGTCCTGTGGTAGTGTTTTTTTTGCAGCAATTTTACCATGAAGGCCTGATTCACACAGTCTCCTCTGAACAGTTGATGTTGAGATGTGTCTGTTACTTGAACTCTGTGAAGCATTTATTTGGGCTGCAATTTCTGAGGCTGGTTACTCAACTGAACTTATCCTCTGCAGCAGAGGTAACTCTGGGTCTTCCATTCCTGTGACGGTCCTCATGAGAGCCAGTTTCATCATAGTACTTGAAGGTTTTTGCGTCTTGAAGAAACTTTCAAAGTTCTTGAAATTTTCCGTATTGACTGACCTTAAAGTAATGATGGTCTGTTGTTTCACTTTGCTTATTTGAGCTGTTCTCGTCATAATATGCACTTGGTCTTTTACCAAATAGGGCTATCTTCTGTATACATCCCCCACCTTGTCACAACACAACTGATTGGCTCAAATGCATTAAGAAGGAAAGAAATTCCACAAATTAACTTTTAACAAGCCACAACTGGTAATTGAAATACATTCCAGGTGACTACTTCATGAAGCTGGTTGAGAGAATGCCAAGAGTGTGCAAAGCTGTCATCAAGGCAAAGGGTGGCTATTTGAAGAATATCAAATATATTTTGATTTGTTTAACACTATTTTGGTTACTACATGATTCCATGTGTTATTATTCTAGTTTTTGATGTCTTCACTATTATTCTACAATGTAGAAAATAGTAAAAAATAAAGAAAACCCTTGAATGAGTAGGTGTTCTAAAACCTTGACCGGTAGTGTATGTCTTTGTGTTTATGTGCTTACAGTATATGTGTATGTGCGCCTGCATAAGCATGGGTGTGTATGTTTGTGTATTCCTGTCTATGTGTGTGGTCATGGCATTGTGTGTGTGTATTCCTGTGTGTGTGTGGTTATGGAAGTTTGTTTGTCTGCTATAAGTATACCACACGGTGGGAGCTAGCACCTCAGTAGCAGCAGGAAGTGCATAAATCAGCAGTGTAGGCCCATCACTCTGTAAATCAACACTAGTGCACTCATTACTCTCTCTGTGTGTGTGTGTGTGTGTGTGTGTGTGTGTGTGTGTGTGTGTGTGTGTGTGTGTGTGTGTGTGTGTGTGTGTGTGTGTGTGTGTGTAAATCACCATACGGTGTGAGGTAGGGAAAAATCAACACCTCCAAAAAAAAGAGAGGGAAGAAGGGAGGGGAGAGACTCTCCTTTCATCATGTTTCTAAATGCTATGTGCATGCCTGAGAGTGTCCTGGTCTACTGTGTGTGTGTCTGACCTGGCGGTAGGTGCCCTCCATCAGTGTGTCTAGGTTCTGTAGGGTGGCGGGGGTCTTGTCTTTGAAGCGGGTCAGGAGACGGCGTTGGATGGCCCTGAACTGGACCGCCCGCTCTGACAGGTCCTGGTACTTCTCTGCACTCACACTCAGCTATACGCACGCAAACACGCACACACAAAGAATGTTTTTCTAACACTGCAGGCAAAAGCTGCACCTACAAACACAACACATGAATGTGTGTGTGACAGTGTGCCTGTGTTCAACACACACCTCAAAGTGGTGGTGGACAGTCTCAAAGTACTCAGCCAGAGGTATAGGACCTGCAAAGCTGATTCTGAAGTCTTTGACTCCCTGCTTGGCAAAGTGGCGGTCGAAGCGCTGCACCAGCTCCTTAGCCACCAGCCAGATGTCCTCGAAACTCTCACTCTGGATACGGTAGCGCTCTGGAGAGGGTAGAAGGGAGGGGGGGAGAGAAAGGGAGAGGTAGAGAAAGCTCAACTCCACATCAACCAAGTGCTAGAGGATGCGGCGTGTGTGTACTCACGGGAGGTCTTGGAGGCCATTACAGTGACTCTGGGCCCTGAGAGGAAGTGGAAGGCCAGAGCGTTTCCCTCCTTGTCCTCAGACTTCTCCAGAAAGTCTACAACACAGAGAGGGACATTTAGTGAGAACAATAGGAACTAGAGTCCATTGGTTAAGGGTACAGATATCTGTCAGGTATATGGCACATAAATTAAAACAGTCCCCTGAAACACCACAATAACCCATTATTCACACACAGACTTAACGTTCTCACGGACCAGCACAGTGTGGTGGGATGTCAGGCAGAGATATGGTATGGGTTCCCTACCACACACACTCTGTCTCTGAGGTTCTCAGGGGCCAGTATAGTGGGGTCTCCATCGGTGGGATGTCAGACAGAGATATGGCAGCTTATCTCTCCTCAGGACGCCAGCCAAGGTGAACAGAGCACATCACATTGTTCTTTATCTGCCCACAGAGCAGCGCATGCACACACACACACACACACACACACACACACACACAATCTTCATGCATCTAATCTGGGACAGGGGTCCTGTGTAGTAGGAGACGCCATGCCCAGGTCCAGATAATGACTGATAGTCAGAGCTACTTCCCAGGGCTGAGACCTGCTCACCAACAGCAGGTAGACTAGATTCCCACACACACTATCAACAGCATCAATACATACCACTCACTCTCCATTCCAGGGCAAATACATGCCACTCACTTTCGTGCAGTTGACACTATCGAAGACAAGCAGACTTAAAACTTAACCACTATTCTCACGGAACACCACTCTCCCACTATCACTGGGTGTACAGGGAACCAGTGGAGAACAGGTCATGTAGATATCTATGGTACAGACCAGGTTCTGGGGTGACTCAGGTAGATCTCTATGGTCTGTTACCTGGGAAGACCTCGCTGAGGTTGACGGGCGGTTTGTTGGTATCCACGGTGATCTTGTACTTGGCGTTCTTGGAGGGGGAGGAGAGGCAGCAGACCAGATGGAGGGGCAGGGAGAACTTACACTGGGCCACCCTCGCGATGCCTGAGAGGGTGAATGTGAGGAGGAGGTTTTGTGAAACGTGCAGCTCCTTAAAAATTGGAGAGACAAATCTTTTAATGAGTCAATGTGCTCTATCACGGGTGCGTGTGTGGTTAAGACATGGCTCTGATGGAACGATTAATAGAATTCTCAAGAATCCTATCTAATAGCTCAGACACACCGGTAGGATTGTCAAACGTTTACCTGCCGACAGTACTTAGCACCTCTGAACAGAGTGTCGGCAGTCAATCTCTTTTGTGTTCACACAGCAAAGACCTTGAAGTAGTTAGCCTTGTTAAAATACTCCAAACCAGAAGGTGGCAGTAGCATTGTTTGGCAATGCATGTCTGTGTGTGTTGCTTATGGTTTCCAATGTTATCTAGCTAGCTAGCTAGCTGTGTTAATGTTGCTATTTTTGTAGAAAGCCCTTGTTAATACTAGCCAGATGGCCACAGCTAGATAACTACCTAGCAATTCACTCTCCATAATCCCATACTGCCAGTGCCAGCCCAAAGCCAAATGCTTAGCTAACTAGCTAACATTAGCATATTGCTAGCTAGCACAACATAGTTAGCTAGCCTAGGACACTGCAGTAACTGTGCAGCTAACACAGGCAACTGTTTCATGGAAACTAATCCATTGTGATTTAATTATAATGTCAATACTAGCTACAGTGGTTTGCATTGCGTCTGTGCACTTAGCTAGCTGCCATGCCATAGCCTACATTGCATTTGAAGTGTGACTGGCTTATGACATTTAACCATGGATGTAGGGAGAAAATGCCCTCTTTTTTCCTTTTTCTTGTCACTCCTGTTGGCTGTGATAAGTACCTATTGGCAGTCTATCGGAAATGAGATTCTCTGCGTTTCATGCTTAAGAGGTGTTCGCTTCAAAAGATCCCCAAAGGCAAATTACATCTGATAGAAAATCCCCTTAAAAACACCTTTCCTTCAGACATTTCCTCTTTAAAACCCATCACATTCAATAACATGATTGAGATCATTTCATGCATATTCACTACACTGAAGCCAATCTGTGAGTGAGACTCAACACAAACATCTCAAATAACCGAGTTGTGGATGTTTTTGGAGGATCTCTGGTTAAGGGAACTCCTAAAACAGCACTGGGGAGCATTACAGGCCGAGGTACCCAACCATAACTCTTCCAGAGTTGGCTGACGATGCTGAGCTGGCTAGAACCCTGGCTGGAATAACAGAGAGACCGAGAGAGAGCAAGAGACTGCTCGGGGGGAAATTCCCTTTTTACTCTGTTTTCCATCCTTTCACAAGAGAGAAAAGAGAAATAGGGAAAAGTTTGGGAAAGSTGATAAAGAGAGAGAGATTAATAGAAAGACAGACGGAAAGGAAAGAGAGAAAAAGCGTTCAAGCCGAGGCATAGTGCAAGAGTTGCTCGCTCTCGAGGAAGAGAGCTGAGAGAAAGAATGAAGAAGAGAACGCGCAGGGTCTTTTCCAGGCCCATCACTAGCCAGTGAGAGTATAATCCTTCCCTGTTATGTCTGGCCAGGTAACCTAAGCAGTGTACTGTAGGGGCTTTACATCGCCCTGGCTCATGTAGCAGCAACCACTAACATAATGGTGCAAAATCACAGCCTTAGGGACTCAGAGTATAGACACGGTGTTCTCCCTACCTCCCTCTCTTCAGTTATCCTTCCCCCTTTTCTTTTCTCCCTCTTTCTTTCTTCGTCTCTCACTCTAACCTTCTCTTCCTCTCTCTTTTTTAGTCATTGTGTTTTTCTGTAGAGTAACCTGTAGATGTGGCTTTTTAAAAGCATCTTCAAACTGTGCAAACTCATATTGAGGCTACTGAAGGGTGTCGAATCGAGAGGACGTTTGACCACAGTCACACTGTTGGCCCATAGACTCCTAGAATATTAACGTGATGGTTAAACGATCTCCAAATGCTTTCAAATGGGCAACTAAACCCAATTGCTGCAGGATCAGCTAAATTAAATGTCCTGCCATCAATGAGGGGTGTGGTTGAAAGAAAGAGGGGGGGGTGTAGAGGGGACTGACTGAAGTTGAGAGAAAAAGCTGGAGGGAGAAAAGAAAGGAGTGAGAAGTAGGGAATGATAGCAAGAGAGAAGACGTAGACCAGAAAGAACTAGGGGAAACATTTTTCCCCTTTCAGGTCCCCAGCCGCCATTGACTAGTCGGCACTCTCTAAAGACAAACAGTGTGTGTGTGTGTGTGTGGTTAGGAAGAGGGGGACGCCCTGCCTGTAAATCTAAACTGGTCCCACCTCTTCACACACCGTATCCCAGACACCCCGTGTATTCTCAGGCTGCCACGGCAGAGTTACGACCCTCACTCGCCACAATGATTTACCTGCATGGGCTGTGTGTGTGTATTATGTCTCACCTGAGCTGYCATTGTTGCCCTCTGTTGGCCAACTCATGGTTGACACAYCTGACCTCACTATGGGGTCACTGGTAGATATGAGGCCTATGAGGGTTTCTGTAGTAGTTATGAGAGTGGGCTACTTTTCTCCAAAGTATGTAATATTATTTTTCCTAAAATCTTTGCATTTAAGCATACACACAGCAACATGTGCTGTCAATCATCCTCTCTCAATGGATAATGGAACTAGTCTGGAACCTCAGCAGCCTGATTACACCAGCACTAGTCATACTGCATGATATCTCACTGAGTGTGTGTTAAGTCTCTCTGACCACTCTGTTTATTTGACCTCAGGGCGACTGTAAGGGATCCCGTTCATTGTGCAGCTGCAATGATGTCATCGATGCGATGAAACGTGTGTGTGTGTGTGTGTGTGTGTGTGTGTGTGTGTGTCACTGATCAAAAGGGAGGACATCTACTGTATCAGAGCACAGACAGAGGCAGGGACAGACAGAAATAAACACACGCTACTCAGAACTAGACACCCAACTATTTAGCCGTAACATGTAGCCTGTGTGTGTGTGTGTGTGGTGAGTACATGCAAGTGCATAAGTGTCTGCATGTGTACGTGGCGTGCCCATGTGTACAGTATGTGTAACCAAAACTGTGTATGTGAAACTGTGTGTGTGTGTGTGTGCACGCGTCTCTCTCTAGCGATATCAAGTTACGGGGGAACATAAACAGTGGGCTGTGGGCTCGTCCTGTGTTTCCCAGAGCAGAGCCCAGTCTACTTACCTGCAGGGTTGAGCTCTTTCATATGGGCCAGCAGCAGAGCAGGAGAAACACAAACACAACACAGTCACTTTAGAGGGCCCTGGCCCAGGGCACGTAAACACTGGAGCCTACTCATTCACTTTACACACACCCCCGCCCCCTTTCAACCCCTACCTTCATCCCTCCCTCACTACTTCGTCCCCCGCTTTAGTCTCTCCCCTCGTTTCCTTCCGTCTCTCTCCCTCCTCTGTTCCACCTCTCTCGTCTCCCTGTTCTCTTCCTCTCATCTCTCTGGAAAGTGGAGTCCTCTCCTCGCGTCTTCTCCTTTATCTGCACCAAATGAAGACCTGGACGGGTGAAAGTAGACTCCTGTTGATGCACCCCATCYGCACATAAGTCATCTCAGTCACTGTCTGTCTCTTTTATTAAATGTGTTCTCAGAAGTCAAAAGCTCCACCTAGACACAGACAGCAGGCTTGAGACTGACAATAGACAATGAGACAGACAGAATAACAGAACAGACCTTCTAGGCTTAAGTACCAGACTGACAGAATACAGACAGTCTAAAAACAGAGACATCGACTACTGTAGCTACAGACGGCCAAGAATAACCGACAACCAGTCAAACGCATTCAGCTTAACATCAATTCAGGAGACAAAATGGTTCTAGKCAGCAAAACMCATTATCAGCCAGCTGTGGACTGATTCATTCTATAATGATTCAATTTTTAAAAAAGGTGCACATTCTTCAAAAAATAATTCTGCCAAACCGCTGTTATTGAAATAATCAATGACACACATTCAACTACACAGTCATCCGTTTGACAGTGAGTGAAGTTAATTAAATGCTGGAGGACTCAAGGTGGTGCTGAATGTGTTTCATTGACTGAGGAATGAGCTCTACACTGAATCATGTGCCACTGATTCCTCTAGCAGTCTAGCAGCACAGTCCATGAGGGCCAGATTGAGAATGAAACTGCAGCATGCCCCCGGAGCTGTGCTTGTGTATTTCACGCTCTGATGTCTGTGTCTCTCTCTCTGTGTCTCTCTCTCTGTGTCTCTCTCTTTGTGTCTCCCTCTCTCTGTGTCTGTTTCTCTGTCTCTCTCTCTGTGTGTGTCTCTCTCCTGTGTGTGTCTCTCTCTCTTGTGTTGTACTCTCTCTCCGTGTGTCTCTCCTCTCTCGTGTGTTCTCTCTCTCTCGTGTGTCTCTCTCTCTCTGTGTGTCTCTCTCTCTGTCTGTGTGTCCTCTCTCTCTCTGTGTTGTCTCTCTCTCTCTGTGTGTCTCCCTCTCTGTGTCTCTCTCTCTCTGTGTGTCTCTCTCTCTGTGTCTCTCTCTCTCTTCTCCTGTGTCTCTCTCTCTCTGTGTCTCTCTCTTCTCTGTGTCTCTCTCTCTCTGTGTCTCTTCTCTCTGTGTCTCTGCTCTCTTGTGTCTCTCTCTCTGTGTCTGTGTGGTCTGTGTCTCTCGGTGTGTGTCTCTCTCGGTTGTGTGTCTCCTCTCGGTGTGTGTCCTTCTGCTCTGTGTGTCTCTCTCTCTCTGTGTCGTCTCTCTCTTTCTGTGTGTCTCTCTCTCTCTGTTCTTCTCTCTCTCTCTGTGTCTCTCTCTCTCTCTGTGTCTCTTCTTCTCTCTCTCTCTCTCCTCTGTGTCTCTCTCCTCTGTGTCTCCTCTCTCTCGTGTCTCTCTCTCTCTGTGTCTCTCTCTCTCTGTGTCTCTCTCTCTCTGTGTCTCTCTCTCTCTCTGGGTGTCTCTCTCTCTCTGTCTCTCTCTCTGTGTGTCTGTGTGTCTCTGTCGTGTCTCTGTGTGTCTCTCTGGTCTCTGTGTCTCTTGTCTCTGTGTCTCTGCTCTCTGTTTCTCTTTTCTCTGTGTGCCTCTCTCTCTGTGCCTCTCTCTCTGTGCCTCTCTCTCTGTGCCTCTCTCTCTGTGCCTTCTCCTCTGTGCCTCTCTCTCTGTGCCTCTCTCTCTGTGCCTCTCTCTCTGTGCTCTCTCTCTGTGCCTCTCTCTCTGTGCCTCTCTCTCTTTGCCTCTCTCTCTTTGCCCTCTCTCCTCTCTCTTTGCCTCTTGTCTCTCTCTCCTCTTCTCGTTCTCTCCCTCCCTTCTCCGCTACCTCTCTCCGTCTCCCTCCCCTTCTCCGTTCCCTCCTTCTCGCCTCCTCTCCGTCTCTCTCCCCTTCCCGCCTCTCCTCTCCCTCTCCCCCTCGTCTCTCTCCCCTTCTCCGTCTCGCTCCCTTCTCCGTCTCTCTCCCTTCTCCGTCTCTCTCCCTTCTCCGCTCCTCTCCCCTCTGTTGGCTGGGTGTAGCCACACTGGCTGCTGAGGAAGGAGAGGGAGAGGAGAGGAGCTTGAAGAGGAGCTGAGAGAGGAGAGGGAGAGAGAGAGGAGACTGGAGAGGAGAGGAGGCTGGAGAGACTGGAGAGGAGAGGGAGAGGAGAGGAGCTGGAGAGGAGCTGGAGAGGAAGCGGGGCAGAGATTTAGCACAGGTCAAATGGAACGAACACAGAAAATATACAGATAGAGGGGAAATAGACAGAGATATGCGCAAACAAACAAACACACACACGTAGAGGCTGGTGTGATTAAATGAATGTGAAATAATTGAGACAGTGGATGGCCCCCAACATGCCTACTACTATTAATGTGGACAGTGGGAGAGCACTACTGCAAATCCCTTTAATGGGCAGAAAGGAGGTAGACGTAACAGAGATTTTGAGTTGTAATCGTTGCCTTGGGTGCAGCGGCAGGAGAGAAAGCCCAGTATAGACTGCTGCATTCCTCCCATTCCAGCCAGGCATTCAGAGGAGAGGAGTGGAGGAGAGGCTAATGAAGATTAACACTGCTCTGTCTACACCTAGCCCGGGCTAACACATCCACACACACAAAGAAATATATGTCCACTAAACAGTCATATATCCACAGGTGTGTGTGTGTGTTAGCCATCCCGCCTATCCCTGCTGTCAGTCTCTTCTCTCTGTTACTGTGAGCCCTAACTGTGATCTAAGTAATGTCTTACTGATCAAAACACAGGGCACCTCGCTGGAAGGCCTGTGAAACTCCAGCTCCTCTCTTTCCACCCCCGCTATTTTTAGCATCACATAAATAAAATAAACGCCTCGATATTTCCAAGCCATTTCACATTTAATGTGCTTTCAGGAACCTTTCCACAAGGCGCTGCCAACACAGACAGTCCAAGGGAACAATAGACAAAATGCCTTTTTTTTGTGAGCCGCTTTGAATCAATGAAATAATAAAACCCATGACATTTTAATTGAAATAAAGAGGGGTTTTGTGGGTTAGAGGGGAGAGTAATGTCTTCCAGAAAACATACTGCCGAACCAGATGCTTCGATGGATACAGTTGCTGTTCAGTCGCTGTTACCCATTAGTGGTTTTAAAGGGTACAGAGCTGCTACGCCAGATGTCAGTACTGTTACAGCCAACTTCAGCGGTGTTACTCCTCCATCTCGTAACAGACATATGTCAGTACTGTTAGCCAGATGTCAGAGCTTTGTTACAGACAGACGTCTGTGGACTTAATGTAAGAAAGTCCAGGCAGGGAAACGTAAAAGCTCAATTCATGAGAGAGAAGAGGCAATATGTTTCCGACAGGTTGTAGAAAGACATGAGATGTTTAAGAGGTTGTCGTGTGTGTACTGTAGGAGAGCTGTAAGATACGGCCACGTCTCCAGTCAGGTCTGCTGGTGGATCTGCCCTTCAGGAAGGCAGAGAACGCACCACAGAGGTAGACCCAACACCTGTAAAAAAATATATATAAAAAAAATAACACCATTTTAGACAAAGTCAAACACAGACACATGACGACTCAGCACTTTAACAAGTGTGGAAAGGACAGGAAACAGTCTCCTCAACACTCAGACTACCCAGGCTAAAAACACACACACAGTCACATGACTCTCAGTCTCACACATGGTTACATGCTCAAACATCTCAACCAGAGGTGAAGACAGCAGGGTTAACAACGTTAACCAGACAACTCTAACATACACACAGAGAAAGGGTGCCTGTGGCACAAAGCGGAGGGTGCTGATTTGAGTCCAGTTCTAATACCCTAACAGAGTCAGAGAGAGAAGGTAGATGGGATCAAAAACAGCCTGGGAGGAAAGGCTAGATTTCAGCTAATGGCTTTGGAGAGAGTCGAGCCAAGTTACACACACAAGTGACACACAGCCCTGTTTGAATGGGCACACGACCATGCGTCAGGGTGGTGTGGTAATGGGGCGTGACGTATGGAGCCCAGAGCAGAGTAGGGCCCGGCACAGGTGACTGAGCCAGGGGTATGTGCCAGGATTCCCACTACACACATATCCAAGCACTCTACTTCTTATGTCTGTGTCCTGCTCTCTCTCTCTTGTCTGTAGTGAAGGATTTCACAGACCATCTAGCCATCTTTTCATTTTCATGTCAATCTGTCTGTCTTTCCTTGTCTCAAACCTGCCAACCATGAGATAATTTTCAGTGGTGTAAAATACTTAAAGTAAAAAATACAATGTACATTCCAAAAAAAATAATGTACTTTCTACTCCATACATTTTCCCTGACACCCAAAAGTTGGAGCATTTGCATTTTGAAAAACCTGCAACTGCCATTTCCTGAAACTAGAGTTTTAAATGATATCAAACAATGTAGCCAACACAGAAGTCTTGTGTCGAATTACATTTTACCAACAAATATGATTAGTCATGTTCTAAATGTTCAGGGGGTAACCTCGGATTTTGTAACCTAATGTCATGTCTCAAATCCAATCCATCTTATCTCTATATTTTTATGTCCGCTTGGATCGAGAAGAAAAGACGTGAACGGGAAAAGAAGTGACGGTCAGGTAGCCATGAGCCTTCAATTCTTGCACAGGAATACAGACTAAGATAATGCGAATAACATTTTCCTGAATTCACCACTTTCTTTCCAATTGCTTTAATCACCCTTAATTCTGTCATCCTCACAGGTAAAAACTACATTAACTTTTGAATGGATTGTGATAGGAGGTGAGGTTTGGACCATCGCTTTTCTTATTATAACCACAATTCTGTTTTTCTCCATTGGTCAAAAATGCGTTATTGATTGGACACCCTACTAAATTAAAAATGAAGGTTGGTCTCATTGACTTATCGCTTTTCTCAGGTTTAGCATTAATTACTATTCTAATAAGTGTTGTCTTTATTGTAGACAGTCCTCAGTGAAAATGTAAACTGGCTTTCTTCATTTTGTTTGGGGAGGAAAATAAACATACTGAATAATTGCAATTACTGGATGCAATGTAGTATTCTAGCGTACTGTAGTAGTCTAGCGCGTAGTAGCTGTATGTGTGAGTCTAGCTGATGTGGTAGTCTAGCTGACTGTGGTAGTCTAGCTGACTGTTAGTCTAGCTGACTATCAGCTGACTACTGATTAGATAGTTAGCTGACTCTAGTAGTCTAGCGATGTAGTCGCTGCTCTGTAGTCTAGCTGCCTCTAGTCAGTCTAGCTGGACTCTAGCCAGTCTGAGCTGACTCTAGCAGTCTATGACTCTGTACTGCTCCAGCAGTCTAGCTGCCTGTAGCAGTCTAAGCTACTGGAGTAGTCTCTAGCTGACTGGAAGTAGTCTAGCTGACTTAGTGTAGTACGTCTAAGCAGTCTAGCGTGACTGTATGAGTCTAGCTGACTGGAGTAGTCTAGCTGACTGGAGTACTCTAGCTGATGGACTACTCTAGCTGACTGGAGTACTCTAGCTGACTGGGAGTACTCTACGCTGCTGGAGTAGTCCTAACTGGACTGGAGTACTCTAGCTGACTGGAGTACTCTAGTGACTGAGTAGTAGCTACTGTGGAGTACTCTAGCTGACTGGAGTAGTCTAGCTTGACTGGAGTAACTCTAGCTGACTGGAGTACTCTAGCTGACTGGAGTAGTCTACTGACTGGAGTACTCTAGCTGACTGGAGTATCTCTAGCTGACTGGAGTAGTCTAGCTGACTGGAGTACTCTAGCTGACTGGAGTAGTCTAGCTGACTGGAGTAGGCTAGCTTGAACTGAGTAGTCAGTGACTGTGAGTACTCTTAGCTGACTGGAGTAGTCTAGCTCGAGCTCTGCTGACTGGAGTACTCTAGCTGACTGGAGTAGTCTAGCTGATGGATACGTCGTAGCTGACTGGAGTTAGCTCTAGCTGACTGGAGTAGTCTAGCGAACTGGCATGTTCTAGCTGACTGGAGTAGTCTAGCTGACTGTACCAGCTGCTTATGTAGTAGTCTAGCAGCTAGCTGGACTGTAGCAGTCCTAGCTGACGTGAGCAGTCTAGCTGACTGTAGCAGTCTACGTGACTGTAGCATCTAGCTGACTGTAGCAGTCTAGCTGACTGTGTAGCAGTCTAGGCTGACTGTGCAGTCTAGCTGACTGTAGCAGTCCTAGCTGACTGTGGTAGTCTAAGCTGACTGTGGTAGTCTTAGCTGACTGTGGTAGTCTAGCTGACTGTGAAGTCTAGCTGACTGTGTGTCTAGTAACTGTGGTAGTCTAGCTGCACTGTAGTAGTCTAGCTGACTGTGGTAGTCTAGTAACTTGTAAGTCCTAGCCTGACTGTGGTAGTCTAGCTGACTAGCTGACCTCTAGTATCTAGCTGACTCTAGCGTCTAAGCTGCCTGTAGCAGTCTGAAGCTGACTGCAGTAGTCTAGCTGACTGTAGTGTACGTAGTCTAGCAGACTGTAGCAGTCTAGCTGCCTGTAGCGTCTAGCTGACCTGGACGTAGTCTAGCGCCTGTACGTGTAGTAGTCTAGCATCAGCTGACTGTAGTGTCTAGCTGACTGTAGTAGTCTAGCTGGACTGTACAGTCTAAGCTGACTCTAGTGTAGTAGTCCAGCATCAGCTGACTGGCTAGTGTCTAGCTGAACTGTAGTGTAGTAGTTCCTAGCAGACTAGCTGACTGTAAGTAGTCTAGCTGCACTGTACGTAGTCTACTGACTGTAGTGTAGTAGTCTAAGCTGACTGTCAGTGTAAGTAGTCTAGCTGACTGTGACTTAGCTAGTCTAGCTGCTGAGTGTAGCAGTCTAGCTGACTGGAGTAGTCTGCTGACTGGAGTAGTCTAGCTGGCACTGGAGCAGTCTTAGCTGACTTTTAGCAGCTCTAGCTGGACGTGAGCAGTCTAGCTGACTGTAGTGATAGCTAGTCTGCTGACTGTAGTGTAGTATCTAAGCTGCTGTCAGTGTAGTAGTCTAGCTGATCTGTAGTGTGTAGTAAGTCTAGCTGACTGAGCAGGCTAGCGATCTGTAGCAGTCAGCTGACTTAGCAGTCTAGCTGACTGTAAGTGTAGTAGTCTATCGTGACTGTAGTGTAGTATTTGTCCTAGCCTGACATGTAGCAGTCTAGCTGACTGTAGCAACTAGCTGACTGTAGTAGTCTTGCGGACGTAGTAGTCTAGCTGACTGTAGTAGTCTAGCTGACTGTAGTAGTCTAGCTGACGTAAGTAGTCTGCACGTAAGTCTAGCTGATGTTAGTAGTCTAGCTGACTGTAGTAGTCATAGCTGACTGTAGTAGTCTAGCGTACTGTAGTAGTCCTAGCGTACTGTGTGTTAGGTATGTCTAGTCGTAGGCTGAAGTATGTCTAGCTGTACGCTAGTTAGCTGACTGTATGTAGTTAGCTAGCGTAGTGGTAGCTGACTGTGTAGTCTAGCACGTCTAGTACGTAGTTCTAGCGTACTTGTAGTAGTCAGCTAGGACCTGTAGTAGTCTAGCTGACTGTAGTTAGTCGTGAGTGTCTAGTACTGTAGTAGTCTAGCGTACTTGTAGTAGTCCTAGCGTAACTTAGTAGTCTAGCGTACTGTAAGTAGTCTAGCTGACTGTAGTAGTCTTACGTACCTGTAGTAGTTCAGGCGACTGTAGCTATTGGAATATGAACAACTAGAACTAGGTATATACGAGCTAGTTCCAGATGGCTCCATCCCTGACCCATCCATCAAGGTTTGGTCTGACTACTAGACTTATCATTCATTCAACATGCCTTGTTGCCGTTGGTGAAGTGACTATAATCACTGTACATGACGCGATATAAGAAGACAGAGAAGATTGATTCATTAACAATAGAACCTACTAATCTTTGAACAGTCTAACATAACTTCCCGTGAAGGAAAGTTTTAGGCGGCAATTAGGGGCGTTTTAAGAAATTGTCAAGTTGATTGCTCGCCGTTGGTACGTTTGGTCGTGGCCGTTAATGTTCGCATCGGACGCTGTTTTGTGACAACTGTAGTATTGAGGAACTCTAACCCTTTCTACCTCACTCATTCTCCTCGGTGCCATCGTAATTTGTTACCTGCCAAGCTAGTTAGCGTAACCTGTTATGAACAAATATGCTGTGTCAAAAACCCATAGTCTCATAAAAACCAGGAACTGACCAATGCAGGTATTCAATAACTGACGCAAGTCAAGCACCAATGAGCGTTCCTGATATTCAGGAGACCCACATCAAGGAAACACCCCAAGTTGCATCTGCAATTACACTCATATTGGTGTAATATGGTGTACTCGCCCAAGCCTCCCCAGGCTTCTCCTTACCCATATCCAGATAGCAGATGTTCGAAAGAGCTTGAAACCTGGACCCATACAACATCAGCTAGGGCTTGACAATCTGGACCCCCTATTCTGAAACTGTCCGCCGCCATTGTCCGCACCCCCTACTTACCAGCCGTTCAACCTCTCCTTCGATCAATCTGAGATCCCAAGGATTGGAAAGCTGCCGCGGTCATCCCCCTCTTCAAAGGGGGAGACACCCTGGACCCAACTGTTACAACCCTATATCATCTGCCTGCCTATCCCCTAAAGGGGTCTTCGAAAAGCCAAGTCAACAAACAGATCACTGACCATCTCAATCCCCCGACCTGTCTCGCCTGTTGGCATCCGGTTCCGAGCCGGTCACGAGGTGCACCCAGCCACGCTCAAGGTAACTAAAACGTTATCTCAATAACCGCCATCGATAAAACATTACTGTGGCAGCCGTCTTCATCGACACTGCCAACGGGCTTTCGACTCTGTCATCACTATTCTTAATCGGCAAGACTCAGTAGCCTCGGTTTTTCCTAATGAGCTGCCTTGCCGGTTCACCAATACTTTGGCAGAACAGAGTTAGTGTGTCAAATCGGAGGGGCATGTTGTCCGCGTCTCGGGCAGTCTCTATGGGGTACCACAGGGTTCAAATTCTCCGGGCCGACCTCTTTTCTCTGGTATACATAATGTGTTGCTCTTGCTGCGGGCGATTCCCTGATCCACCTCTACGCGACGACACCATTCTATAATACTTCCGGCCTTCCTTGGACACTGTGCTATCAACCTCCCAAGACGAGCTTTCAATGCCATACCAACACTCCTTCCGTGGCCTCCACTGCTTCTTAACGCTAGTTAAAACCATTGATGCTTTTCAACCGTTCGCTGCCTGCACACCGCGCCGCCCGGAACCAAGCCACCACCCTGGACGGTTCCGACCTAGAATATTGGAATCTATAAGTACCTAGGTGTCTGGCTAGACTGCAAACTTCCTTCCAGACTCATATCAAACATTCCAATCCAAGTCAAAAAACAGAAAATCAAGAATCGGCTTCTTCTATTCCGCAACAAGCTCCTTCACTCACGCCGCCAAACTACCCTAGGTAAAACGCTGACTATCCTACGATCCTCGACTTCGGCGATGTCATCACTAAATTAGCTTCCAATACTCTACTCAGCAAAACTGGATGCAGTTTATCACAGTGCCATTCGTTTTTACTAAAAGAAACCTTATACGACCCACCACTGGACCTGTATGCTAGTCGGCTGGCCCTCGCTACATGTTGTCGTCAGACCCACTGGCTCCAGGTCATCTACAAGGCTATGCTGGGTAAAGTGCCGGCCTATATCTCAGTTACTGTCACGATGGCTACACCCACCCGCAGCACGCTGCCCAGAGGGTGTAATCTCACTGATCATCCCGTAAAGCCAAAAACCTCATTCTGGACGCCTTTCCTCTCCCAGTTCTCTGCTGCTGCGACTGGAACGAATCTGCAAAAACTCTGAAGTTGGGAGACTTTTATCTCCTCAACAATTTCAAATCTGCTTATCCGAGCAGCTAAACCGGATCGCTTGCATGCTGTACATAGGTCATTGTAAACTACACCACCAATTTACCTACCTCACCCCCCATAACTGCTTTTATTTATTACTTTTTCTGCTCTTTGCACACCAGTATCTCTTCTTGCACATGATCATGCTGATGATTTATCCACTTTATCACTGATGATTTAACACTCAGGGTTAATCTGACTAAATTTGTAATTATGGTCGATTTATGCTACCCTCATGCCTTTTGCACACATTGTATATAGATTCTCTTTTTTTTCTACCATGTTATTGACTTGTTTATTGTTTTACTCCATGGTAACTCTGTTTGTCTGTTCCACTGCTATGCTTTATCTTGGCAGGTCGCAGTTTGCAAATGAGAATTGTTCTCAACAGCCTACCTGGTTAAATAAAGTGAAAATTAAAATAAAATACTTTTTTTTTAGGAGTGTTGTTTCGCTACCAGCGTACTTGACCTCAAAT
>NC_036845.1:10958272-10965462 GCF_002910315.2 Salvelinus sp. IW2-2015
CCAGAGGTCAAGACTTTTAGTGTCGTCTGCGCGGTGGTTTCGAGCTCTTTTCATTTGGGTGGCCAGCAGTCTTAAAGTCAGGAGAATAACAAACATCAATGAACAGGTACTTAAGGGCCTGCGCAGGGTGCACACGTAAACACTTGGAGGCCTCACTTTGATTTTTCTTTTTATTCATTTACAAAACACACACCCTCGCCTCTCCTTTTCACCCCTCCCTCATATCCTTCCTCACTAAACTGTCATTGATCTCCCCTGCTTGTAGTCTCTCCCATCCTCCACTCCGTTCCACCTCTCTCGTCTTCTCCTTCTGTTCATCTTTATCCTTCCCTTTCCCTTCTCATCTCTCTGGCGAAAGTGGAAGTCCGCTTCTCGCGTTTTCTCCTTTATCTTGCACACAAATGAAGACACCCTCGGACGGGTTGAAAGTAGATTGCCTTCTCGTCTATGTTTGTTCGTTTTTTGCGTCTCTTCTGCGTCCTTTTTCGTCTCTGTTGTTGTCCGTCCTTGTCTTTTTATGTTCTGTTGTTGCGTCCCTGTCTGTGGGTCTTTCCGGTATTTTTCTCTTTTTGTTTTTTTCTTTCGTCTTGCTTTTGTTCGGTGTTTACTGTCGTTATTTGTGTCTTCTTTTTTTTTTTCTTTTCTTTTTATTTTTTTCTTCTTTTTCTTTGTTGTGTATTTTTTTTCTGTTTTCTTCTTTTTGTCTCCTTTTTTCTCTCTTTCTTCATTCTGTCTCTTTGTTCGGTCTTTCTCTTTTTTCTTTTTGTGGGGTCGGTTCCCTTTTTTTCTTCTCTTTTTTTTCCTATTTTTTATGTCTTCTTTTTTCGTCTTTCTTCTCTTGCGTCTCTCTCGTTTTTTTAGTTCTTTTTTCTTTTCTGTTTTTTCTTTCTTAATTTTTTCGTCCTTTTTCTTCTTTTTTCTTGTTTTTTTCTTATTCTTTCTCTGTTTTTTTTTCTTTCTTTTCCTCATTTTCTCACGGTCTTCCGTATGTCTCTTCTCTTTTTTTCTCCTTTTGCGTTCTCATTCTTTTCTTCTTTCTTCTTGTCCCTTCATTTCCTGTTATTTCTTCTTTTTCTTTTCCTTCTTTTTTCTTGCTCCTCATTTTCCCTTCCTCTCTCTCTTCTTTTTCCGTCATGGCGTGTTCTTCCTTTTTTCTCTTTCCTTTTTTTCCTTTTTTAGTTTTTCCTGTCTTCACTTTTTTCGTTTCCCTTTGTTTTCTCCCTCTGTTTTTTTCTCGTTTCCTTTCTTTTTTCTCTCTTTTTTTTCTTTCTCCCATGTCTCGTCTTTTCTCTTCTTCCTTCTTTTCTTCCTTTTTCCTTCCATTTTTTTTCTTTCTCTCTGCGTATTCGCTTTCTTCCTCTTTTTTCTCTTCATTTTTCTCTTCTTCTTCTCTTCTTATCTCTTTTTTTTTTCTTTCTTCCTTTTTTTTCATTTTTTTTCTTTTCCTTCTTTCCTCTTTTCATTCTCTTGTTTGTTCTGTTTCTGTTCTTTTTTTCTTCTTTCTTTTTCGTCCTCCCTTCTTTACGTCTTTATCCTTTCCTTTTTTCTTTTCTTCTTCGTCCTTCTTGTTCTTCTGTCGTTTTTTTTCTTCTCTTGTCATGTTCCTTTTCATGTCTGTTCTTTTTTTTCTTCTTTCTTCTTTGTGTCTTATTTTTTTTTTTCTTTCTTTTTTTCTCTCTCTTATCTCTCTTTCTCTCATTTGCGTCTGCTGTCCTTTTCTGTTCTTTTTCTTTTTTCTTCCTTCCCTTGTTTTATTTCTTTCTATTTTTCTTTTTTGCTTTTTTTTGTTTCTTTTTTTTTCTCCTCTTATCTTTTTTTTCTTTCTCTTGTCTTGGTTTGGCGTCTCTTCCTTCTTTCTTCTTTTTTTCGTCTCTTTAGCTATATCGAGTTACGGGGGAACATAAACAGTGGGCTGTGGGCTCTTCCTGTGCTTCCCAGAGCAGAGCCCAGTCTACTTACCTGCAGGGTTGAGCTCTTTCATTTGGGCCAGCAGCAAGCAGGAGAACACAAACACAACACAGTCACTTTAAAGGGCCCTGCCCCAGGGCACGTAAACACTGGAGCCCACTCATTCACTTTACACACACCCCTGCCTCCTTCACCCCTCCCTTCATCCCTCCCTCACTACTTCATCCCCTGCTCTCTCTCCTCCTCCACTCCGTTCCACCTCTCTCGTCTCCCTGTTCTCTCCTCCCTCCTCTCATCTCTCTGGAAAGTGGAGTCGTTTCCTCGCGTTTTCTCCTTTATCTGCACCAAATGAAGACCTGGACGGGTGAAAGTAGACTCCTGTTGATTGCTGAATGATGATGCCAACAAATCTTGATGCACCCCATCCGCACATAAGTCATCTCAGTCACTGTCGGTCTCTTTTATTAAATGTGTGCTCAGAAGGCAAAGGCTCTACCTTAGACACAGACAGCAGACTTGAGACTGACAATAGACAATGAGACAGACAGAATAACAGAAACAGACCTTCTAGGCTTAAGTACCAGACTGACAGAATACAGACAGTCTAAAAACAGAGACATCGACTACTGCAGCTACAGACGGCAAGAATAACCGACAGCCAGCCAAGCACATTCAGCTTAACATCAATTCATTTAAACACAGGGCATTCAGGAGACAAAATGGTTCTAGTCTGCAAAACACATTATCAGCCAGCTGTGTACTGATTCATTCTATATTGATTCAATTGAGAGAAAAAAAGTGCACATTCTTAAAAGAAATCATTCTGCTACACTCTGTTATTGACATAATCAATGACACACAATCAACTACACAGTAATTCGTTTGACAGTGAGTGAAGTTAATTAAATGCTGGAGGACTCAAGGTGGTGCTGAATGTGTTTCATTGACTGAGGAATGGCTCTACACTGAATCATGTGCCACTGATTCCTCTAGCAGTCTAGCAGCACAGTCAATGAGGGCCAGATTGACTATTAAACTGCAGCATATGCCCCCGGTGCTGTGCTTGTGTATTTCACGCTTTGTTAGCGCTGATGAAAGGCAGCCACCTCTCTCCCCTTCTCTCTGGGTGTAGCCACATTGGCTGCCGAGGAGAGGAGAGCGGGGCAGAGATTTAGCACAGGTCAAATGGAACTGAACACAGGACAAATATACAGATAGAGGGGAAATAGACAGAGATATGCGCACAAACAAACACACACACGTAGAGGCTGGTGTGATTAAAAATGAATGTGAAATAATTGAGACAGTGGATGGCCCCCAACATGTCCCTACTATATTAGATAGTGGACAGTGGGAGAGCACTACCGCAAATCCCTTTAATGGGAAAGGAGTGTAGACAGTAACAGAGAGTTGTGAGTTGTAATCGTTGCCTCTGGGTGCAGCGGCAGAAAGAGAGAAAGCCCACAGTATAGACTGCTGCATTCCTCCCATTCCAGCCAGGCATTCAGAGGAGAGGAGTGGAGGAGAGCGCTAATGAAGATTAACACTGCTCTGTCTAACACCTAGCCAGCGGGCCAACACATCCATTCACACACTGATGCACAGAGAGAAATATAGTCCACTAAACAGTCATATATCCACAAGTGTATGTGTGTGTGTGTGTGTGTGTGTGTGTGTGTGTGTGTAGCCATCCCCCCTTCCCCTGCTCATCTCTTCTCTCTGTTACTGTGAGCCCCTACCTGTGATCTAAGTAATGTCTTACTGATCAAAACACAGGGCAGCCATCTCTGGAAGGTCCTGTGAAAAACTCCAGACTCCTCTCTTTCCACCCCCGCTATTTTTAGCATCACAATAAAATTACAAATAAACGCCTCGATATTTCCAAGCCATTTCACATTTAATGTGCTTTCAGGGAACCTTTCCACAAGGCGCTGCCAACACAGACAGTCCAAGGGAAACAATAGCACAAATGCCGCTTTTTTTGTGAGCCGCTTTGAATCAAATGAAATAATAAAACCCCATGACATTTTAATTGAAATAAAGAGGGGTTTTGTTGGTTAGAGGGGAGAGTAATGTCTTCCAGAAACACATACTGCCAGGAACCAGATGCTTCGATGGATACAGTTCAGTCTGCTGTTACCCATTCAGTGGTTTTAAAGGGTACAGAGCTGCTACAGCCAGATGTCAGTACTGTTACAGCCAACTCTCAGCGGTGTTACTCGCGGTCCATCTCGTAACAGACATATGTCAGTACTGTTAGCCAGATGTCAGAGCTGTTACAGACAGACGTCTGTGGACTTAATGTAAGATAAGTCACAGGCAGGGAAACGTAAAAGCATCAATTCATGAGAGAGAAGAGGCAATATGTTTCCGACAGGTTGTAGAAAGACATGAGATGTTTAAGAGGTTGTCAGTGTGTGTACCTGTAGGAGAGCTGTAAGATACGGCCACGTCTCCAGTCAGGTCTGCTGGTGGATACTGCCCATTCAGGAAGGCAGAGAACGCCACCACAGAGGTAGACCCAACACCTGTAAAAAAAAATATATATAAAAAAGAATAACACCATTTTAAACACACAGTCAAAACACAGACACATGACGACTCAGCACTTTAACAAGTGTGGAAAGGACAGGAAACAGTATCCTCAACACTCAGACTACCCAGGCCTAAAAACACACACACAGTCACATACTCTCAGTCTCACACATGGTTACATGCTCAAACATCTCAACCAGAGGTGAAGACARCAGGGTTAACAACGTTAACCAGACAACTCTAACATACACACAGAGAAAGGGTGCCTGTGGCACAAAGCGGAGGGTGCTGATTTGAGTCCAGTTCTAATACCCTAACAGAGTCAGAGAGAGAAGGTAGATGGGGATCAAAAACAGCCTGGGAGGAAAGGCTAGATTTCAGCTAATGGCTTTGGAGAGAGGTCGAGCCAAGTTACACACACAAGTGACACACAGCCCTGTTTGAATGGGCACACCGACCATGCGTCAGGTGGTGTGGTAATGRGGCGTGACGTATGGAGCCCAGAGCAGAGTAGGGCCCGGCACAGGTGACTGAGCCAGGGGTATGTGCCAGGATTCCCCACTACACACATATCAAGCACTCTACTCTGTATGTCTGTGTCCTGCTCTCTCTCTCTCTGTCTGTAGTGAAGGGATTTCACAGACCATCTAGCCATCTTTTCATTTTCATTGTCAATCTGTCTGTCTTTCCTTGTCTCAAACCTGCCAACCATGAAGAATTTTCAGTGGTGTAAAATACTTAAGTAAAAAATACAATGTACATTCCAAAATAAAATAATGTACTTTCTACTCCATATAATTTTCCCTGACACCCAAAAGTTTCCCTGACACCTGACACCCAAAAGTTGGAGCATTTTGCATTTTTGAAAAACCTGCAACTGCCATTTCCTGAAACCTAGAGTTTTAAATGATATCAAACAATGTAGCCAACACAGAAGTCTTGTGTCGAATACATTTTACCAAGACAAATATGATTAGTCATGTTCTGAAATGTTCAGGGGGGTAACCTCGGATTTTGTAACCTAATGTCATGTCTCAAAATCCATATCCATCTTATCTCTATATTTTTATGTCCTGCGGATTCGAGAAGAAAGACGGTGAACGGGGAAAAGTGAGCCTGTCAGGTAGCCAGTAGCCTTAATTCTTGCACAGAATACAGACTAGATAATGCAATAACATTTTCCTGAATTTCACCACTTTCTTTCCATTGATTTAATCACCCTAATTCTGTCCATCCTACAAGGGTAAAAACTACAATAACTTTTGAATGGATTGTGATAGGGAGGTGAGGTTTGGACCATCGCTTTTCTTATTATTTACACAATTCTGTTATTTTACCCATTGGTCAAAAGATGCGTTATTGATTGGACACCCTACTAAATTAAAATGAGGTGGTCTCATTGACACTTTCGCATTTTTCTAGGTTACATTTATTACTATTCTAATTAATTGGTGTCTTTATTTAGACAGTCCAGTGAAAGACCTCACTAACAGCTACATCAGCTAGACTACTCACGTCAGCTAGACTGCCTACAGTCAGCTAGACTGCTACAGTCAGCTTAGACTGCTACAGCACGCTAGACTGCTAGAGTCAGCTAGATACTCAGTCAGCTAGAGTACTCCAGTCAGCTAGAGTACTCCCAGTCAGCTAGAGTACCCAGTCAGCTAGAGTACCCAGTAGACTACTACACACATTAGCAGACTCACTACACTACAGTTAGCTAGACTACTACACTACAGTTAGCTGACTACTACACTACAGTCAGCAGACTATAAGTCGCAGACTACTACAGTACTAGACTGCTATACTACACTACAGTCAGCTAGACTACTCCAGTCAGCTAGACTGCTACAGCAGCTAGACGCTACAGTCAGCTAGACTGCTACAGTCAGCTAGTCAGCTAGACTGCTACAGTCAGCTAGACCTGCTACAGTCAGCTCGACTGCTACAGTCAGCTAGACTGCTACAGTCAGCTGCGACTGCTACAGTCAGCTAGCTGCTACACAGCTAGCTAGACTGCCTAGATTACTACACAAACAGTCAGCTAGACTGCTACAGGCAGCTAGACTGTACAGGCTAGACTGCTAACAGGCAGCTAGACTACACCACAGTTAGCTAGACTACCACAGTCAGCTAGACTACTACAGTACGCTAGATACTAAGTCAGCTAGACACTACAGTAGCTAGACTACTACAGTACGCTAGACTACTACAGTACGCTAGAACTACAGTTAGCTAGACTACTCCAGTCAGCTAGACTACTAAGTCAGCTAGTCGCTAGACTACTACAGTAGCTAGACTACTACAGTTAGCTGACTACAACAGTTAGCTAGACTACCACAGCAGCAGACTACACAGACGTAGACTACTACAGCCAGCTAGACTACTACAGTAGCTAGACTACTACAGTTACTAGACTACTACAGTTAGCTAGACTACTACAGTAGCTAGCTACCACAGTCAGCTAACACTAGAGTCAGCTAGCAGCAGACTACTACAGTTAGCTAGACTACTACAGTACGCTAGACTACTACAGTTAGCTAGACTACTACAGTTAGCTAGACTACCACAGTTAGCTAGACTACCACAGTCAGCTGACTACTACAGTAGCTAGACTACACAGTACGTACAGACTACTACAGTTAGCTAGACTACTACAGTACGCTAGAATACTACATTGCATCCAGTAATTGAATTTTCAGATGTTTTATTTTCTCCCCAAACAAAATGAAGAAGCCAGTTACATT
>NC_036845.1:10965487-10972987 GCF_002910315.2 Salvelinus sp. IW2-2015
TCATCTAGACTACTACAGTCAGCTAGCACTACGCTACTAAGTACGCAAGACTACTACAGTCAGCTAGACTACTACAGTACGCTAGACTACACACAGTCAGCTAGACTACTACAAGTACGCAAGTAGACTACTACAGTCAGCTAGACTACTACAGTATACGCTAGACTACTACAGTACCTAGACTACAAGCGCTACGACTACTACAGTACGCTAGACTACTACAGTCAGCTAGACTACTACAGTCAGCTAACTATACAGCTCAGCTAGACTACTACAGTCAGCTAGACTACTACAGTCAGGCTAGACTACTACAGTCAGCTAGACTACTACAGTCAGCAAGTCACTACTACACAGTCAGCAGACTGCTACAGTCAGCTAGACTGCTACAGTCATGCGCATAGAAAACTACACTACAGTCAGTAGACTACTACACTACAGTCAGCTAGACTGCTACAGTCAGCGTGCTACAGTCAGCTAGACTGCTACAGTCAGCTAGACTACTCCACTACAGTCAGCTAGACTACTACACTACAGTCAGCTAGACTACTACACTACCAGCAGCTAGACAAACGTACACTACAGTCAGCTAGACTGCCACATCGCTAGACTGCTACAAGTCAGCTAGACTGCTCCAGCAGCTAGACTATCTCCAGTCAGCTAGACTACTCACGTCAGCTAGACTGCTACACTACAGTCAGCTAGACTACTACACTACAGTCAGCTAGACTACTTACACTACAGTCAGCTAGACTACTACACTACAGTCAGCTAAACTACTACACGTCAGCTAGCTACTACAGTCAGCTAGTCTGCTAGACTACTACACTACAGTCAGCTAGACTACTACAGTCAGCAGACTGTCGACTACTACAACAGTCAGCTAGACTGTTACAGCTCCACTAGACTACATACAGTCAGCTAGACTACTACAGTCAGCTAGACTGCTAGACTACTACTATCTACAGTCAGCTAGACTACTTCCAGTCAGCTACGCTACAGCAGCTAGACTGCTACAGTCTGCTAGACTACTACATACAGTCACCTAGACTACTCCATCAGCTAGACTCTTACAGGCAGCTAGACTACTAGAGTCAGCTAGACTACAGAGTCAGCTAGTCAGCTAGACACCACACTACCTGAGACTACCACACTAGGCTAGACTAACAGTCTAGACTCACTCTACGAGTCAGCTAGACTACCACAGTTAAGCTAGACTAAACACAGTCAGCTAGACTACCACAGCAGCTAGACTACCACAGTCAGCTAGACTACCACAGTCAGTACTACAGACTAGACTGCCTACAGTCAGCTAGACTGCGTACAGTCAGCTAGACGCTAGTCAGCTAGACTGCTACAGTCATAATGCTACTAGCTAACTGCTACAGTCAGCTAGACTGCTACAGTCAGCTAGACTGCTACAGTCAACTAGACACGTAGATATACACTACAGTCAGCTAGACTACTCCAGTCAGCTAGACTATCCAGTCAGACTACTAGACTACTCCAGCTGCAGCTCTCCCCTAGTACTAGACAGTACTCAGCTCAGTAGACTACTCCAGTAGCAGCTACTAGTCAGCTATACTCCAGTCAGCTAAATACTCAGTCACTAGCAGATACTCCAGTCAGCTAGACTACTCCAGTCAGCCTAGAATAACATCACAGATACTCCAGTCAGCTAGATACTCCAGTCAGCTAGACTACTCAGTCACTGCATACTCCAGTCAGCTAGAGTACTCCATTCAGCTAGACTACTCCAGTCAGCTAGCAGTACTCCAGTCAGCTAGAGTACTCCAGTCAGCATGACTACTCCAGTCAGCTAGAGTACTCAGTCAGCTAGACATACCCAGTCAGCTAGAAACTACTCCAGTCAGCTAGAACTACTCCAGTCCAGCTAGACTACTCCAGTCAGCTAGAGACTCCAGTCAGCCTAGACATACTCCAGTCAGCATAGACTAGTACTCCAGTCAGCTAGCAGTACTCCAGTCAGCTAGGACTATCTCCATCAGCACAGATTAGAGATACTACTAGTCAGCTAGACTCTAAGTATCTACTACACATACAGTCAGCTAGACTACTCCAGTCAGCTAGACTACTCAGTCAGCTACATGCTACAGCAGCTAGACTGAGGCAGCTAGACTGCTAGAGTCAGCTAGACTGCTAGCAGCTCAGCTAACTGCTAGAGTCAGCTAGACTACTAAGTCAGCTAGACTACTAGAGTCAGCTAGACTACTAATCAGCAAGCTAACTACTAGAGTCAGACTACCAGCTAGACTACACAGACTCAGCTAGGACCTACCACTAGTCAGCTAGACTACCACAGTCAGCTAGACTACCACAGTCAGCTAGACTACTACAGTACGCTAGACGCACTACCTACAGCTACGCATGAAATACTACATTGCATCCATAATTGAATTATTCAGATGTTATTTTCTCCCCAAACAAAATGAAGAAGCCAGTTTACATTTTCACTGGACTGTCTAAATAAAGACACCAATTAATTAGAATAGTAATAAATGTAACCTAGAAAAAGCGCAAGTGTCAATGAACCACCTCATTTTAATTTAGAGGGTGTCCAATCAATAACGCATCTTTTGACCAATGGGTAAAATAAAGCAAATTGTGTTTATAATAAGAAAAGCGAGGTCCAAACCTCACCTCCCTATCACAATCCATTCAAAGTTATTGTAGTTTTTACCCTTGTAGGATGGACAGAATTAGGTGATAAATCAATGGAAAGAAAGTGGTGAAATTCAGGAAAATGTTATTGCATTATCTAGTCTGTATTCTGTGCAAGAATTAAGGCTACTGGCTACCTGACAGGCTCACTTTCCCCGTTCACGTCTTTCTTCTCGAATCCCGAGACATAAAAAATATAGAGATAGAGATGGATAGGATTTTGAGACATGACATTAGTGACAAATCCGAGGT
Source organism: Salvelinus sp. IW2-2015 (assembly GCF_002910315.2). Lineage (NCBI taxonomy): Eukaryota > Metazoa > Chordata > Actinopteri > Salmoniformes > Salmonidae > Salvelinus > Salvelinus sp. IW2-2015. The sequence continues at coordinate 10,968,419 of NC_036845.1, forward strand.
TACCCCCTGAACATTTCAGAACATGACTAATCATATTTGTCTTGGTAAAATTATTCGACACAAGACTTCTTGTGTTGGCTACATTGACTGTAGTAGTCTAGCTGACTGTAGTAGTCTAGCGTACTGTAGTAGTCTAGCGTACTGTAGTAGTCTAGCGTACTGTAGTAGTCTAGCGTACTGTAGTAGTCTAGCTGACTGTAGTAGTCTAGCTGACTGTAGTAGTCTAGCTGACTGTAGTAGTCTAGCTGACTGTAGTAGTCTAGCTGACTGTAGGCTATTTGGAATATGAAACAACTGAATTAGGTATATACGAGCTAGTTCCAGATCTCCATCCCTGACCTCATCCATCAAGTTTGGTCTGACTACTAGACTATCATTCATTCAACATGCCTTGTTGCCGTTGGTGAAGTGACTATAATCACTGTTGACATACAGCGATATCAAGAAGACAGATGAAGAATTGATTCATTAACATAGACCTACTAATCTTTAACAGTCTAACATAACTTCCCGTGAAGGAAAGTTTTAGCGCAATTAGGGGCGTTTAAAAAAATAAAATAATTTACATCGCTGTTTCTTGATGTCAAGTTGATGCTCGCCGTTGGTCGTTGGTCCGTGGCCGTTAATGTTTCGCATCGGGGACGACAGTTGTTGACAACTGTAGTATTGTAGCGAACTCTAACCCTTTTCCTAACCTGAACCTCATTCTCCTAACAGGCCATGCTAATTTAGCTAACCTGCCAAGCTAGTTATGCTAACCTGTTATGAAACAAATCATCTGTGTCGAAAAACCATCAGTCTCATAAAACCGGAACTGACCAATGGCAGGTATCAATTGACTGACCAATCACAGGCACCAATGAGCGTTTCCTGATATTCAGGAGCACCCACATCAAGAAACACCCCAAATTGCATTCTGCAATTACACCATATTGGTATTTTAGGAGTGTTTTTCGTACCAGCGTACTTTGACCTCAAATTGTGTGCATGGTACGCAAAATGCGTGCAGGTTGGCGGGTCGTTTGTTTCCCTCTTCTCCATCTCTCTCTTTGTATTCTTCTCTGTCCCTGGCTCTTCCTGCTGACACGGGGCCCAGGAGGGTAGTGTGTTCTGTAGCACCAACTCCAACACCGTTCAACTATACATGGAGGCAGTCAAAACGTCAGACAAGAATCCTTAACATGACACACACAGTGCCAGAGAGGAGAGACGGTGGCTGAGTGAGATACGAGGGGGATTTGTGTCCTCCTCCTTTGTTGTTATTGTTGTTCTACGCTGGGCGCTAATGGTGTGGTAACACTTAGACTGTCTGGTCACTATTTGCTCGCGGGGTTGAGGGGTTAAAAGCAAGCCTGCCCCCGTTTTTGAAAAGTAGAGTGATGGAGGGAGAGGGCTCGTCACGCTGTCAGAGCGTCTGACGGAGCGCAGAGAAAGTGCTGGCCCTTTTGGCTTCTTGCCTCTCTCCACTCCTTTATTTTTCTTCCTTTTGATGCTCTCTCCCCTCGTAATCTGTTTCTTCCTTTTTTTCTCCACTCAGCCACCGTCTCTCCTCTCTGGCACTGTGTGTGTCATGTTAAGGATTCTTGTCTGACGTTTTGACTGCCTCCATGTATAGTTGAACGGTGTTGGAGTTGGTGCTACAGAACACACTACCCTCCTGGGCCCCGTGTCAGCAGGAAGAGCCAGGGACAGAGAAGAATACAAAGAAGAGAGATGGAGAAGAGGGAAACAAACGACCCGCCAACCTGCACGCATTTTGCGTACCATGCACACAATTTGAGGTCAAAGTACGCTGGTACGAAAAACACTCCTAAAAAAAAAAGTATTTTTATTTTTAATTTCACCTTTATTTAACCAGGTAGGCTAGTTGAGAAAAGTTCTCATTTGCAACTGCGACCTGGCCAAGATAAAGCATAGCAGTGTGAACAGACAACACAGAGTTACACATGGAGTAAACAATAAACAAGTCAATAACATGGTAGAAAAAAAGAGAATCTATATACAATGTGTGCAAAAGGCATGAGGTAGGCAATAAATCGATAATTACAATTTAGCAGATTAACACTGAGTGTTAAATCATCAGTGATAAAGTGATAAATCATCAGATGATCATGTGCAAGAGAGATACTGGTGTGCAAAAGAGCAGAAAAGTAAATAAATAAAAGCAGTATGGGGGGTGAGGTAGGTAAATTGGGTGGTAGTTTACAGATGGACTATGTACAGCTGCAGCGATCGGTTAGCTGCTCGGATAGCAGATTTTTAAAGTTGTTGAGGGAGATAAAAGTCTCCAACTTCAGAGATTTTTGCAATTCGTTCCAGTCGCAGGCAGCAGAGACTGGAGGAAAGGCGTCAAATGAGGTTTTGGCTTTAGGGATGATCAGTGAGATACACCTGCTGGAGCGCGTGCTGCGGGTGGGTGTAGCCATCGTGACAGTGAACTGAGATAAGGCGGCACTTTACCTAGCATAGCCTTGTGATGACCTGGAGCCAGTGGGTCTGACGACGAACATGTAGCGAGGGCCAGCCGACTAGGGCATACAGGTCGCAGTGGTGGGTCGTATAAGTGGCTTTAGTAACAAAACGAATGGCACTTGTGATAACCTGCATCCAGTTTGCTGAGTAGAGTATTGGAAGCTATTTTGTAGATGACATCGCCGAAGTCGAGGATCGGTAGGATAGTCAGTTTTACTAGGGTAAGTTTGGCGGCGTGAGTGAAGGAGGCTTTGTTGCGGAATAGAAAGCCGATTCTTGATTTGATTTTGGATTGGAGATGTTTGATATGAGTCTGGAAGGAGAGTTTGCAGTCTAGCCAGACACCTAGGTATTATAGATGTCAACATTATTAGGTCGGAACCGTCCAGGGGTGGTGATGCTAGTCGGCGTGCGGGTGCAGGCAGCGAACGTTGTGAAAGCATGCAATTGTTTACTAGCGTTTAAGAGCAGTTGGAGGCCACGGAAGGAGTGTTGTATGGCATTGAAGCTCGTTTGGAGGTTAGATAGCACAGTGTCCAAGGAAGGGCGGGAAGTATATAGAATGGTGTCGTCTGCGTAGAGGTGGATCAGGGAATCGCCCGCAGCAAGGCAACTCATTGATGTATACAGAGAAAAGAGTCGGCCCGAGAATTGAACCCTGTGGTACCCCATAGAGACTGCCAGAGGACCGGACAACATGCCCTCCGATTTGACACACATGAACTCTGTCTGCAAAGTAGTTGTGTGAACCAGGCAAGGCAGTCATTAGAAAAACCGAGGCTACTGAGTCTGCCGATAAGAATATGGTGATTGACAGAGTCGAAAGCCTTGGCCAGGTCGATGAAGACGGCTGCACAGTAATGTCTTTTATCGATGGCGGTTATGATATCGTTTAGTACCTTGAGCGTGGTGAGGTGCACCCGTGACCGGCTCGGAAACCGGATTGCACAGCGGAGAAGGTACGGTGGGATTCGAGATGGTCAGTGATCTGTTTGTTGACTTGGCTTTCGAAGACCTTAGAGGCAGGGAGGATGGATATAGGTCTGTAACAGTTTGGGTCCAGGGTGTCTCCCCTTTGAAGAGGGGATGACCGCGGCAGCTTTCCAATCCTTGGGGATCTCAGATGATACGAAGGAGAGGTTGAACAGGCTGGTAATAGGGGGTGCGACAATGGCGGCGGACAGTTTCAGAAATAGGGGTTCCAGATTGTCAAGCCCAGCTGATTTGTATGGGTCCAGGTTTTCCAGCTCTTTCAGAACATCTGCTATCTGGATATGGGTAAGGAGAAGCTGGGGAGGCTTGGGCGAGTACACCAATATTCACACACAATATGGTGTAATTGCAGAATGCAACTTGGGGTGTTTCTTGATGTGGGTGCTCCTGAATATCAGGAAACGCTCATTGGTGCCTGTGATTGGTCAGTCAATTGATACCCTGCCATTGGTCAGTCCGGTTTTATGAGACTGATGGTTTCGACACAGATGATTTGTTTCATAACAGGTTAGCATAACTAGCTTGGCAGGTTAACTAAATTAGCATGGCCTGTTAGGAGAATGAGGTTCAGGTTAGGAAAAGGGTTAGAGTTCGCTACAATACTAACAGTTGTCAACAACTGTCGTCCCCGATGCGAACATTAACAGGCCACGGACCAACGACCAACGGCGAGCATCAACTGACATTTTTAAACGCCCTAATTGCGCTAAAACTTTCCTTCACGGGAAGTTATGTTAGACTGTTAAAGATTAGTAGGTCTATGTTAATGAATCAATTCTTCATCTGTCTTCTTGATATCGCTGTATGTCAACAGTGATTATAGTCACTTCACCAACGGCAACAAGGCATGTTGAATGAATGATAGTCTAGTAGTCAGACCAAACTTGATGGATGAGGTCAGGGATGGAGATCTGGAACTAGCTCGTATATACCTAGTTCAGTTGTTTCATATTCCAAATAGCCTACAGTCAGCTAGACTACTACAGTACGCTAGACTACTCCAGTCAGCTAGACTACACAAGTCGCTAGACTACTACAGTAGCTAGACTACACAGTACAGCTAGAACTACTACAGTACGCTAGACTACTACAGTCAGCTAGACT
>NC_036845.1:10976003-10979075 GCF_002910315.2 Salvelinus sp. IW2-2015
GATACGAGGGGGATTTGTGTCCTCCTCCTTTGTTGTTATTGTTGTTCTACGCTGGGCGCTAATGGTGTGGTAACACTTAGACTGTTCTGGTCACTATTTGCTCGCGGGTTGAGGGGTTAAAAGCAAGCCTGCCCCCGTTTTTGAAAAGTAGAGTGTGGAGGGAGAGGGCTTGTCACGCTGTCAGAGCGTCTGACGGAGCGCAGAGAAAGTGCTGGCCCTTTTGGCTTCTCTGCTCTTCTCCCACTCCTTTATTTTTCTTCCTTTTGATGCTTCTCTCCCTCGTAATCTGTTTCTTCCTTTTTTCTCCGTATCTCCTTCCCCCCTCTCCTTCGTTCTCCCACTCACTCCTTCCCTCAGGGCCTGCGTTAAGCGGAAGACATTTCCCTTTGACCTTAGGTGACCTCGGCCACCCACCCCTGGGAGAAGACGGGTCAAGAAGGGTCGGCAGGGTAATGCACATCACACACTGAGAGCAGAGAGGGAAAGTGTTTGGTGTGCAAACAGTGTGTGCGCGCTCCACTGAGAGAATCATTGTGTGTGTGTGAGCATGTGTGAGACTGTGAAAGAGACTGTAAAAGAGAGAATGTTTGTGCATGTGTGTGAGAGAGTGTCTGCAAGAGTATTAAACGGTGTAGTGTTTTAGTGTTAGGATGTGTGTGTGGGGTCACATACTGACACTTGCAGAGACCCATTAGGGATCTCGGGTGAAGATCAGCAGGGCGCTAAATGGCCACCTTTGACCTTTTGGGGTCAAGACTTAGGTCACATCCCCGTGTAGGGTCTGTTAGAGCAATCCWTTCAAAGCCTCTCTGTTGTACGTTAAAGTTCTCTCYACGAWRCAGGACCATCAGATAAGACTCACTTTACATACACTACCGGTCAAACGTTTTAGAACACCACTATTATTCTACAATGTATGAGTAGAAGACATCAAAACTATAAATTAACACATATGGAATCATGCAGTAACCAAAAAAAGTGTTAAACAAATCAAAATATATTTGAGAGATTCTTCAAAGTAGCCACCCTTTGCYTCGATGACAGCTTTGCACACTCTTGGMATTCTCTCAACCAGCTTCATCAGATAGTCAYCTGAAATGCATTTCAATTAACAGGTGTGCCTGTTAATGCCTTAATGCGTTTGAGCCAATCAGTTGTGTTGTGACAAGGTAGGGGTGGTATACAGAAGATGGTATTTTACCAAGTCCATATTATGGCAAGAACAGCTCAAATAAGCAAAGATAAACAACAGTTTCTACAAAGACACCACTGCTAAAGGACACCAATAAGAAGAAGAGATTTGCTTGGGCCAAGAAACACGAGCAATGGACATTAGACCGGTGGAAATTTGTCCTTTGGTCTGGAGTCCAAATTGGAGATTTTTGGTTTCAACCGCTGTGTCTTTGTGATGCGCGGTGTGGGTGAACGGATGATGTCCACATGTGTATTTCCCACCGTAAAGCATGGAGGAGGTGGTGTTATGGTGTGGGGATGCTTTGCTGGTGACACTGTCTGTGATATATTTAGAATTCAAGGCACACTTAACCAGCATGGCTAGCACAGCACTCTGCAGCGATACGCCATCCCATCTGGTTTGCGCTTAGTGGGACTATCATTTGATTTCAACAGGACAATGACCCACACCTCCAGGCTGTGTAAGGGCTATTTTACCAAGAAGGCGAGTGATGGAGTGCTGCATCAGATGACCTGGTCTCCACAATCCCCCGACCTCAACCAAATTGAGATGGTTTGGGATGAGTCGGACTGCAGAGTGAAGGAAAAGCAGCCAACAAGTGCTCAGCATATGTGGGAACTCCTTCAAGACTGTTGGAAAAGTATTCCAGGTGAAGCTGGTTGAGAGAATGCCAAGAGTGTGCAAAGCTGTCAAGGCAAAGGGTGGCTATTTGAAGAATCTCAAATATAAAATATATTTTGATTTGTTTAACAGTTTTTTGGTTGCAACTACTATCATATCAGTGTGGGGGTGAGTCCTAGAGAGCGTTCCCAGTTGACTGGTTTAGATGATTTCTTACCTGGCATACTGACAGGCTTAACAATCACCAGGTTTCCCAGGTCTATATCGTAGATGATTATGAGGTAAGGATGAAAACTAGCGACACCGCAGCTCTCCAGGATCAAAGCTATGTGCATGCCATCTCTTTGAGGTGTTTGCATGCGTGTGTGTGTGTGTGGGGGGGGGGGGGCTGTTACTGTCAGTGTGTACTCGTGTATTAATGGAATACTTGGCTCTTATCTAGAAATGCACTACTTAGTGATTTAAATCAGACTACCAAACCTGTAACAAGGGAAAGAAGAGAGAGAGACAGAGACAGCGAGAACAAAGAAGGTAGTGTGGTGGTGGACAGGGGGAATGGGTTGCCATCTGAGACGAATAAAGAGTGAAATAACAATAAAAATCAGAAGGCGCTGCCTCCTCCACGAACCCAGGACAGACCAAGCTGAGCGGAGGGGTGSAGTGTCTAAACAGAGCATCCTGCGGTGGCACACACACACAGTCAAAGAATCAAAGACACATGGGCATTGGTYTGTTGGTCTGTGCCAAACTCACACACTCCAAAACACAGAGGCTAACTGGGCAGCTCCAGCTCCCCATTACCCAGGAGAAAACACACGGACAAGACGTCAGAGGAAGGGAGTGAGTGTGAGAGAGATCTGTAGAGAGAAAGCTAAAAGGCAGAACGTGTGGGAGATGGAGAGATAAAGGTGACAAGAGAGAGACAGAGGAGGAGAAAGAGAGAGTGGGACTMAAAGAGACAGATGAAGATGGAGTTCATACACTACGCACTTCAACAAGACACAGTATGGGCCAAATCCGGTCATTCTGGACAAAATCATTCAATGAGTCAAAAGTCCCGTTAAAAAGGTTTGACTGGCTGTACATCTAGGTGGTCCTGGATATCCAACGCCAAACGTATCTATCCTTAGCCAAACACGACCATGGTGGGGTCAGATAGGGGTAGGGTGGGGTAGAGGGGTGTGTGAGCGTGGTTAGGGGCCTGGGTTTCACAGCAGAAGGCTGCTGATAGACTGGTGGAGAGCAGCGCCAGGTTT
>NC_036845.1:10981465-10992504 GCF_002910315.2 Salvelinus sp. IW2-2015
CCTCCTCCCTCCAAAACCAACCAGCCCTCCCCCATTTCTAAAGCCCCTCATACTGTAGCAGCAGCCCTCTGCCGCCACAGGGGAGGGATTGACCTTCCCAACCCTACCCACTCGAGCCATCCAAATCAAAATGTATATCAACTTTCTACTCTTATCACGTGCTTGTGCTTGTGTTTCAGTTCAAGCCTTCCATTTCCCTTTGTTTCCACATGCGAGTTATTTCATTGTTATCAATCATTATTCAAACTCAGAAAGATCTCAATTAATAAGTTATCTGTCCCCCCACTCCAGGGACTACAGTGGGTCCCTTGTTAAAGATGAGATATAATTGCTGGATTAAAAAAGATGATTCAATATCTGAGCTATATTGTATGCAAAAACCATTTGGGAAATTCTATTTTATAGTCATACAAGTGCCCCGGAAGAGAGATTTTGTTGAACAAGTATATTTTTTTCCTAAAAAAGGTAGAGGTCAAAATGATTAACACTCCTACAATTTCAAACTCAGTGCCTCTTTGCTTGACATCATGGGAAAATAAAAGAAATCAGCCAAGACCTCAGAAAAAAATTGTAGACCTCCACAAGTCGGTTTCATCCCTGGGAGCAATTTCCAAACGCCTGAAGGTACCATGTTTATCTGTACAAAACATAAGTACGCAAGTATAAACACCATGGGAACGCAGCCCTATACCGCTCAGGAAGGAGACGCGTTCTGTCTCCTAGAGATGAACGTACTTTGGTGCAGGCCAAACTCAACTTGCAAATCAATCCCAGAACAGCAGCAAAGGACCTTGTGAAGATGCTGGAAGAAACAGGTACAAAGTATCTATATCCACAGTAAAACGAGTTCTATATCGACATAACCTGAAAGGCCGCTCAGCAAGGACGAAGCCACTGCTCCAAAACCGCCATAAAAAAGACAGACTACGGTTTGCAACTGCACATGGGGACAAAGATCGTACTTTTTGGAGAAATGTCCTCTGGTCTGATGGAAAAAAAATAGAACTGTTTGGCCATAATGACCATCGTTATGTTTGGAGGAAAAAGGGGGAGGCTTGCAAGCCAAAGAGCTTATTTCTCTCAAATTGTGTGCACAAATTTGTTTACATCCCTGTTAGTGAGCATTTCTCCTTTGTCAAGATAATCCATCCACCTAACAGGTGTGGCATATCAAGAAGCTGATTAAACAGCATGTTCATTACACAGGTGCACCTTGTGCTGGGGACAATAAAAGGCAACTCTAAAATGTGCAGTTTATTCACACAACACAATGCCACAGATGTCTCAATTTTTGAGGGAGCGTGCAATTGGCATGCTGACTGCAGGAATGTCCACCAGAGCTTTTGCCAGATCATGTAATGTTCATTTCTCAACCATAAGCCGCCTCCAACGTTGTTTTTGGAGAATTTGGCAGTACGTCAAACCGGCCTCACAACCCCAGAACACATGGCGTCGTGTGGGCGAGTGGATTGCTGACGGCAATGTTGTGAACAGAGTGCCCCATGGTGGCGGTGGGGTTATGTTATGGGCAGGCATAAGCTACGGACAACAAATACAATTGAATTTTATTGATGGCAATTTGAATGGACAGAAATACCTTGACGAGATCCTGAGGTCCATTGTGAGGAGCATTTTTAAAAAAGGTATCTGTATTACAAGTCATGGAAAATCCATAGATTAGGGCCTAATGAATTWATTTCAATTGACTGATTTCCTCATATGAACTCAATAAAATCTTTGAAATTGTTGCATGTTGCGTTTATATTTTTGTTCAGTACAAATAGGACTAGAATATGCTTCTAAACAGTTCCACATTAATTTGGATGCTACCATGATTAAGCATTATCCTGAATGAATTGGGTATAATGATGAGTGAGAAAGTTAGATGGTCAAAGATCATAACCCCAAAACATGCTAATCTCTCACCATTACCAACAGGGGACGTTAGCATGTTTAGGGGGTGTGATTTTTGACCTTCTGTAACTTTCTCACTTATCATTAGTCATGATTCAGTCAGGATTATCTGTAATCATGGTAACATATCCAAATTAATTTAAAAAGTGATTAGAAACATATTATATTCATATTTATAATAACTGACTACAAAATGTAAGGCTGTCCCCATGGAAGCATGAAAGTCTTGTATGCTGTGTGATGACATGAACGAATGAATGACTGATTGATTGATTGATTCAGTGCATTAGGGAAGTATTCAGACCCCTTCCCTTTTTCCACATGTTGTTACGTTACAGCCTTATTCTAAAATGGATTCAATGATCATTTCTCATCAACCTACACACAATACCCCATAATGACAAAGCGAAAACAGGTTTATAGAAATGTTCACAAATTTATTAAAAAAACAGAAATACCTTATTACGTAGAGTAAGTTTCCATTGATCATCCTTGAGATGTTTCTATAACTTGATTGGATACCACCTGTGGTAAATTCAATTGATTGGACATAACTTGGAAAAGCACACACCTGGGGCGGCAGGTAGCCATGCAGTCGAAGGAATTGTCCGTACAGCTCCGACACAGGATTGTGTCGAGGCACAGATCTGGGGAAGGGTACCAAAAMATTTCTGCAGCATTGAAGGTCCCCAAGAACATCATAATAAAATGGAAGAAGTTTGSAACCACCAAGACTCTTCCTTGAGCTGGCCGCCCGGCCAAACTGAGCAATCGGGGGAGAAGGGCCTTGGTCAGGGAGGTGACCAAGAACCCGATGGTCACTCTTCCAGAGTTCATCTGTGGAGATGGGAGAACCTTCCAGAAGGACAACCATCTCAACAGCACTCCACCAATCAGGCATTTATGGTAGAGTGGCCAGATGGAAGCCACTCCTCAGTAAAAGGCACATGACAGCCCACTTGGAGTTTGCCAAAAGGCACCTAAAGTATTCCCAGACCATGAGAAACAAGATTCTCTGGTCTGATGAAACCAAGATGTAACTCTTTGGCCTGAATGCCAAGCGTCACATCTGGAGGAAACCTGGCACCATCCTTACGGTGAAGCATGGTGGTGGCAGCATCATGCTTTGGGGATGTTTTTCAGCGGCAGGGACAGGGAAACTAGTAATGATTGAGGGAAAGATGAATGGAGCAAAGTACAGTGAGACCGTTGATGAAAACCTGCTCCATAGTGCTCAGGACCTCAGACTGGGGCGAAGGTTCACCGTCCAACAGCACAACAACCCTAAGCACACAGCCAAGACAACGCAGGAGTGGCTTTGGGACAAGTCTCTGAATGTCCTTGACTGGCCCAGCTCGAGCCCGGACTTGAACATCTCTGGAGAGACCTGAAAATAGCTGTGCAGTGACGCTCCCCATCCAACCTGACAGAGCTTGAGAGGATCTGCAGAGAAGAATGGGAGAAACTCCCTACATACAGGTGTGCCAAGCTTGTAGCGTCATACCCAAGAAGACTCGAGGCTGTAATCGCTGCCAAAGGTGCTTCAAAAAAGTACTGAGTAAAGGGTCTGAATACTTATGTAAATGTGATATTTCCAGACTTTTTTTTTGTACATTTGCTATAATAAAACAAAACAACAGTTTTGCTTTGTCATTATGGGGTATTGTGTGTAGATTGATGAGGAAAACATTTTAATCCATTTTAGAATAATGCTGTAACGTAAGAAAATGTGGAAAAAGTCAAGGGGTATGAATACATTCTGAATGCGCTGTATATTGAAATAAAGGCCTAAGTAAGTTATGGTATTAAGACTAAACAGGACGCACTCAATGATGGTTACACAAGGATACTATACCAAGCCTACTAATGATAACGACATTACTTATTATTAGAATGATCATCATAATAATTGTAAAATTAACAATCAGAAGGAGATCAAGGAAAAGGAGGGTATAGGAGAGAGAACAATATTATTTTTCTGCCTGTTTGGAAGAGTGTAAACAACACTAAATAAATTAGAAGTAATACCAGTCTGTTCTAATGAAGAAAAAAAACTTGTAAAGCCTTTATTACAGCATAGCAAAGATTAAAAACAGCCAAATCTGTGAAATTGCTTTATCCGACATTTTGCTGTTGCATGAGGCTTGGTGCTGACGGAATCGGTAGGCTATTAAACAAACACTCAAACAGGTAAAAGAAGCAGGATCTGTGTTATTYGTGTCACAGCGGTCTAAGGCACTGCATCTCAGTGCTAGAGGCGTCACTACAGACCCTGGTTTGATTCCAGGCTGTATCACACCCGGCAGTGATTGGGAGTCCCATAGGGCGGCGCACAATTGGCCCAGCGTCGTCCGGGTTAGGCCGTTATTGTAAATAAGAATTTGTTCTTAACTGGCTTCCCTAGTTAAATAAAGGTGTCTTGTGCACCATGAAAAAATATAYAATTGCGACTGCTCGACTAAAGAAATCTCGGTTGACCAACAGCCTATCGACCAAACAATCAACTAAATAGGATCAGCTCTACCAAAATGATACAATACATTATTTACCATGAATTTCTATTGAGTATAAAACAATATAAAACAAAACCAAAACTAACTGCAAATCCATTTGTAGAATCACAAGCTTGATTGCGTACTAGGAATATGGGACCAAATACATGTATGTTAAAGTTTCTAACTTTGGTTTTACTGGGCTATGACCCATACGTTTCTATCTTCTCTGCTCAGCTGTTCCTCTCGTCAGGTCAGAGTAGATCCACCCAGAGGAGAGGTATGGTATGAAACAGGAACATTATAGTCGGGGGGCTGAAGAGGAAAAAGCTGAAAGATTCTACAGCAGTCGGAGGCCCTCCGAATTCTCAGACCCCCACAGTTGATTCCATCTGACCCCCACCCCACCACTACCCCCCGAACTCACCTAACCCTACACTCTATCAGAGGGTGAGAGGAGAGAGAAAATAGGCAAAACTATCGTTAACGTTACTGAAACCAGGGGTTAAGGAGAGGACCGGTGTCTGTGGTCCGGTGACAGCCTGTTAGTCCTCCCCGTGGCATCAGCAGTGGACTCGTCATGTACTACATGGCTGTATGAATTATTAAAAACACACACACACACACAGCATCATTTTTCATCACTGTTTGTGTTGTAAATAATTGTTGTAAATTGCGGTGTGATTATGGCCATTATGCTGCGATGACATTTAGTACTACAGTCCACCACTCCCTTATCTGTTTTGATTGGCCAGCTGTAAGACATTGTGAAATAATTTCCTCTCAGGGATTTGGGTGGATTTCTCATGGTGATAACCATGACAACTGGTGATCATTAATAATAACACACTAATAACAACAAACCTGGCATATGGGCTTCATAGAGTGTGTGTACGCGAGTATGCCTGTGGGTGAGACAGGGTATCACTCAGCGGAGTGAGAGAGAGAATGAAGGCTACACGTATGTCCTATGTAGAATGTGTTCTGCAAGGTTGCGTGGAGGATGAGTGTGTAACTGTGTGTGCTATGCAAATGTGTGTGTTTGTCCTGGGAGGACCCAGAGAGAGGCTCATCTAGTTGGTGCTGAAAGAAGGGCTCTTTAGAATGGAGCCAACAGAGCAGAGCTACAGAGAGACACACAGGGACACTCATCCATGGAGCACAGGAATGGAGCTCCATCTGAGTGCTTCCACCCCTCCCTTTCCATTTAGAGTCCCACTCTCCTCCTTCCATCCCCAGGTAAAGGCCTACAGGGGTATCTGTTACCTTATCAGATCAGTGGAATCTGAGCACACACTGTGTGTTTAAGTGTATCGGCGTAAAATTACCATCAACTTTGGGGTCCATTTCAGATAAGTCAATTGAAGAGATGAGTGGGAATTCATGAATGGAAAAACAACTAACTTCTTCTTTTGTTAAATGTGGGGTTTGGCATTTGAATTTTATTTCCTAAATTGACAGAATGGAAATGTTCCAATCCTGGTAACCGTACACAACCACCTAATTCATGGCAACACCAACACACCAAACACAGCAGCAGCGGGTACCATGGTAACGGGGTGGGGGGGTGGGGGGGGTGTACTCACGGGAAGTTAGCGAGCCTGACAGCCACGGGGGAACAGGAGAGCTGGGCGGCCCACTTCAACGTCACATCCTGGTACACCAGCAGCATGTTGTTATGGTTACCGACCAGGATGTTGGTGGTGCCTTCAGACACTGGGAAGAGATGGAGGGGTCAGAGGTTAGATACAGTCACAGGAGACGCATGAAACCTAATGAAAAGTGCTTTATAAATACAGTCCTTTCATCCATCAGTCATCAATGGGATGTCGATTTACTCTGAGTTGCTTTGGCAGGCAAGAAGCCAGTCCATAAATGACGACAAACCTTAAATGAATATTTAACCATTTAGAAAGCAAAAAAGATCTCAAAAGTCATTACAAATTAATTAAACAAGGCCTAGTTCTGGGGTGAGGATGTGTCTTTGAGGTAGAAGATTAATTTGTGAGAACACACATGGTTAAACCCCGGGTTGACCTGAAATGGTCTAGCATGAAAACGCCTTTTGGTTTGGCCGCGCACACACACAAGTATTTACCGTGACTGCCACCATGGGAGATCTGAGATGCACCCGCAACACACGCCTAGCCAACCTCATTGGGATAGAGGGCAGGGGCGGGTAAGGCCAAAATGACAGACACAGTTTATATATGACTCCCTCCATCCAGTACATATAGCACATTAGTTTTTTCTCCTCTTTTGCTCCCCCTGGTTCGTTCTCTTCTGCCACTGTGGCCAGGCACTGTATTAATAGCAGTGTATCAGACAGACATGTGGCAATGGTTTCCCTGAACACACCTTACCCTGAGGTGTATGTGTGTGTGTGTTTATGTGTGTGTGTGTGTGTGTGTGTACACTAATTATAAGTGATTATTATCAATGCTGGTGTTAAGTGGCTGTATTATCACTAGAGGGAAAAACAGAGGATGAGAGAGAGAGGGGGCAAAAAAACGAGGGAGAGAGAGAAAAGGAGAATGCGAGCCAAAAAAGGCAGCTGCATAGCGGAGGGCCAGAGGGGGAAACCTGTGAAATATTGAGAGCGGGCCGGTAAACCGCTAAAGTTCCAGCCAAAACAATGTGAAAGTCAGCAGCCCGGAAAGTTCCTCTCTCTGTATTGAAAACCAAACCGCAGCAGATTACAATAGCGGGAAGCAATTTGCCATACTATCCGGGTGGCTGGTGAAAACACAACCAGAGAAAACTATCGAGGACTGTGATCGATGTCACCTGGGATCTTGGCCTTTACAGAGGAACAATGCAAATGGAATGGGAATAGTGTGGTGTAAGACTATGTGTCTGTGTGTATACCAGAGGGAACGGTGTTCACAGGTCAAACACACCTCTATGAGGAATAGCAGGTGCCTCTGGTAATAAAAAATAAAAAAATTCAATCTCTCTCAAACACACTGCTCCTTCTCTTCCTCCTCCATCCCTCTCTCATTGCTTTCCTCCCTCCTTTCTCTCACTTATTTCCCTCCCCTCTCTCTCCCCCTTTCTCTCCTGCTATCCTTCCCTTGCCATCCCTCTCTCCATGTATATACAGGTAACTGCCAAAATAAAGGAAACACTTGAGTAAAGGAGGGATACAAAGTATATTGAAAGCAGGCGCTTCAACACAGGTGTGGTTCCTGAGTTAATTAAGAGATGAACATCCCATCATGCTTAGGGCCATGTATAAAAAAATTCCAGTTGCCCATTATTTTGGCTACCATGGCTAGAAGAGATCTCAGTGACTTTGAAAGAGGGGTCTTAAAGGAGCATAGGGATTTTAAAGGGTGTGTATATCTCTCAGTCACCAGATCTCAACCCAACTGAACACTTATGGGAGATTCTGGAGCGCCACTTGAGACTGCGTTTTCCACCACCATCCACAAAACACCAAATGATGGAATTTCTTGTGGAAGAATGGTGTCGCATCCCTCCAACAGAGTTCCAGACACTTGTAGAATCTATACCAAGGTGCATTCAAGCGGTTCTGTTCGGCTCATGGTGGCCCCAACGCCCTATTAATACACTTATGTTAGTGTTTCCTTTATTTTGGCAGTTACCCGTAATTAAACTCAGCTGGAGAGAGGTGTGTTGGCTGGAACCCATTAGTGGGCCCTGCGATAGTGGGATTAACATGGAACACGCAGACCCCTGATCCACAGGGCATTCCGCCAGTAGAACATGCTGTGTGTGTGCATGTGCGTGTGCTTATGCAGGTGACGGTGCTGTGTGTTGCATGTTCGAGGTGCTACATATGCTAAATATGGATCCGATTAGAGCGTGCCTTGCTCTGTGACATGTCCTACTTCCTCTGGTTGGAGTGGTATGTTGGGAGTCAGTCAGGACAGACAGATGCACTGTGTAGAGCTGTACTCCGGTCCCTCATTAAACCCAACCCAGGAGCCGAGAGACTTCCTATCAGATGAACCTGAGCTCACAGACACTCATTCTGCTACCGACACGCACACTGGACAGGCATGGGGAATGTCTTATCACCACTAGAAATATTTGTTAGACCAGTATCCACATGGCAGACCTAAAACAAAGACTGGATAGAAGAGTCAGCAATAATATTCATCAATTATATGGAGGATGGATATCTGCTATGTCCTACAATATGCCCAACAATATGTCCTACAAATAATGTGTCTGATATCAAGCAGTAAATAAGCTAATGATATCAAGCAGTAAAGCAGTATGTTATGTGAGGAAGCAGCTAGGGCTGTACCATTACCTGAGGAGTAGGGGAGGAAGCACTAGGGCTCTACCATTACCTGAGGAGTACGGGAGGAAGCACTAGGGCTCTACCATTACCTGAGGAGTAGGGGAGGAATCAGCTGGGGTTGTACTCCAGTTTCTTCATGAAGCGGATATGTCCGTTGTCTTTGAGACAGTATACATCCCTCTCGCCGCAAACAAAGATGGAGAACGGAGAGAAGGAGGGGACACTGAGGTCCAAGGCCTGCTCCCCCAGGACCAGGGTCCAGTCAGCCTGAGGGGGAAACACACACAGGGTTAAACACACACACACACAAACGAGCACACACACACACGCAGTTCTCCTCTCACCGTCAGTCTCTTCCCTGCAGTTTTGCTATGCTGCTCAGCATCCTGTCTGGTCTCTCGCGTCTCCCGTGGCACCGCCAGGCTCCATCCTGGGTCTGTAGGAACACTTCAGCTTAGACCAAAGTATCTCGTGGTATCATGTCGAGTGTAGGATACCACTATGTTCTCCAGTGGGAACACTTTCAGCTTTTAGATCCACGAACTCTCAGTGGTAACACTTTCAGGTTTAGACACAACAACTTCTCAGTTGTAAACGTTCAGGTTTTAGACCACACAACGTTCTCAGTGGTAACACCTTCAGTTTAGACTACACAACGTTCTCAGTGAGGTAACACTTCCAGTTTATTCACGTCCATTACATCATTCAAATGGCTTCTCATCTTTGCTAGGTAAAGCGGCCACCTATCTCAGCTCACTGTCACACATAACAACACCCACCCGTAGACACAGCTTGTCCAGCAGTGTACTATCTCACTGGTCCAGTCCCCCAAAGCCACACCCTCCGTTTGGCCGGTCTGTCCTTCCAGTTCTCTGCTTGCCATATGACTGAAACAATTGCAAAAAAAAAATATAAGTGTGTTATATTATATAAATTATAAAAACGCTGAAGCTGGAGACTTATATTTCCCTCACTAACTTAAAACATCAGCTATCGACTGTCGTTTTTTTCTATTGTTTTTGACTGCTATGCTTTTTTAATTCCATTGGTGTACTGTGTTGTGCTTGTGCACACTGCTTTCTATTATCTTGGCCAGGTCGCAGGTTGAAGGAGAAATTGTTGCTCAACTAGTCCTACCTGGTTAAATAAATACAAAGGGTAGAAAACAAAAAATATATAAATATATATTTTTTTAAAGTGGTAACACTTCAGTTTAGATACACAATGTTCTCAGTGGTAACACTTCAGAAACACTTCAGCTGGACCCTCTGTCAGAAGCCCCACTGTCATAACAGACACCCAACTGTGTTATGACAACTAAAGTTTGTGCCACAAACCATTATTCAGGTACGCTAGTTAGCTAGCATCATGCTTTTACGTTCTCAAACAATGGCTTTATTAATAGCAGTATCATGACACTGATCTGGAGTCTGTCTACAGTAGTCTAGCAGTATGGCATTAAAACAATCTGATTTCCAGTAAAAAGCTGGAACTGGCTATAGTAGCTACAGACATCTCACACACACTCAGTCACCTGGCCCCTCGGGAGGGAGCAGGAAAAGCTGCTAAGAATCAGATAATTATATGAAGAGAAATCAGAACCTGCTAAGCCTTGATGTTTATGGAGCTGGAAACGACAGGAGACTATTTGCTCTGTCAGGGAGAAAGTATTTTTCTCTCTCACTCTCTGAGAAAAGAATGAAGGGATGAACATGTCCAAAGACAACAGCAAGCAGTGCCAATGGGAAGGTGGAGGAAGAGGAACCGGGACCTATTTTGCCGTTACTAGTTGCAGAGGGATTCAAATAGAGTACACTCCTGACAAATGCACATCGAATAAGTGCACTTTGGTTTGCATTCATACAATACTTTTGATCAGCTATAAGAAATCTGAAGGCCTCAATCCTAAATGGATGGGAGAGTTTGGCACCATCTAGACAAGGCCTTTTAAGGGCAGAGTACTATGATCAGGTATGTTGGTGAATGAGCTAGTGTGAATGAGACCTAACACATAGAAACACAAAGAGTGTGTGTGTGGCGTGTGCGTGAGCGATGGTAGAGTGCAAAGCTTGAAGAAATTATTCACCAGCATGCACACCGGTTATAAATGGTGAGCACACACACATTCAGAGTTCCACAGCTCAGGCCAGCCCAGCGGAGCAGGGAGGGTGTGTGTGTGTGTGTGTGTGTGTTTACATGAGTATAAATATGTGCATAATATGCATGCACGGTTGTGTGTATGAAATGTATGATCATGTGTGCACATGAACATACGGCCAACACACATCCCACGAGCCTCACCTTTAACCAGTTCACCCCACACAAACCCAGTCAACCTCTTCAGGTTGGATAGAGTCTCT
>NC_036845.1:10993409-10996808 GCF_002910315.2 Salvelinus sp. IW2-2015
CTTCGGCCTTTCCCCAATTTCTGTCCGGTTTTAGCAGGAGCGTTAAAAAGGAAAATCCCAGCGTGTATTTGTAGAGGAAGGTAACTGTGATTATTGTGGAGGAGCGATGATCGGCCAAAGTAGAGGAAAATAAAGACAGGGCTTACATGGGGAGCTGTGGCGATCAATGAGTGGAAATTTCATTAGGATGTGAAAATGTTAACTTAGCACCGGGAATAACCAGAATCAGCTGTGGCAATAGGGCCCGATACACCCAATCTGCCATCTGCAGTATCCTCTATTTACACACACACCACTCACACACACACACACACACACTTGCATGGACACACAGATGGAGACACACAGATGGTGGCACACACATGCAGAGACAAGCACACACACACACAGAACACTCTCCCCTATTATTTCAAGATGGTGCAGTGGTTTGTGGCGTTAGGAGGACTAGAAAATGGCCTCCCGTCTGMKGCACCACAGATGTATTTAAAGATCTAGTGCGGAGTAGCAGGCAGGCAGACAGCCTTCAGAGGCAAAGAGTACACTTCTTCACTCACTCACTTTTTCATTCACTTACTTTCCCCTGAGGAGGGTGTGTACATGTGTGCGTGCATTGCAGAACATGCGTGTGTTTTACACGTATGTGTATGTTTTGCAGGGTGTGTGTGTGTGTGTGTGTGTGTGTGCGTGTGCGTGTGTTTTTTGCAGAGTGTGTACCTGTAGCTCTCCACCTGTCGTGCTGAGGACACAGTGAGGAAGGTGTCAGTGCGGGAGGAGTAACACAAGATGACCAGGCAGGAGGGAAACGGCCAAATGCGAAACTCTCCTGCTCAAAGAACATCAGCATGCCGTCCATGGATTGGATACACAGAGAGTGGTGGTCTGAGGCTAGAGAATAAAAGACAAACGTTACATGAGCATTGAATAAAGGTTAATTCAACACATAGGCTTAGGACATTAACACATGACAACCTGGTGGAATCATACTGGCATCACAGGAGAGTACACACAATGACAGAACATAGACATGATTACTGCCGGACTAAATTACTTGTAGAATGGTATACGTTCTGTGGAAAAATTTATGCTGCCTACAGTTCTGCTTGACTTGTTGGGGCGGCTCTGCTATGTTGTGGTGGTGGGTTAGCTGCTCTGCTATGTTGTGGTGGTGGGTTAGCTGCTCTGCTATGTTGTGTTGTTGTGTTGAGTAGTGGCGTTAATGCTGCTTGCTATGTTTGGGTTGTAGTGGTGGGTTTAGCTTGCTACTGCTAGTGCGTTGTGTGTATTAGTGGGTTTTAGCTGGCTCTGGCTATGGTTGTGTGGTAGTGTGCGTGGTTAGTCTAGTCTGCTTATGTTGTATTGTGTAGTTGGGTTAGGCTGCTCTGGCTATGGTTGTCTGTGTAAGTAGTGTGGGTTAGCTGCTCTGCTAATGTTGTTAGTAAGTGGGTTAGCTGCTCTGCTATGTTGTAGTTGAGTGGTGTAAGTCTGGCAATATGATTGCGTTGTGTATTGTAGTGGATGCCCTAGGCTATGTCTCTGCTATGTTGTAGGTGGTAGTGGTGTGAGCTGCTGCTATGTTGTGTTGTAGTGGTGGGTTAGCCTGTTCTGCTATGTTTGTGTTGCTAGTGGGTCGGGTTAGCTGCTTCTGCTAATGTTGTACTGTATGTAGTGGTGGTAGATGCTCTGGCTATGTTGGTATGTTGTAGAGTGGTGGGTTACTGCTGCTGGCTATGTTTGTAGTGTCGGACTAATACGCTTGTAGTGGGGTAGCGCCTCTCATCTCATGTTGTGTTGGTTGGGTTAGCCTGCCTAACGCTTATGTTGTGTTAGTGGTGGGTATTGCTGACTCTGCTGATGTGGGTTGACTTCCATGTTTGTGTTGTAAGGTGGTGGGTGAGCTGCTCTGCTAATGTTGTGTTGTAGTGGTGGGTTAGCTGCTCTGCATGTTGTGTTGTAGTGGTGGGTTAGCTGCTCTGCATGTTTGTGTTGTAGTAGTGGGTTAGCTGCTCTGCTATGTTGTGTTGTGAGGTAGTGGGTTAGCTGCTCTGTCTATGTTTGTGTTAGGTAGTGGGTTAGCTGCTCTGGCTATGTTGTGTTGTAGTGGTGGTTAGCTGCTCTGCTATGTTGTAGTGTTGGGTTAGCTGCTCTGCTATCTGTTGTGTGGTGGTTAGCTGCTCTGCTATGTTGTGTGTTGTAGTAGTGGGTTGAGCTGTTCTGGTGCTATGTTTGTGTTGTAGTAGTGTGTTAGCTGCTCTGCTATGTTTGTGTATGTGGGTTAGCTGCTGCTGCTATGTTGTAGTGGTGGGTTGGCTGCTCTGCTATGTTGTGTTGTAGTGGTTGGGTTAGATTGCTCTGCTATGTTGTAGAGTGGGTTAGCTGCCTCTGCTATGTTGGTTAGTAGTGGGTTAGCTGCTCTGCTATGTGTAGTGTGGGTTAGCTGCTCTGCTATGTTGTAGTGGTGGGTTAGCTGCTCTGCTATGTTGTGTAGTGGGTTAGCTGCTCTGCTATGTTTGTTGTAGTGGTGGGTTAGGCTGCTCTGCTAATGTTGTAGTGGTGGGTTAGCTGCTCTGCTATGTTTTGTGTTTGTAGTGGTGGGTTAGCTGCTCTGCTAGAGTGTGTAGTAGTGGGGTTGAGCTGCTCTGCTATGTTGTAGTAAGTGGGTTTGCTGCGTTCTGCTATGTTGTGTTGTAGTGTGGGTTAGCTTTCGCTATGTTGTGTTGTAGTAGGTGGGTTAGCTGCTCTGCTATGTTGTAGTGTGGGTTAGCTGCTCTGCTATGTGTGTGTAGTGGTGGGTTAGGCTGCTCTGCTATGTTGTGTGTAGTTGGGTTAGCTGCTCTGCTATGTTGTAGTTGAGTGGGTTAGCTGCTCTGCTATGTTGTGTTGTGTGTTAGCTGCTCTGCTATGGTTGTAGTGTGGTTAGCTGCTCTGCTATGTTTTGTGTTGTAGTGGGTGGTTAGCTGGCTGCTGCTATGTTGTGTTTGTAGTGGTGGTTTAGCTGCTCTGCTATGTTGTGTTGGTATTAGTGGGTTAGCTGCTCCTGCTATGTTGTGTTGTGTAGTGGGGGTTAGCTGCTCTGCTATGTTGTGAGTAGTTGTGGTTAGCTGCTCTGCTATGTTGTGGTGGTGGGTTAGCTGCTCTGCTGTGTGTTGTGTAGTTGTGTGTAAGCTGCTTTTCTGCTATGTTGTGGTTGTAGTGGTGGGTTAGCTGCTTCTGCATGTTGTGTTGTAAGTGGTGGGTGAGCTGTCTGCATGTTGTGTTGTAGTGTGGGGTTAGCTGCTCTGCTATGTTGTGTAGTGGTGGGTTAGCTGCTTCTGCTATGTGTGTTGTAGTGGTGGGTTAGCTGCTCTGCTATGTTGTGTTGTAGTGGTGGGTTAGCTGCTCTGGCTTATGTTTTGTTGTTGT
>NC_036845.1:10996833-11103692 GCF_002910315.2 Salvelinus sp. IW2-2015
CCACGTTCCTGCGGACACCTGAACGTCTTTGCTCTTAGCACAAGCTAATTAACATTTCTTCTTTTAGTCCCGCTTTGTAGACAACGCCGTGCACGACATGGCGGCTTTCGCTCCTCAAAGGACCTGTGGGCTCTCATTCTCTGTTTGGCCGAATGCTGAGTGAGGGACTGTTTTTTAGGTATGTTAAAACTTTCTTGCAAATGCTGCTCTTTGGCCCAGACGGCATGTCCTAGCCGCGTTGCCTCAGAGGCATGCGGCAGACCAGTTGGCTGGAGTGTTTTTTATTTTATGGACATTTACTTCAGATCTTCTCCCAATACAGTTTCTGCTGTTCCCTTACTTTGCTTTTCAAGATGTCCCACCGTTGTTCTTTCGCTGTAATTTCCTTAAGAATATGCAAAAGGTAATTGAGTCTATTATTTTAATGACTATTCTGTCTTACCGTATGCACCTCACTTCTGTCATATTGTTATGAAGTGCTTTTGTGAGGCTAGTTAAGGATCATATCACATCTACCTACCTTTTATTAATTGATAGTTTTTGGTCTAGTACCATCATTCATTTTCCCAGTTTTTTTCTTTACTGCCCAGTAATAGATTTCGATAGACAATTTTTTGTTCATCGCCATTTTTTTTTGCATTTTTCTGCTATTCTATAGTCCCTATCTCGGCAATCTGTGACAAGGAGGAAATACTCTAACATCAGAATGGTTTGTTTCATTGTTACTATAGCTTTTCCAGCTGTTTTCAACAGCCATAGTTGACCTCCAATCTTTTATCAATTTCGACGTTTTGGGGGCCCTGGATTTCTGAACGCCGTCGCCCTGTGCAAACTGGTCCTGGACTTCCTATGAGGTCCTCCTCATTGATTGTTGAATGGTAGGATAAACCCAATCACTCTCACTTTGCTGAATGCCTGTCACAGCAGGGGCCTTTTCCAGATAATGTGCCGTGTCTCTAGCTCCTCTCTGTACCCTGCCTGTTTTCACCCATTGACTGCATTTGATCCTTTATCTTGTTACGTTCCTCTCTTAAACTCCAATCATCAAGTTTGCAGATTGATCACTACCTTAAGTTTATGTAGGTTACCTGTATTTTCCTAAAAATTGCCGAGACACGCTAGCTTAGGAGTGAGGTGAGTTAGCCCCTGGCTGAGTGGTGCCCTTAGTAGAAATAATCCTATCTCCCTCTAATTTCATCAACAAAATACAATAGGTAGCTGATTCGGGGATTTTTCAGATATACAGCAGTTATGCGGAGGCACGCCCCTATCCACTGCGACTGGGACCTTACTGGTGAAGGTGGAAAGCTTCAAGTTCCTTGGGCGTTCACTATCATCTGACATATCTGAAATGGTCACCTCACACAGTACAGTTTTGGTTGAAGAAGGCAAACATAACAGTGTGGAATCTATTCAATTCCTTTTTTTATTGGAGGGCTGAAGAAATTCGCTTGGCCCCTAAGCAACCCTCACAAACTTTTTATTCAGATGGTGCAATAGGTCCGTGATGGGCTTTCAGTTGGTAGATGCATGGCGCTTCAACGTCCAGGGTTGTGGGTTCAATTTTCCCTACGGGTGACCAGTGATGAATATGTTATGATGTTCTTTTCCACTTGTGTATAGCTCTGGCTCTTGGATGTAAGAGCGTCTGCCAATTGACTGTAATTATGTAAAATGTAATACTTAAGAGCATCCTGTTTGGTTTTTGTTTATCACCGCCTAGCTACTGGCAACTGCATTTACGCGGCCTCTGCAACCCTGAGGGCTCTCCAGAGGGTGGTACGGGTCTGCCCAATGATCGAGCGGGGAGCACACTGCCTACAGCACCCAATTTTGTCAAGTGAAAGCCAAGAAGATCCTCAATAGACGCTCAGCCATGCCCGAACCACGGGCCTGTTCCACCCCGCTGCCATCAGATTGAACGCGAGCGGACAGTAACATTTTTACGGTTTGCATGCAAAGCTGGGACGCGAGACTACACTGCATTTATCTCATCTCAATACTGTATATACTGTATTATAGTTACTACTGTAGTTTCATCAATGCCGTCACTCCCGACATTGCTCATCCTACATAATTTTATGTATATTTCTTTTAATTCCATTCTTTTACTTCTTTAGATTTGTTTATTGTTGAGAAATTTTTTAGATACTACTGCACTGTTGGAGCTATGAACTACAAGCATTTTGCTAGCATTGCATGTTTCGCAGGGGACACTTTTAACAGGCCGTCGGGGGTGGTGGCTAAAAGTTTGTTCTGTATACGTCGGCTTCATTGATGAGCAAGTGCCTCATAGAGAGTTTCATGTCTAACACATACATGATGGTTCCATTAAGGTTTCTACTCGTTAATGGTTTGCTGCATTTTAGGTGTCCACAATGCATTGTGTGTCATCAGGCTGTGATAACTTGTGAGAGCGCCTTGTCTGGCCAATGGTCAAGTCATTTGTAATGTGCGGAGTGTATAGAGTCTGGATCTTTTGTTATAATCATCAGTATGAATGCAACTAGTCAGAGAGGTAAATTAGACATTGAGAGACTTAGGACTCCGGGCGTGGATCGGTGAGAAGACGATACTGCTGTTCAGGCGTAGTAGTGATTTCACAGCTCTAAAAAACATGATAGATAACGCGACAGGCTTGGCTTGGAGAGAGATTTGTCAGTGGTAAGAGCATGATGTTAGTTGTTCCATGGGGTTTTATTACTTGTTGGCAGCATGGTGGCACACAGGTGGTTATGCACCTCAGCGCTGACAACAGCAACAAGAGTCCTTTGCAGCTTAAAAAATCATTATCCAGACTGGCGAGTATTTGTTCAAAATTAAGATTGCTCATTGTTAAGTGGTGAAGACCGTCTAGGCATGAACCGTGGTGTGCTTTGGTTAGTTTGGGTTGGAGATAACCTGCCTCTGGCTCATCTTCGTCGTCCTTGCCTCGAATTCTGATATGTCCCATGTAACGACCTCTCCGACCTTGAGCAGCCTGTTCAACAAAGCAGCCTTGACACGGCTTTGAGGTCTGTCGTTTGTGTGTGGAGGGCTTGGAATGGCCCACTGAGTTTTATGGCAGAGAAAATCTGAGATGGCTGAGTACACACACACACACACACACAAAGAGCCATAACACAGAGTGGCTGTGAGAGCAGAGAACTATAATTAGGCCTCTACACGCTATTAAAAATCACACACATCAACGAGGGGTCAGGGAGTACCACCTGCAGAGCAGATCCACACGTGTTTATTATTGTGTATGTGTGTGTGTGCTTCACCAGCTATTCTGGTCATCCCCCTTTGGTGAACTGGGCTCAGGGTGGGAGGTCAGTAAAACACTGAAGGACAAGGCCACTCACACAATTACCTCGCCCTGTGTGTGTGAGTGTATGCACACGTATGGTGCGTGTGCATGTATGTGTGTGTCTTCTCTCACGCTTGYGAGTGGGTCTACGCCCATACTAAATATATCAAAAACCGCTCTTCTAGCTCTATAAAACATTATTCCAGCACGTCTACCCTTAGCAGAGACATACAGAGGAAACCAGCCCATACTAATAGCATTAATAGAACATGCTGTTACACAGGTTGAGCCCAAGGACAAAGCACAGAGGCTGGCAGGACAGAGCAGAGCAGTGCAGTGGTTCTTTGGGCCTGGGTTCTGGGTGGAGTTGGGCTGGAGTGTGGGCCAGATGCTGCTTAGAATGGCCTACGCTGTTTGTGAGTGTGTGTGGCCMGATTCTGACCCAAACCCAGCCTAGCCATTAGGGCGGTATTACTACAACACCGCTATTACAGCGCCTACAGTCATTCCATGGTCAGGAACTATTATGGGTGCTCACATTTAGAGCAAGGTCCTAAACACACTCATTTCAGATGAATACACTCACTCAGATGACAAGTGTGTACGGTGGTGTGTAGGAGCTGATTCCACAGGCTGTGCTGCTCCCTGGTGGTGGTGTGTGGTAGTGTAACCCTGGAGCAGGATCCTCTTGTCCTCTTATTTATAGGAACCTCATTGTAATCCACTCTCTCTCTCTCTCTCCCTACAATGACAGGAGAGGGACACGACTATACTGACAGTGTGTGTGTGTGAGAGAGAGAGAGACTCAGAGAGTAAGAAAGAGAAGGAGAGAAATGGAAAGGGAGGAGGGACAGAGAGAAAAAAGATGGCGCCGGAGGGTAGGGCTAACGTCTTATTGGCTCTTCACCAACCGTGCTATTTTGTTAGTTTTTTCGCATTGTTCGTACATAAATGTTTTGTACATAAAGCTGCTGCTACCGTCTCTTATGACCGAAAAGAGCTTCTGGACATCAGAACTGGGATTACTCACCTCAAATTGGACTAGGAGTTTTTCTTCAATGAGTCGGACGTGAGGGAAATACTACGGACAACCGACCAGGCCTAGATCCCCGTGATTTGCTGGAAAAGGAAACGTAGGTTTCGCGGAAAGAGATCAGGGTGCCTTGTGAGGATCAGGTGACGAGTGGCTAATCTGCCCTTGCCTTCCGTTCTGCTAGCTAACGTTCAATCGCTGGAAAATAAATGGGACGAACTGAAAGCACGTATATCCTACCAACGGGACATTAAAACCTGTAATATCTTACGTTTTACCGAGTCGTGGCTGAACRACGACATTAAGATCATACAGCTGGCGGGTTATACACTCCATCAGCAGGACAGAACAGCAGCCTCTGGTAAGACACGGGGCGAGGGCCTATGCATATTTGTAAACGATAGCTGGTGCACGATATCTAAAGAAGTCTCAGGGTTTTGCTCGCCTGAGGTAGAGTATCTCATGATAAGCTATCTGTATTTTTCGTACATACCCCCACAGACCAAGGCTGGCACTAAAACCGCACTCAATGAGCTGTATTCCGCCATAAACAAACAGGAAAACGCTCATCCAGAGGCAGCGCTCCTAGTGGCCGGGGACTTTAATGCAGGGAAACTTAAATTAGTTTTACCTCATTTCTATCAGCATGTTAAATGCGCAACCTGAGGGGGAAAAAATCTAGACCACCTTCACTCAACACACAGAGACGCGTACAAAGCTCTCCCTCGGCCTCCATTTGGCAAATCTTACCATAACTCTATCCTCCTGATTCCTGCTTACAAGCAAAAAATTAAAGCAGGAAGCACCAGTGACCACTATATGAAAGTGGTCAGATGAAGCAGATGCTAAACTACAGGACTGTTTTGCTAGCACAGAACAGAAAATGTTCCGGGATTCTTCCGATGGCATTGAGGAGTACACCACATCAGTCACTGGCTTTATCAATAAGTGCATCGAGGACGTCGTCTCCACAGTGACTGTACGTACATACCCCAACCAGAAGCCATGGATTAC
Organism: Salvelinus sp. IW2-2015; assembly: GCF_002910315.2. Lineage (NCBI taxonomy): Eukaryota > Metazoa > Chordata > Actinopteri > Salmoniformes > Salmonidae > Salvelinus > Salvelinus sp. IW2-2015. Next base: position 11,002,173 of record NC_036845.1, read on the forward strand.
AGGCAACATCCGCACTGAGCTAAAGGGTAGAGCTGCCGCTTTCAAGGAGAGGGAATCTAACCCGGAAGCTTATAAGAAATCCTGCTATGCCCTCCGATGAACCATCAAACAGGCAAAGCGTCAATACAGGACTAAGATTGAATTGTACTACACCGGCTACGACGCTCATCGGATGTGGCAGGGCTTGCAAACTATTACAGACTACAAAGGGAAGCACAGCCGAGAGCTGCCCAGTGACACGAGCTAAATAACTTCTATACTCGCTTCGAGGCAAGTGACACTGAAACATGCATCATCAGCTGTTCCAGACGACTGTGTGATCATCCTCTCCGCAGCTGATGTGAGTAAGACCTTTAAACAGGTCAACATTCACATGGCCGCTGGGCCAGGCGGATTACCGGGATGTGTACTCCGAGCATGCGCTGACCAACTGGCAAGTGTCTTCACTGACATTTTCAACCTCTCCCTGTCTGAGTGTGTAATACCAACATGTTTCAAGCAGACCACCATAGTCCCTGTGCCCAAAAACACTAAGGTAACCTGCATAATGACTACCGACCCGTAGCACTCACGTCTGTAGCCATGAAATGCTTTGAAAGGCTGGTCATGGCTCACATCAACACCATTATCCCAGAAACCCTAGACCCGCTCCAATTTGCATACCGCACAAACAGATCCACAGATGATGCAATCTCTATTGCACTCCACACTGCGCTCTCTCACCTGGACAAAAGGAACACCTACAGTGGGGAGAACAAGTATTTGATACACTGCCGATTTTGCAGGTTTTCCTACTTACAAAGCATGTAGAGGTCTGCAATTTTTATCATAGGTACACTTCAACTGTGAGAGACGGAATCTAAAACAAAAATCCAGAAAATCACATTGTATGATTTTTAAGTACATGCTTTGTAAGTAGGAAAACCTGCAAAATCGGCAGTGTATCAAATAATCAAATGTTCTCCCCACTGTATGTGAGAAATACTTTCAGTGCCCTCAAAGCTCATCACTAAGCTAAGGATCCTGGGACTAAACACTACTCCCTCTGCAACTGGATCCTTGACATCCTGTCTGGCCACCCCCAGGTGGTAAGGGTAGGTAACAACACATCCGCCACGCTGATCCTCAACACAGGGGCCCCTCAGGGGTGCATGCTCAGTCCCCTCCTGTACTCCCTGTTCACTCATGACTGCACGGCCAGGCATGACTCCAACACCATTATTAAGTTTGTTGATGACACAAAAGAGTGATCACCGACAACAATGAGAGCCTATAGGGAGGAGGTCAGAGACCTGACCGTGTGGTGCAAAGACAACAAACTCTCCCTCAACGTGATCAAGACAAAGGAGATGATTGTAGACTAAAGGAAAAGGAGGACTGAGCACGCCCCCCTTCTCATTGACAGGGCTGTAGTGGAGCTTCAAGTTCCTTGGCATCCACATCGCCAACAAACTACATGGTCCAAGCACACCAGACAGTCGTGAAGACAAAACCTATTCCCCCTCTGGAGACTGAAAAGATTTGGCATGGGTTTTACAGCTGCACCATCGAGAGCATCCTGATAGATTGCATCACAGCCTGGTATGGCAACTGCTCGGCTTCCGACCGCAAGGCACTACAGAGGGTAGTGCGTACGGCCCAGTACATCACTGGGGCCGAGCATCCTGCCATCCAGGACATCTATACCAGGCGGTGTCAGAGGAAGGCCCTAAAAATTGTCAAAGACTCCAGCCACCCTAGTCATAGACTGTTCTCCTCTGCTACCGCACGGCAAGCGGTACCGGAGAGCCAAGTCTAGGTCCAAGAGGCTTCTAAACAGCTTCTACCCACAAGGCATAAGACTCCTGAATAGCTATTCAAATGGCTACCCAGATTATTTACATTGCCCCCCCATGCTGCTGCTACTCTCTGTTATTATCTATGCATAGCCACTTTAATAACTCTACCGACATGTACATAATTACCTCAATTACCTCGACACCGGTGCCCCCCGCACGTTGACACATTGTACCGGTAGCCCCTGTACAAAGCCCTGCTATTGTTATTTACTGCTGCTCTTTAATTATTTGTTATTCTTACTTTTTTAGGGATTTTCTTACAACTGCATTGTTGGTTAAGGGCTTGTGAGTAAGCACTGTATTCGGCACATGTGACAAATCAAATTTGATCTAATAGAGAAAGGATGTGAGAGAGAGAGAGAAGTGAATGGGAGTGTGTGTTTGTGTGTGTTTGCGCAAATGGAAACTGGCATGAATGAAGGAGTCCATAAAGCGCTGGAAGTCTATGAAACAAAGGAAGGTGAAGAAGAGTTCAGGGGTTAATGAGGAATGTTAGAATGCCAGGGGAGAGAGAGGGAGAGAGGATGGGGGGAAGAAATCATCCCTCAAGAGAAATATATGTATTTGGAAAAAAGGAGGGGAAAGCCCTCAACTCTGCAGCATCCAAGAAAAGCAACAACTCCCATCCTAAACATGTCCTCTATAACAGTAACCAACACAGCTCCAAGTCTCCTCACACACACGTGCACACACAAACCAGTGTTAAACTGAAGTCCTTTTAGACATGAGAAGGCCAATAATAGAACAAGGGATATATTGTTGAGGTGTGTGTGTGTGTGTTCCAGGGAGCACGTGTTTGGATAAGTGTGCTCTCCCATTAATGAATTGCCTGTTGTCTCTTGTCTGGGGCTTGGTCCAGATTTCAGCAGTGTGTTCCTGGCAGGCTAAAAAAGAGCTTCTGTGGTTGACCTGACACAACCTTTGAAGGACACACAGAACCTAACTTACTACACATACAAATACACCCACACGTGTGCACATGCATCCACACACCCATGCACACACTGATCCAGTCACTGCCATCCAAATAAACCTGCACCAGAACGCCAAGGGTTCCCCTCCACACAGAATGAATCAAATTCTACACTTATAGCTCTGTGGTCATTAGAAGTGAAAGGGCAGTGAATTAACCCCMAAAAATGAAAAAAGTGTGTGTGGTTTGTGACTAAACTGTCAATGCATATCTGTTACATGTGATGTGTTATCCGTGACCCCTCCGAAGGTTCCATCAGTCATGTTGCAGGCGGTCCTCTGGAGGTTGTGCTCATAGACCCGCTTGAGCTGGTACTGAACCCCATGCTCCACATTACCAGCAGTACCTACGGTAGAGAAAGAGAGAGAGACAGTAAAGCGAGGTAGAGAGAAATAGAGGGAGAGAGAGACCCTCCATATTAATATTTATTGTCACATATCATTGCTATGTCCTATGGTTAAATCTGCAGAGAGAGAACTAGACGAATGGGAGCAAACTGCCATAGTATCAAATCAAAATCAAATCAAATTTGTCACATGCTTCATAAACAACAGGTGTAAACTAACATTGAAATGCTTACTCACGGGCCCTTCCCAACAATGCAGAGAGAAAAATATAGAAAAAATAATAACACGAAGAATAAATACACAATGAGTAACGATAATTTGGCTACATACAGTACACGGAGTACCAGTAACGAGACAATTTGCAGGGGTACGAGTTATTTGAGGTAGATATGTACATATAGGTGGGGGTAGGCAACACGGTAAATAGTAAAAAGTTGCAGCAGCATATGTGATAAGTCAAAAGAGTTAGTGCAAAGAGGGTAATGCAGATAGTTAACCAAATAGCTACACGGACTATTTAGTAGTGTTATGGCTTGGGGGGTAAGAAGCTGTTCAGAGTCCTGTTGGTTCCAGACTTGGTGCATCGGTACCGCTTGCAGTGCAGTAGGTAGCAGAGAAAACAAACAGTCTGTGACTTGGTTGGCTGAAGGTCTTGGATGTCAAGGAGCTTGACCCCAATGATGTACTGGGTGGTTCTCACTACCTCTGTAGCGTCTTACGGTCGGATGCCAAGCAGTTGCTATACCAGGCGGTGATGCAGCCAGTCAAGATGCTCTCAATGGTGTAGCAATAGAACTTTTGGAGGATCTGAGGGCCCATGCCAAATCTTCACAGCCACCTGATGTGAAGAGGAGTTGTCATGCCTTCTTCACGACTGTGCTGGTGTGTCTGGACTAGAGGTCAACCGATTAATCGGAATGGCCGATTAATTAGGGCCGATTTCAAGTTTTCATAACAAATCGGTAATCGGGATTTTTGGACACCGATCATGGCCGATTACATTGCATTCCACGACGAGACTGCGTGGCAGGCTGACTACCTGTTATGCGAGTGCAGCAAGGAGCCAAGGTAAGGTGCTAGCTAGCATTAAACGTATCTTCTAAAAAACAATCAATCTTAACAATCACTAGTTAACTACACATGGTTGATGATATTACTACTTTATCTAGCTTGTCCTGCGTTGCATATAATCGATGCGGTGCCTGTTCATTAATCATTGAATCACAGCCTACTTCGCCAAACGGGTGATTTAACAGGCGCATTCGCGAAATAAGCACTGTCGTTGCACCAATGTGTACCTAACCATAAACATCAACGCCTTTCTTAAAATCAATACACAAGTATATATTTTTTAAACCTGCATATTTAGTTCATATTGCCTGCTAACATGAATTTCTTTTAACTAGGGAAATTGTGTCACTTCTCTTGCGTTCTGTGTAACAGAGTCAGGGTATATGCAGCAGTTTTGGCCGCCTGGCTCGTTGCGAACTGTGAAGACTATTTCTTCCTAAAAAAGATAGCTAACTTCGCCAAATGGGGGATGATTTAACAAAAGCTCATTTGCGAAAAAAGCATAATCGTTGCACGAAAGTACCTAACCATAAACACCAATGCCTTTCTTAAAATCAATACACAGAAGTATATATTTTTAAACCTGCATATTTAGTTAAAATAAATTCCTGTTAGAAGGCAATATTAAACTAGGGAAATTGTGTCACTTCTCTTGGGTTCATTGCACGCAGAGTCAGGGTATATGCTACAGTTTKGGCCGCCTGGCTTGTTGCGAACTAATTTGCCAGAATTTTACGTAATTATGACATAACATTGAAGGTTGTGCAATGTAACAGCAATATTTAGACTTATGGATGCCACCCGTTAGATAAAATTCGGAACGGTACCGTATTTCACTGAAAGAATAAACATTTTGTTTTCGAAATGATAGTTTCCGGATTTTTTATTTTTTTTGCTTTAAGCATTGCGCTGTTTATGACTTCAAGCCTATCAACTCCCGAGATTAGGCTGGTGTAACCGATGTGAAATAGCTAGCTAGTTAGCGGGGTGCGCGCTAATAGCGTTTCAAACGTCACTCGCTCTGAGACTTAGAGTAGTTGTTCCCCTTGCTCTGCAAGGGCCACGGCTTTTGTGGAGCGATCGGTAACGATGCTTCGTGGGTGGCTGTTGTCGATGTGTTCCTGGTTCGAGCCCAGGTAGAGGCGAGGCGAGGGACGGAAGCTATACTTGTTACACTGGCAATACTAAAGTGCCTATAAGAACATCCAATAGTCAAAGGTATATGAAATACAAATGGTATAGAGAGAAATAGTCCTATAATAACCTCAACCTAAAACTTCTTACCTGGGAATATTGAAGACTCATGTTAAAAGGAGCTTTCATATGTTCTCATGTTCTGAGCAAGGAACTTAAACGTTAGCTTTTTTACATGGCACATATTGCACTTTTACTTTCTTCTCCAACACTTTGTTTTTGTATTATTTAAACCAAATTGAACATGTTTCATTATTTATTTCAGGCTAAATTGATTTGATTGATGTATTATATTAAGTTAAAATAAAAGTGTTCATTCAGTATTGTTGTAACTGTCATTATTACAAATTWAAAAAAATATATATAAAAAATATAAAAGAAATTGGCCGATTAATCGGTATCGGCTTTTTTTTGTCCTCCAATAATCAGTATCGGTATCAGCGTTGAAAAATCATAATCGGTCGACCTCTAGTCTGGACCATGTTAATTCCTGTGGACACCGAGGAACTTAATGMYCTCGACACGCTCCACTACAGTCCCATTGATGTGGAAGTGGACGTGCGCAGCCCACTGTGTTCGATAGTCCAAGATCAGCTCCTTTGTCTTGCCGCCATTGAGGGAGAGGTTGTTGTCCTGACACCACACTGCCAGGTCACTGACCTCCTCTCTATAGGCGGTTTCATCGCTGTCGTTTATCAGGCCTACCACCGTCGTGTCGTCAGCAAACGTAATGGTGTTGGAGTTGTGCGTGGCCATGGGTGAACAGGGAGTACAGAAGGGGACTAAGCACGCACATCTGAAGAGCCCCATGTTGAGGGAAGGCGTGGCRGATGTGTTGTTGCCTACCCTCAGCAGTTGGGGACGGCAAATTAGGAAGTCCAGGATCCAGTTGCAGAGGGAGATGTTCAGTCCCGGGGTCCTGAGCTTAGTGATGAGCTTGGAAGGCACTATAGTGTTGAACTCTGAGTTCCTGTTGTCCAGGTGGGAGACGGCAGTGTGGAGTGCAATAGAGATTGCGTCATCTGTGAATCTGTTGGGGTGGTATGCAAATTGGAGTGGGTCTAGGGTTTCTGGGATAATGGTGTTGATGTGAGCCATGACCTTTCCAAGCATTTCATGGCTACAGATGTGATTGCTACGGGGACACAGTCATTTAGACAGGTTACCTTGGCATTCTTGGGTACAGGGACTATGGTGGTCTGCTTGAAACATGTAGGTATTACACACTCGGTCAGGGAAAGGTTGAAAATGTCAGTGAAAACACCCGACAGCTTGTCAGCACATGCTTTACGTACGCGTCCTGGTAATCTGTCTGACCCCGCGGCCTTATGAATGGTAACCTGTTTAAAGGTCCTACTCACATCGGCTACGGAGTGCCAGATCACACAGTTGTCCAGAACTGCTGCTGATCTTATGCATGGTTCAGTGTTGTTTGCCTCGAAGCGAGCATAGAAGGCATTTAGCTTGTCTGGTAGGCTCGTGCCACTGGGCAGCTCGCAGTTGGGTTTTCCCTTTGTAATCCGTGATAGTTTGCAAGCACTGCCACATCCGACGAGCATCACAGCCGGCGTAGTAGGATTCGATCTTAGTCCTGTATTGACGCATTGCTTGTTTGATTGATCGTCAGAGGTCGTAACGTGATTTCTTATACGTGTCCGGATTAGTGTCCCGCTCCTTGAAAGCGGCAGCCCTGGCCTTTAGCTCAGTGCGGATGTTGCTTGTAATCCATGACTTTTGGTTGGGATATGTACAGTACATACAGTCACTGTGGGGACGATGTGCTAAATGTGATAAACTCCTCAATGGTATCAGATGAATCCCGGAACATATTTCAGTCTGTAGTAGTCCACTAAATCAATGTGGTGTGGCATGCATATTACAGCCAATGTTGAAATGTGTGGTATTACTTGAGACGGAGTACACATACAGTTTTCTGGGGTGCAGCACAGCCAGATGAAGCAGATCTGAACACCTGCAGAGAAGTTCATTCAATTACTGCGAAGAACAGATGCCCAAAATCGCCAATGAAAACATACAGGACAATACTGACATAAGAGTATATCAGTATAGATATGAAGTATATCCTAATGGTAAAGGTTAGGATTGGGGGGTAGTCAAACCTGGCCCTAAATTTGTATTCTGGGGGCAACTGCTACTTCAAGCACAAGTTGTGAACGGATAAATATAATACAATATGCATAGGAAAAAGTGACAAATCTGTTTGATGTAAATCTATGGTTTAAACATGTGTTCTACAGCTTTGCGGAGGAGCACGTCTGTCGTCAACCCTGCTGTAATGTTTACGGAGGAAAAACAACTAAAAATGAAGCCTGGGTGATTTCTTCTTTACTCAAAACCACAGCGCCCACTGTCGATGAGAACACATTTCACCATCTCCCGCCCCACTGCTCTAGAGACAAAATTTACAATGTGTTTCTCTGTTTAGGGAACACTCAATGGTCATTCAAAATTCTAACCGAAACCAGCTTCCCCAAAACATACAGTAACATAAAATGTCAGCAAACAGATGAAGGAATCCTTTTGACTCATACATCCCTTTTGTGGGCGAAACTTTTGGAAAATGCCCGGTTTTTCCAGGAAGCCGGTCTCTCCAGGAGGTCCCTGTGCACCCAGGAATGGACCACCGTGATGACATATCCCAACATTTCAGTCCTCCCTCACCATTCCATTCCTCCCTTTCTCTCCATCTTTCTCCTCCTATCCCCCTCTTTCTCCTCTTACTTGAATAGTTTTGGCCATGGGGAGAGCAGAGGGGGCAATGGCGGTTTCAGTCTAGCACATGACATTTTTTTGTTCAAAATATTCGAGTATTTACTCAACCTGTATTTGGCAAGTTAAAGTGCTTGAGAACAAATGTCCTTTAACAACATCTTGAAATGGGACCCTGGGGTGTCTCCAGCTATGTGCTGGTAACTTGGTGGTTAGCCTAAAGTAGTGGAGCCAGCCAAGTTTGAGACTAGGTGGTTGATATAGTATGATAAATCACATGGAGAGAGCCGAACTCATGACATGGTGGTCAGGATTTACTGGAAGCAGATTAAGTCAAGAACAAAGTTGCAGTCAATGCCAAAGGTTCATGAACTCCATTGATGTATACTCAGTGGATAACCGAACGGCATGACAGCAAATACCTCTTGACTTTGTGGTACAGGGTCAGAAGTTCACGACAGGGTCAGCAAGGTCATGTGATCAGGAAAAACCCTTGGCCCTTGAAGCTAATGTGTGTTTAGGACTGGGTGGGAAGCAACAGGAAAAGCCATTGTCTCCCAACACATGACATCATCATTCCTGTGCAACTCAAGTCCTTCGGTGCAGTGATGTAGGAGAATGAGAGTAGAGAGTTCCATCCGTGACGTGGTACTTTAAGATTGTAAGTAGGGCTATGTTGAGTTAACGCCATGTTTGCCCATTTGATCTGCAATTCCAGGTCACACTTCTGAGTGCCAGAATACCAGAGAGGGGGAGGAGAAAGGGCATTATTAACACAATGACTGAGTGACCTTTATTTAACTAGTCACGTCAGTTAAGAACATATTCTTATTTACAATGACGGCCTAGACCAGCCAAACCCGGACGACGTTGGGCCAATTGTGCGCCGCCCTATGGGACTCCCAATCACGGCCGGTTGTGATACAGCCTGGATTGCTTAGTCAGTGATAGCATCATAAGCATACTATTTGAGCAGCAGGTGCGTGTAGCATACTATTTGAGCGGCAGGTGCGTGTAGCATACTATCTGAGCAGCAGGTGCGTGTAGCATACTATTTGAGCAGCAGGTGCGTGTAGCATACTATCTGAGCAGCAGGTGCGTGTAGCATACTATTTGAGCAGCAGGTGCGTGTAGCATACTATTTGAGCAGCAGGTGCGTATAGCATACTATTTGAGCAGAAGGTGCGTGTGACCTGGTACTTACGAGACAAACTTGCCCACTTCAACCTGGATGACGGGGTCTCTGAGCTGCACCACCAGTAGCTGGCTGTGGGCCGGGCTGGGCTCTCCAGGCTTGGCAGGGTGGGGGGAGAAGACCCGCAGCATGCCCATGTAGCTGCCCACCACTATCTTATCTACAGGAGAGAGGACATACACACTGTATACTTCCTCAGCTTAGACGTTGTGGTATGGTCTCATATTGCTCCCTTCGTTGTACAAAWCATTAAGAACACCTGTTCTTTCCATGACAGACTGACCAGGTGAATCCAGGTGAAAGCTATGATCCCTTTTTGATGTCACTTGTTAAATCCACTTCAAATCAGTGTAGATGAAGGGGAGGAGACAGTTTAAAGAAGGATTTTTAAGCCTTGACACAATTGAGACATGAATTGTGTATGTGTGAATGGGCAAGACAAAAGATTTAAGTGCCTTTGAACAGGGTATGGTAGTAGGTGCCAGGCACACAGGTTTGTGTCAAGAACTGCAACACTGCTGGGTTTTTCACACTCAACAGTTTCCTGTGTGTATCAAGAATAGTCCACCACCCAAAGGACCACCAGTCATCTTGACAACTCTGGGAAGCATTGGACTCAACATGGGCCAGCATCCCAGTGGAATGCTTTCGACACCTTGTCGAGTCCATGCCCGATGAATTGAGGCTGGTCTGAGGGCAAAGAGGGGGGTGCAACTCAATATTAGGAAGGTGTTCTTAATGTTTTGTACACTCAGTGTATGTGCTTTGTATYGAGAGGGCAAATGGTATGTTTTAAACATGGTAATAAAGATCCAGGAAGTCAGGTCAATCAGTAAGTCAATCAGACAATGAACAAATCTGATTTGTGCATGTAAATAAGACTTTGGTACCAGGGGCACTTTCACTCTCATTGTTTATTTTTTGGTCTAWTAKTGAACAGTGTCTTTGTAGTGCAGAGTGCRGTCAGACACACCACGACCCCACACCTTCTCACCATGTCYGCTGCCGCTGTTGTCCACATCGCCGACACACAGGCATCCCTGGTCAAACTCCTCCCCCTCGCCCAGCACCGCGGCCCACCAATCACGCACCTTGAACAGAGACATGCTACTGCAGAGGAGACAAACAGACAGACAGACACACACAGAGAGAAAAAGACAAACACTGAGGGTCATATCGCCGCTCTAGTGGACACCATAATACTGCTTGTCAGTCTTCCACACGKGACTGACACTCAACATAATGGACAGGTGAAAGCAATATGGCTGATACCTGCTGCTTGTCTATCCCACTTGGAACCAAATGAAGGATGAAACGATTGGAAGAGTTRGCTTTCATGTATTCCACCTAGTCTCCTATATGGCATGATCTTTCTAAGCCTACTTTAACTCACTCTAGGTGTAATGGGTGCCAGCCTTAGATTTGTAGTGCTTTATCAAGCTAGCRTGTGTGTGTCTGGTAATTCACTGATCATCTGCTTTTATTGCAGGGGATTAGCGCCTTACAGTAGACCTATATTAGGCTACATGCTGATGTTTCTTTGACTCCAGAACCCAGAGGGAGGTTTGGACAGTGGTCTGTGTGACACTGACCGTAACCCTGTTACACTACACAGTTGAGTCACATGATCAGGGATTGTATCAGGGCATGGGCCAAGCAGATTTCCTCATCGTCAACTGCTGAGCAGGTGGAATGGACAGCTAATCCATAGAGAGAATCACTTCTCCCCCCCCCCCCACACCAATAGCATATATAACCATTAAAATGATAGCCCTATTATTTCGATTTTGAAAGATAACACAAGTGGAATATATGCCTATAGCCTTATACCACCTGCCTACTTGACTATCACGGCCAAGACCTTCCAGCAGCCCCTTATCATCTACTTGACAGACAGCAAAGCACAGCCAACATTCTGCAATCAACCACATCATAATTCAATATTATCCAGGTGTGCCATGCATATCAGCAGAGCTCCGACTCCATTTCATTAGAGGTGAATAGAATGATTTCCACATAACTAGCTAGATCTAACCTTAGTATCTAGCTAGCAACATCAACATGCATAATCTGTTGATAAAACTAGCTAGCTAACGTTAGTAGGGGTTGCGGGCAAGCATTGTCCATGTGTTGAACAATTGTTAGAAACAGAACAAAAACAAACTAAACTGGACAACGTGCATGATTCTCTATAGGTAACAAGCAAGAGGTAGCAAGCTAGCCAGCCAGGAAACACCTCGAGCTAAGTTAGTTAACGTTAGCTGACTAATTAACGCTGGCTGTGCTTGTGCCTGTCTTGGAGGCTAACAAGCGTGTAGTTTCAACATTCCAGCGACATATGCAAATTCTAAACGTGCCTCTTTTACCTCTAACAAGACGAGCCTGTCTGTGGTTCGCAATTCAGATAAAAATCACATTTTGCGTGTGCCTCATCAACTTGCTTGAAGCCATCTCCCTGTTGTCATAGCAGTGACACTAACGATAGACTCGAGTACTTGCGCGCATGATCAGAAACGCACAAACTCACAGATTTATGGGAAACTGAGTTTTTATTCTACACAGACGTTCTTGTCTGGTGCACGAGACTACAGACGTTCAGGGTAAAAACGGAGGTTAAATTATCTCAATCTAATCACATGCGATTGCACATTAAAAATGTCACTCAACATTTTTTATAATGACCGTTAATTGCTTATATATATATATACATATATATATACACACACGTTTGATGCATATTTCTCGTGTTTTGTTTCTAGTTTTACATTATTGCATTGTTGGGTTTTGAGTTTGCAAGAAAGGAATTTCGCTGTACWTGTGCATGTGACATTTAAACTTGAGGATAATATAGCAATTGAATGACACATCCAATCTTATTCTTTGGAATGAAAGCTATATTATAACCATAGACTTGCAACCAAATTCTCAATAATCTGCCTTGTGCATATTGGAACTCAGTGATTTCTTGTAGATCCTTAATGTTTTACACGTTAGTGTTTTTATTACACTGTTATCACAATATGAATGTCAGTCATTCAGTTTCGTATTTCAGTAAAAAGTCGGGCTCGTCCGGGATTTGAACCCGGGACCTCTCGCACCCTAAGCGAGAATCATACCCCTAGACCAACGAGCCAGATGAATATAAAAGAAAACAGCCCAGGACAAGTATGCCACGTAAATATGGATTTTGCAGACGCGTCTTTTGTAATTAACTGCAGTGAAATTTCATATTTAATTGGACTTTGTCGCTCTCTAGAGGTCCATTTTGGCATTACATCTTGCTTTCAACGACAATCCCCACACAACCTTGATCGTACAGTTGAACAGAAAACACCTGTTATTTGACAAGTTTTATTCACAAGTTTTTTCCCCTCTGTCCTTTAGACAAATCCGAAGTTAAGAAAAGGCAACATGCAGGTGTAGCAGCACGTTTAAAACGCTAACATTTTAAATATAAAACGTCAAACATGTGCAAGACAAAACTGAGAAACTTAAGGGGGGGAATAAGCATTTCCAAGCTTGAGGTAGAGTTAAAATTTGAACCACAAAATTAAAAAAAGGTCAATGGGTGTGGATAAAAGGCCAAGTTAAACAAATTATTAGTTTTATTGAATGTCGTTGATCCACAGACAAAGGTGCTTTACCCCGTGGTGTTCTCTTGTAATATACTGCCTATTGAGTAGGCTACTTTTCCTGTGTAATGACTTCTTTGGTAGCACTTTATTTTACACTATATCATTCATAAAGTCGGTTACACTAACAGTAATACCCCATAACTAACTTATAAAAATCTTTAGCACCACTAGCTACTACTATTATCTCAACTGTCATTGACAATTTTGTTTAATTTCTTGATTTTTTTTTTTTTTTACCTTTATTTAATAGGCAAGTCAGTTAAGAACAAATTCTTATTTACAATGACGGCCTAGGAACAGTGGGTTAACTGCCTTGTTCAGGGGCAGAACGACAGATTTAAACCTGTCATTTCTTGATATAAGCACCATAAGGTATCTTATAACCACGCAGTATATTTAAATGGCACATAAAATGTGCAGTGTTGGTACTCTTGCAAAATAAAGTGCTACTTTGCAGTGTGGCTACAGTAGTAAAGTCCCCATGTGAAAAAACTGAGGTGTATACATGGCTTTTCTTGTGCAAGACAGAATCCATTACTACATCCATAAAACCACTGATAATACTCATACCAATGTCTGAGTATGGTTCACCCATAGACAGGTTCAGGTTATTTTTTCAGACCTACATTGATTCCTGTAGCCAAGCTGTTGCACAATGCAAGGTGACGTAGTGTGGTGAAATGCATGCTAGGACTGTTCCAAAGACGTCGCTGTGTTCTTGTGTGGATGCTCGGTTTATGACTTGCAAGCTGATACAAGCATTACAATATCAAAAATATTATGAATAACAATAACGTGCAAATTATTAAAAAAAATTGTTAGCATTTGCTATTACTTTTTAGTTATGGGGTGGAGGACATCGACAAGGTTGCAGACAGACAAAGACTGAGGCTGTGTACTTTAAAATAGTTCATTGATAGGAGAATAAATGTCTTCATAAAGAGGTGAAGGGAACATCCAGTACCCAAAACCATGACCCTATGGTTGGTGGCAGAGGTGGGATCCAAGGAGGGGTGCCCATGGAGCTAGTGTATGTCGAGGGGCTGTGAGTCAGTGGCGGGGGGCCAGTAACGTCCGTCTGGGGGTCCAGAGGTCGGTTCATTTTCCATGGGTTTGGGGGAAGTGTGTCAGTATGATGTGGAGAGGGGATGAGTTATAGAATCTTCTGAAGGATGGAATTGGGCACTTCTAGAGTCTCGTCCTTTACCAGGACGATGTCATAAGAGTCCAGATATTTCTCCAAACGCTCCTCCACCTGCCAGGGAAGAGAGAAGAGTTAGGATGCAGATTGGCACAGACAGCACATAACCTCATACTTTCATATCAGTCACTATAGTCACATCTTCAGACTATTAATATCCAGTAATGTAGCTGGTGATGGGAGCAGATAGAGTTGCTGACTGGCGATGGGGGGGGGGTACCTTGTCATTGAGGAAGCCGATCTTGAGGATGTTCTCCACGTTGGGCACGCCGTCAGCCATGTTGAGGTCGCCTAACGAGTCTCCCAGCAGCACGATGTTGCAGTTGTCCTTCACCTGTTTGAAGTACTCCGTGTTGCGACAGGGCGCCGTCGTGCTTGTTGAACACATGGATCAGTTCTCCCTTAAGCCCTCAGCTCGCCCTGAGAGAAGAAAAATACTTGCGTTAAATGATACTGAGCCAACTGATGCAACTGCAATGCATACACCCAGGTAGAACCACAGCTTTATTATCAGGTTTATCAACACTCAGAAACTCAGGCCTATCCTCAGCATGTACCAAGCTCTCTCGAGGGACAGGGGGGACTTACATTCTCGTCAAAGTCCATGAAGTTGGACACCACCTTGACGTTGGGGTGGTAGACCCCGCCTGGTGGATGATCTCCTCCAGGACGTCTCCCAGACCCGCTGAGAAGATGAACACGGGCACGTTGTGCTGCTGGAGCCGGTCAAAGAACGGCTCATAGCCCTCCCTGTGGGACAGACATGTAAGCATTAGAACCACTCATAGCCCTCCCTGTAGGACAGACATGTAAGCATTAGAAACCACTCATAGCCCTCCCTGTAGGACAGACATGTAAGCATTAGAACCACTCATAGCCCTCCCTGTGGACAGACATGTAAGCATTAGGAACACTCCCATAGCCTCCTCTGTGGGACAGACATGTAAGCATTAGAACCACTTCATAGCCCTCCCTGTGGGACAGACATGTAAGCATTAGAACCACTCATAGCCCTCCCTGTGGGACAGACATGTAAGCATTAGAACCACTCATAGCCCTCTGTGGGACAGACATGTAAGCATTAGAACCACTCATAGCCCTCTGTGGGACAGACATCCAGTTTATATGAACGGAAATTATTCACAGGCAGAACTAAATGATAAATAATATTTCATAGAGCTTGTGTTCATGAAGCGGCAATAACGGCCACTTTGGCTCAACATGTGTCCTGAGCGGCTTTCTGTAGTTTAAATTATTTMACATTTTATCTATCAGGTCTTACCTCAGGCAGGCGTCTGAGTCTCTCACCACCTCCGAGAGTTTGTCCTTCTGTAGCCTCTGCTCCACCAGTAATGTGTGGGACTTAAAATACCTGTCAACACACACACACATTGGGCCTTAGCGAGAGCAATTGTATGTGTGTGTGCACGTGTGCATGCGTCTACTCACCATTCTACCATAAATGGATACTTCTCCTCCATCGTTAGATGGGGGTCGATCTCTATGGGGTAATATGTGTTCTTAAGCTCCAGTAACTAAAAGACAGACGGAAAATCAATTAGCATTAACACATGTGCTTTCGTGACACCTACAAATACTATTAAGTAATAGTAACATCAAACAAACCTTCRTCCTACAATCCTCGGTGACAAGCTTGCAGTTGTCAATGATATCTATGTGGAAAGGAGGACTTTGGTCAGACGGATAGGCCGGAGACAGTCATAGGCAAGTAACTTATTTTGAATCACGGGGAATGTTGAGATGGTTTTATGTTGTACTTACTATGACACGTGGGGCAGCGTTTGCCATTGACTGCGAACCGGCTTAACGTCATGTCAAAGTCAGTGATGACCTGAAAACAAACCAGGAGAGCCATGGAGGGGAGTCAGTGATAACTCCGGTCATCATACTGTCACCACAGGGTGTCACTGTTCAGCCAATACGAACGGCCCATTTCTCTTTGCGCACCCTTCCCCTCCTACTGTACCTGTAGTTTGGAGGCGCCACCCTTGATCATGTCACAGATGATCCGTTCCACCCGCTCTGGATCCCTCATGTGGACCGTGTTCTTCTCAAACTCTGGCATCTGAGAGATGGAGAAAGACACAGAAAGAGATCGTTAAGTATGCTTCTAATATTCACTTCTACAAGTAGCATGTAAGAACACACCATTCTCACCCATCACTGAATCGATAAAATAATTTCAAATCAATCATTGAAAAGAATACCCTCCAGAGGGAGGGGAGGAGGACTCAATAATAATAAAAAAGTGTTGAGGTTAACTTGAGTTGGGCCTATGGTTAGTATTTGGTGGGGTGCGGGTCGAGTTTAAAAGAGCAGCGTAATTTTTGGGGGCTAAGGTAAGAGGAGCCAGGAGTAGACTAACTGGATATCACAACACCCCTCGTGCCCCAGCCCCCGTCTCCCCAGGGCCGGAGCAGTGGAACAGCTGATGTTATGGATCCTTCTTCCGTACATAACTGACCACCACCCAAACAAGTCCCAGGCCAGGAGGGAGGAGACCTGAACCACAAACAACTTACAGGGCTGCAGACACCAATATGTTCTATTGAATCTTAGCTACTTGACTTGGTGGTCTAACTACAATATTAGGCTAATGTTCAGGTGGAGAAATGAGAGAGAGATCTATAGCGCAGTTGAAGCCCTGTTGACATGTCAGTGCAGGAATGTAACAAAACATAAATACTACTTCCAGCTGGTGTGTGTGTGTGTGTGCACGCACCCTTTTCTCCCCTTGAGTGTATTTTTAAGGTTGCTAAAAAAACCTTGACTGAAGGGGGGTGGAGCTGGGGAAGATCGGGGGTGTAAACTAGATACCTGGGTATTCCTTCACCAGAGTGTGTTTGAGTATCGAAATAGCCCACACCCCATCAAACAACTTTGTGCATGCACACACACACACACACACACACACACACACACACACACACACACCAGTGGTATGCAAGTGTACCAAGACTGTTCTGTGGTATCAGTGGATGTGTACTAGGTTATGACTGGGATGTAGGTTAAGGTTAGGAACCCCTTCACCCCCCTTCTTACAACCCTCTCACACCACTTAATGTAATACACTGGGGCTGATCCATGGAACAGAACACCCTCTCCTTTGGTACATTTGAGTTGTTTACGCAATGTCATGTGTCGTAATGTCTTTAAGAAATACACCGTTCCAGATGCATAGGCTACATTGACAACATTCTTCAGTCTTAAAAACACTGAGACCACACCTATGTAACTCATTCTTGAATATTAGATATAAAAACTTAGTTAGTGGGAAGGGAGAGCAGAATCCACACACTCATTGCTCCAAATACCAGTCATACCTATTTACAACTATCAATTATTAACACACCGTTCTCTAATGATATTTTACAGTATAGACTACATAATAATCCATGAATTCCCATCTTCTTCCATGCATCCTTTCTCCAGCTCCAAACACACGGACGTAAAAAAACACATTTGCAGCCTAGTCATTTTCTGACCCTCCAGAGCAATTTGTAGCTGGTGCTAACAGCAAGGCTCTGGCCAACAGCACACACACTTACCTTTTCCTCTGGTCTTGCACAAAACAAGTGAAGGGAGTGAAGAAAAGGTTCTCTGTCAGCAGAGGGCTTATATAGGCAACGCAACAGAGGGGGCGTCACCCAAAATAGATTAGATAATCCCTCCCCTTTGTAAGAGGCCAGTGACGCACTGACACGCAAATGAACAACTTACACACAGCTTCAATTTACGTCATAAACACAGGACACACAAAGATTAAATGAACATGTCTTAACACACACACACACACAGAAGGCAAGTAGATGAGGGGACATGGAATAGCCCCATGGCAGTAGTTTACCTTTGACCCCTCAGCTTTTAAAAGAGGTACTGTAACTGGAATCCATTACAATCACACGATGCAACAGAAACAGCCCTCCCACTTGTCTGGATTATTGCCAGGCCMGGGACGAAACCCTGCGGTGCATTTCTCCACCAACGCTGAGCACACACATTTCAAGACCCCTACCCTGCCCCACATGTTGTTTGTGTGTGCGTGGCTATGGAATACCCAGGGTCAAAGGGTCATGGTTCATCAAATCTGCTCTCCGCCAATGAGAAGCCATCTGTGTTTTTTCCCCCGTAGGTTATATGCCGCGTTCACACGCTAGTCGGAACTCTGACATTTCTGGCACATGACAAACCATACCTCAGCTGCAGGGTCACATACCACCTTTCAATAGGCCTAACTCAGGCAGAGAGTTCTAATCACGTCTCACCAAAATAAGACTACACACACACACCTATCCAATCAACATTGATCAAATAACTAGACAACGTAATGGCTGGCCAATCATATTCAGGTCTGCATTTCCACTACCATGGTGACTGTTGGGTTTCTGACACTGGTATCATATGTAGGTGATAAATCCAACCTCTCCACCCAAACCTTGGGAGCGGTAGGCTTAAACAGATACACATATGCAGTCGTCTTTTTTATAAGACATTTAAAACAACAAGGATATACAAAAACAAGTTCCACCCAATCTAAAATGTTTTTCCCCCATAAATAGGCTAGGCCTACATTTTCAACAATCATTGGAAAAACTGTCAAACATCAGGTGTTGAAAGGGAGTCCATTGGCGATTCTGCCTCACCCGAAGAAAAAATAAGTAAATAAATTGGGGAAACACCATTTAAAACCCATTGTCAGTTTGTAACTTTTTCAACATCCGTGAAAGTGCTGGCTCAACATTCCTTTCTACAGCGGAGGGTGTCTCGTCCTCACCCCCAGCCTTGTTCACCAAAGTCAAAGGTTATAGAGGACACAGGGCTGGAGCAGAGTACGAGAGTTGGAGTTATTTTGTAGTAGTCTGCATTCAGACTACTATCAGCCATCGGGCAACAGAGTGGAAGAGGTGCTTTCAGGCATTTTCATTTACCTGTGCATTTGTGACAGCATTATGTCTACACAGACATAGGGAAGAGAGGTTATCTTGGGTGAATCAGTCAATGTAAGAATCTACTGAACATTTCTGCAGCAAAAGTAAATAAACACCTACTATGGGGAACAAGGGCAGAAGAGAAAAAAAATACATTAACAAGGGCTGTGAGGGCATGCTGCTGACAACATTTTAGTTCAAGAGTTTTGACTTTGAGCCATAATGGTGACTTTGCCAGGCAGGCTTGGACACTCATTTCCCTAGAACAGCATTCTGATAAGCTGCGTGTGCTGCTCTGTGATTAAAGTAGGGCTGTGGTTGGGCCCTATGTAGTTTGGCAAAGTATCATCCACATCAACATTTCATGATAGCTTAATAACATTCTCATTAGAATGCATTTCTCTTAAAACGTGTAGTGCCCACTGAAAAACATAAAATAGTATTGGCTCTGGGGTGGAGTAGAAAATGTTCTATTAGAGGTCTTCYCTTGATAGAAAGTACGTAAAAGAAACAGAGAGATCCCCTTGGCCATATACGCCATGCCTCATAAATAAGAATAAGTAGACAGTAAAGTGGACAGTGTCTGCTGTAAGAGCTCTTCAGCTAACAGTATCACCAGAGCACAGGCACATGGACAGTCCGCTCTGTCGTAGATAAACTCMCTCTCCGCAAAGGAGGAAGGTTGTAACTCTGTTGCCCCTGGATAAGCCTGCCGTGTCACAGGAGAAGTCAGATAGAACATTTGTGACCTCAGCCAAAAACAAGGTCACTTATCCAGCAATATACACCTGTACTCTATTGTGTCGGTTACCCCTCCTTGGATTATTTAAGCGATTCCCTATGAAAAGCCACTGGCAAAGGAGAGAGCTGTMCATAACACGTCCACACAAAAAATCAGCTTGGGTGAAGTTCCCATTCACTGCACATACAGTATATAATGTAAATAGCTCCACTACACATATTCCTATACAAATAGGTGCAGAGAGATGCAATTCTATAAGCTGTATCTGTGATACGGTAAGAACTGTATGCGCTCTCCTCTCACCTGTGATAACCCTTCCTGGTCACCTGTGCTACCCCCCCACCCCCCATAACACACACACACACCAGTAACCCTCAACATATAGTGCCCTCTAGTGTACAAAACAAGTCAAAATAACTCGACAGACAACATATACACAACAATAAACAGGCTAAAAGGCTCCTACACATTGTATAGGCCTAATCATCATGTAAAGACACTGGGTCTATGCTGGAGTCAAAGTAATACTTTGAAAATAATACTAAAAGCGTTGTAGTAATAAGATCATGAAAGAACGTTTTGGGGAAACTTAAAACACTAGAACATAGTGGAACAATATTTTTCTAACATGGATCAAACTGGATCCATGTTTTTCTAACATGGATCAAACTGAAAAAGATGCCAAAGGAAGAAAACAGTTCAGCACTGAGCAAGACTGTCTATTGCCAATCTCCCCATGGAGAAAGTGGAGTGAACATGTTTATTTGCTTGAGAGCAAGCATGAAGCATTACAAATGTTCTTGCCTGCAATCTGGTGGCCAATGATGAATACATGAGACCATTTCAATCCCAAACACAACCATGTAGTAGATGCCTATCATTGACCAACAGGACACCACTGTGGCCTGCTACAACTGGATACTGTGGAGTGGATGTGTGTTTTTGTAACAGTGATGTCTTTCCCATGCTGGGACACTGTAATAATCCCGAGTGGCACAGTGGTCTAAGGCACTGCAACTCAGTGCAAGAGGCGTCACTACAGTCCCTGGTTCAAATCCAGGCTGAATCACATCCGGCCGTGATTGGGAGTTGCATAGGGCGGCGCACAATTGCCCAGCGTCTTCTGAGTTGTGGGGGTATACCGTCATTGTAAATAAGAATTTGTTCTTAACCCGACATGCCTAGTTTTTTTTAAATTTCACCTTTATTTAACCAGGTAGGCTAGTTGAGAACAAGTTCTCATTTGCAACTGCGACCTGGCCAAGATAAGCAAAAGCAGTTCGACACATACAACAACACAGATTTAAATCAAGGTTAAATAAAACTGAAAAAACAGAGCGCAAAGCTTGCCTAAAAAGAACCCCAGTCAGAAAGCAGGGAATAGAGCAGCCAGCACGGTTAGTGATGTGTCAGACAACKTAAGCGTCTGGCTGCCTGTGAGGTACAACTGTCTTTCACTATATCAAACAATGATTCTGCAACATTTCACAGACACAAATGGCACTGTGATAGTTTGAATTATTAAATGCAATACAACAATTGTCTAAAAATAACTGAACAAAAAGATGTGAGGGGGCTGAGAAGTCAAAGCACGCGGACATGCCTTCCTGTTCTAAGAGGGCAGTGTAGCATTGCTTGCTATATGGCCACGTTACAATTCCCACCAAATGGGTTAATCTGATTGGGGAGATGCATAGGGTGTTTGGCATTCACTGCAATACATTTGTCATCTGATCCAGATAGTCACTCTAAATCTAACCTAGGCTGAGACCCAACAGCCACATATAATGCTAACAAATCCTCAGTTGTACCCCTTGATGGTAGGTTGTCTAAACATCAGTCTGAAAGAAGTTGCTATAAAAAGACAAGTCTCTACAAACCAGAATGTTGAATACAATGAGATTTAAAGCTGCAATATGTAACTTTCTGGGTGACTTGATCAAATTCACATAGAAATTTGTGTTATAGATCTGTCATTCGCATTGAAAGCAAGTCTAAGAAACGGTAGATAATTTCTATGTGCACTATTTCTATGCTTCCTGTTCTTAAATGTTGCTATTTTTCTACACCAGCTTCAAACACTATAWTTTTGGTTATGGAAAATATATTTCACAGCTGTTGAGATGGTACTACGATTCTCTACACTATACTTGCTTTGTCACAAACTGAAATTAGGTATACTATTACAATTTTGGTAACCAGAAAATGGCAGAGCAATTTCTGCATAGTGCATCTTTAAAAATGGTMAATCTTTAAAAAGTACTTTACTTTATTTACCCAACTTTTTGCAGCGCCTTTAGGTTATTTTACATCTCCTGATGCACAATATGTAAACAATTGCGGAATGTAACCAAACTGTCAATCAAAGCCCGTTCCCTCGCAATTATCTGGAAGTGGTGGTGAAATTTGCCATCTGATTTCGTGGTACAATGTTTGATCTGTGCTTAGGTTAAACGCGGCCGTTGACATGTTGTGCAAGTCATGTGCGAATTGTTTCAGCATTGAAAATACAAACCGACATACAGTCAGGTTAATGGCACTACTCTGGATATTTTGTCTCAGATTACCTCCAACATAAGGACAGAAATCAGTGGACAACAGGTAAAGTACGTTCAAATGAAGTTTATTCAACAGTCTGACATGTGAWGGGACTGATCACAAAAAGTGAGCCTTTATGTTAGAGACGAGAGAGTTGTCTGCCACTCTCGGATTCGTAGAGACTAGATGGTAGGTTACATGTCCAACAATTGAGAATGGACCTTACAGAATCACAAGATTTAACTAGCAATGATGCTTGAGGACAAGCAATGTGAAATGTAAAGCTCACACCTGACAGTCCGTATTTTGACATACCAGTTGAACTTCTTTGATATACACTAATTTGGCTTCAAAACATGTTTAGTTGTAATTTTGGACAGGGGGCTCGAGAGTAGAACTGAAGGGGCTATGCAAACAATACAAAACTCGGAAGCAACCCATTGAACCAACATTGTAACGTTACCACGAAATCAGCAGGCAAATTTCACCACCACCGCCACCTGACAWACAGCGTCAGTTTAATGTCATGTCACGATTTTGGACAACTTTTCGTGACACCACGATAGCTACCTAGCAAATAATGACCTCTAAACCACCCTTGCTATTTCTAGGAACATCCGCGACTGCGCAATGCACACATGAACAGCACGCGCGAGCCCACTCACCATCTCGATGATYTTCGTTTTCTTTCCCGCTCTCTTCTTCTTGGCGAACATGTACTGGGCGAGAACCACACCACCGAACAGGGCACATACACTGGCACTGGCCGCRGCACCGACTTTTACTACGGCAGTCTTGTCCATGGTTGTGCCGCTCCTAACAAACAGCCCTAGTCCTTCCTTATGTAAACATGTTCCCTCCCTCGAGTCTATTGTCCGCTGAGGCTGTAACTGACTACGCACCCTCCTGCCGCTACCACTGGGGGAGAAAGCGGGGGGGATGATGTACATTTATACCAACATTTTTTTAACCATCCAGGGGTATTTAACCAAACGTACCCAAATATTTGATGTAATTGTGTTGGTAACGCATAGAGTAAAATGCTATAATTAAGAAATGTATACACATTCTCAGTTTCAGTATTATTGGTTTCGAATTAGTATGAACCACGTCCATGGAAACGAGCCCCAACAAAACAGATGTTTGCAACGAAGTAATAAGAATGCTTTACATTAGTCATTACAATTAATTATATTAGTCATTACTATAGCCTGTATTTCGCAGTATTTCCTCCTCGCGTCCTCTCTTCTCAAAACCCATTGGAAGACAGAGGGGAAGGACCTCTGGTTTGTACTCATCCAATGGGGTTTGAGGAGGCGATGAAAGAGGACGAGTTGATTATGTAATAKATATTCTTCTTGTAACGATAGCAAGCTCTTGACTTGAAAAGAGGCAAGGGGTGTCAAAATGTTTGATACGTTACCATAATTTGGAAACTGTTTAAATACTAGCCATATCTATAACCAGGTTTCAATCCAACCATTGTWTGTGGATGAATTAACTGCCTCATGAAAAAAGTCACGACCGGGCTGATGGAAATAGGATATGCCGGTACAATTGAATAAATGCCCACAAATTGTTCGTTCGAATTCGTTGTACTTTTTGTGTTCAAAAATTAATTATGTGAGAAATTGGGGTGGAAATCTCTTTATGCTCAAATATTGATATACTAACGTAATGATCACATCGAAGTAAACTTGGGAGTCACGCGATGATATGTTGTGTGGTCCCACTACGACTCGGGAAACCGTGCAGTTTCTAAGGYTACAGATGAAATAAATGATTAATTTCAGAGTGGTGAAAGTGCACGTGATGAGCTTGATGCTCCTTTCCAATACATATTGAGGGTCTTATTCTGGTGACATAATGATCGATGTGGCTGCCTGTCACAATTTGGATGGAAACCTACCTTGTGACTAAAGACGTTTTACAACCGATCAATTGTAGCTCTCCGATTGTAAAACGTCTTCTCTTATTAGTCATAGATATGGCTATTGAAATAGCTGTAATTAAATGCGAACATTACACAATTGTGCTTGAATTCACCTGTGCAGGAGATTGTTTTTCTGTTTCGACTTTAGTTGTTTTGGAAACAGAAGTAACCAAACAGTTCAGTTTGAATAGTATGGATTTTATTACAATTACTTTACATTTGCGGTCATGCTGTCTGATAAAACTATTTAAAACCAGACCTTTGTGGAAGAAGAAAGTTAGTGCAAATTCTTCTCTACACTCTACTGTCAACCGACCCAGAAAAAAAGCAGTGTCTTGTGACTGCCTGGAGCAGTGTTGCAGAGTTGGAATGCATGGGTACATTGTATGTTGAATAAATGAACAAGGATAGAAAATAAAAAAACAAAGCTATGCAAAGGTCTCTTGATGTAGCTGTAAATAAATAACAATAATATCCAGCAAGTTACATTAAGCTGCATATAGGACCCTTGAAACAYGGACGACATCATGCCGTGACACTGTCATAACGGTCATTACTGGACATGGTCGCTACTCCACTTGACGGATGCCTTTTGCCTCCTCCACTTTCCGCAGGCTCTCATCCCACTGGGTGAACTGCTTGGATAGCAGGAACATCTGCCAAAGAGGTCAAGGTTCAAAGATAATTTGGTGGGCCAGGCAGTTCATTCCATTAGCACAGACTAGACATTTCTCAGAGTTCAACATAACAGAAAACAATCTACAACCACTCACGTTCATTCATCTGACCGAGGAGGTCGGGAGACATGACAGCCAATGTACTCAACACAGTTTCACTAGCTAACCTCAGATACATTTTCCTCTGTCTTGATCAGTGTTATTTATTCACTTCAATAATTCCATTATAATGAAGGAAAGGTACCATTTTGTTGTACTCCTCAAACAGTTTCTTCACCTCTAGGGACTGAGCTTCAGTTTGGTCCTTTGGGAAAATGACAAGAACAGTGTCACTACTGTAATTCACAAAAGTCAATCTAGCGTGTCTTGTGAGGAAAGACAAAAATCAAGAAAAGAGGGGTGTGAATAAGTAAAAGAGAGAGGGGGAGGGTTCATACCTGCTCTTTGATGTGAATCTGAGACAAACGCTGTAGCTTGGTGGCATGCTCTGGCACATCTGTGAATAAGAATTTTACAATAAGTTGCGTTCAACATAAAAAACACTATTTAACCCATCATCACTTCACACAGACCACATTGTAATGGTACTTAAATTCCCTCTCACTGACCTCTGATGTAGTTGCTGTCCAATAGTGGCTGGAGGTTGCTGACCTGCTCCAAAAGGGTGGCCTGGGAAAGCAGGAAGTCCTCCTCTGTGGGGAGAAACAAGTGCATGAGTTTGAGACTGGAGGCACATACCAGGGATGGAAACTGGAAGGCCCAAAAAGGTGAYTTTATTTATATTTATTTATTTCACTGAAACATGCAAAAAAAAAAAAAATCCCTGCTAGGGGGAAAATGCAGGTTTGTAACTAACTAAAAAATCTAAGAATATGATCTACATGATCAGTCTCTGTGTGTAAAATTTAAAAAAGTGGTTAATGTAAACCTAATCCAATGTTATTTGTTGCCTAGACTTCACTGCAAATGACAAGCCTTGAGAAGAAAATAAACAATACTCTAATATTGCAGTTAGCCATGACAGCCTTTATAATAGAATGCTTGTGACCACACACACACATCTAAATATTGCACTTGGGGGGAAAAAAACATCTTAAAGCAGAAATAGAATGAAACAAACAGGCATTTTAGTTTTGCTCTAATATAGTGGCCATTATAGAACAAGTGCACAAGACTGTATGCAAAAATAACATTCCAAGTACATTTTTTTTTTTAAATAATTCACACACGTTACTGTCAAGTTCAACACAACAAAAACTATATTTGGGCTACACTGCACATTATACACATTCTGCCTGTGGACATCTGTTCTACAATACAATGTGCCAGCAAAAGTGAGAAAGAGGGGCCTGGGTGTGTGGTGTTCCTTTCACCTCTATAGTGGCATTCAGCTTAAGCCAGGCCCAGCTACACTTGATCTCTGAATCCACTTGTTTAACTTCTTATGGCTGCAGGGGCAGTATTGAGTAGCTTGGATGAAAAGGTGCCCAGAGTAAACTGCCTGCTCCTCAGTCCCAGTTGCTAATATATGCATAGTATTATTAGTATTGGATAGAAAACACTCTGAAGTTAATAAAACTATTTGAATGATGTCTGAGTATAACAGAACTCATATGGCAGGCAAAAACATGAGAAAAAAATCCAACCAGGAAGTGGGAAATCTGAGGTTTGTAGGTTTAACTCATCACCTGTCGAATACACAGTGGGATATGGGTCAGTTTGCACTTCCTACGGCTTCCACTAGATGTCAACAGTCTGTAGAACCTTGTCTGATACTTCTACTGTGAAGTGGGGCCGAAGGAGACGGGAATGAGTAAGGTCTATCATGAGCTGACCATGCACGCTCACATGAGAGGGAGCTCTGTTCCATCGCATTTCTGAAGACAATGGAATTCTCCGGTTGGAACTTTATTGAAGATTTGTTAAAAACATCCTAAAGATTGATTCAATACATCGTTTGACATGTTTCTACGACCTGTAATATAACTTTTTGGACTTTTCGTCCGTACTTTCCGCTGGACTTGGATTTGTTTACCAAACGCGCTACCAAAAGGAGGTATTTGGACATAAATTATGAACTTTATCGAACAAATCAAACATTTATTGTGGAACTGGGATTCCTGGGAGTGCATTCTGATGAATATCATCAAAGGTAAGTGAATATTTCTAATGCTATTTCTGACTTCTGTTGACTACACAACATGGCGGATATCTGTATGGCTTGTTTGGGCTCTGAGCGCTGTACTCAGATTATAGCATGGTTTGCTTTTTCGGTAAAGCTTTTTTGAAATCTGACACAGCGGTTGCATTAAGGAGAAGTTTATCTAAAGTTCCAACACTTGCATTTTCATCAACATTTATGATGAGTATTTCTGTAAATTGATGTGGCTCTCTGCAAAATCACTGAACATAACACGCCAATGTATACTGAGATGTTTTTATATAAATATGAACTCTATTGAACAAAACATACATGTATTGTGTAACATGAAGTCCTATGAGTGTCATCTGATGAAGATCATCAAAGGTTAGTGATACATTTTATCTTTATTTCTGCTTTTTGTGACTCCTCTCTTTGGCTGGAAAAATGGCTGTGTTTTTCTGTGAATAGGCACTCACCTAACAATCGTTTGTGGTGCTTTCGCCATAAAGCCTATTTGAAATCGGACACTGTGGTGGGATTAACAAGAAGTGTATCTTTAAAATGGTGTAAAATACTTGTATGTTTGAGGAATTYTAATTATGAGATTTCTGTTGTTTGAATTTGGCGCCCTGCACTTTCACGTGAACGAGCGTGGTCAGCTCATGGCTCTCTGCCAGACCTGACTCATTCCCCTCTCATTCGCCCCCACTTCAAACAAGGTTCTAAAGACTGTTGACATCTTCCTAACCTTAGGAAGTTCAATATGACCAATATCCCACTATCTTCAATAGGGAATGAGTTGAAAAATGACAAACCTCAGATTTCCCACTTCCTGGTTGGATTTTTTCTCAGGTTTTTGCCTGCCATATGAGTTATGTTATACTCAGACATCATTCAAACAGTTTTAGAAACTTCAGAGTATTTTCTATCCAAATATACTAATAATATGCATATCTTAGCTTCTGGGACTGAGTAGCAGGCAGTTTACTCTGGGCACCTTATTCATCCAAGCTACTCAATACTGCCCCCAGCCATAAGAAGTTAACAATGCTAATACTTTTTCCACCACACTTTCTCCCTCATCTCAAACTTTCCAAATGCCAGTTGTTTTTCAGTTACAGATCATGAAGTACGCTTCATCACCTTCTCGCCTACCTCTTCGTTATCGTTCAGGGGACGCACTGCTGTAACTGACAAGCTGGCTTTCCAGAGCGTGTACTGATGCTGTAACTAGTAAATTGGTTGTCTCTTCATTCGCGTGCTGCACTGCATTCTGTTATGTAAACAGAAAGTATTGCTCCAAACACGCATCACTTCGATCGCTTACAGCCAGTAGTGATACAACCCCCCCCCCTCTCCCAAACTTTTCTCATCTGATCTATACGAATCACGTTGGTCACCTATTTTGGATTCGAAACGGAGAATTTAGCCGAAAGGTGACATACCCATACGCCAGAGGCCTACTCAATCACCTTGACGCAGGACCAAATTCGCCAACATTTACTCACATATTTAAATGAAAAACTCTTACCAGCAAGGATGAATTCCAGCTTCATGGCATCAGGAACAGTGATGTGGTCAGTGAACTGAGGGTCCAGATACTTCAGCAGATCCTCAACTGTACAAAGAACAAAGGTTATAGAATATATACTATGTGGGAAATATAATCACAATTGACCCTGCTTTGTGATTGTCCTGGTAATAATGTGTCCCATCCAAGTCACACAGTTGTGTCGTCTAAGATGTCACTCACTCTTTTTGTGTAGAATCTTCACTCGTTCCCTCTTATTTGCAGTGTTTGCAAGGGCGGCCTGAACTCTGGAGAGGGAATCCGCGCACTAGGGAACAGGGTGCATTATATGATAAACTAAACAGCTAAACTTAAAAATAAACCGTGTTTATAGCTGTACTGGCATTGAGTTACTTAGCTATCTAAGTAGCCGTTCGACATTAAAATGTTGGATTGTAGCTAACTTAGTTGGAATGCCCTGGCATATGCCCTGGCATTGACGTCTTAGCATTGATTGTATTAAATCAGTGTGCAAAAAGGGCGTTCGCTAGCTAGCCAAAGCAGCCAGTTAAATCGCTATTCTGCATTTCTAAAATAGAATATTATTGTCAAACCTTCACGGGTTTCCCTCCCTTGTTACTTCTTTCACCGTATATACGACTTTCCAGCATCTCAAGACGCGTTTCGAGGTTATCCACTTCAACTTTCCTATCCATTCTTGATTCAGAGAGCACAACAAATGGATTTGGATCCTTGTAACGACGTAGACMAGGCGACGGCGCACAATTATTGCATAATTGCAAAACATCTACGGACCGTGAAAGGGGCCATATTTGTTGTCCCTAAAGAAAACTTCTGCGGTTTCCAAGCTGTAAATGAAACTWCAAATAACATCAAAATGACTTATCGATTACTAGGCGAATCAAAATTATCGTCACTAACCAACAACTTTATAGGTCCTCTTTGCACTGAATACAACCATCTCAACATGATTATTGCAATACACTACAATGAACACTGGATGTCACTCTATACTGCAGGTTACACCTCGTCAGCGAAAAGGGGGATTTTCTTGCTTTTTTTCCTTGACAGGCGAATGACAACACCACTACGGCCCTCTTCCTTCATCGCAGCTGGTTACAAACGCTCTAGAAAAGTAAGATGTTGTTTATCATTTGTCTCAAAACTTTTAGAAATGATATGCTCCTAGTCCTACCACTTGTTTAGGRCAAACTTTCAAATGTGCCCACAGCCTCGCWACTATTTCTGCCAGTGTCAGTGAGGCTAGGTAGCGTACGCAGCTATCTAGCTAGTTGGCTAGCTAGCAAGTCAATACATAATAATGTACATGTAAATCGTTGCAAAGTAACCAATACACCGTTGCTTAGTTAACTATGTTAAATGTAATCTTATTCCTCACCACAAGTGAAGTCGTGGCTAGTTAGTTACAGTATCTAGCTAACACGTTAGCTAACTAGCACTTTGTATTTCTCCACTAGCCTAACGCTGGCTAGTTGAAGTTGTGTGTTCACAAACTGTGGTAAGATTAGAACTCTTTGCAGAGCTGTGATTGACTGGTTCCAAAGAGAACTTCATTGACACGTTCTGTAGAGAGCTTTCGAATGTTACCATTCTGGTGTACTCTCTTTAATATGAGACTGACTGTCATTGGTGCAAAATCTGGAGTTCAAACAACAACGGGCCACTCATAGACCGATAATTCTAGTTTTAGCCGTGTTTTGAGGTTATGCAGGGTTTGTTTACAATGACATTGTTTACAAACAACCAAGTAAAACAAGCTCATATTTTGGGTTTGGATGGGGTACGACAGTTGAACTAAACTCATGAGGAATTTATCAATTCAACTCTTAAAATATCAATGGGTATATAACATTCATTTAAAATTCCCAAAATGAATGTACCAATCTCGGATTGACCCTTTAATCTGTTGATGACAGGTGGTTTATAGCTAGAGAATACTTCCTTTATGTGCCACTGGGAGCGACAGGAGGATGGCAGATGACAAGGACGTGCTGCGAGATGTTTGGTTTGGTCGGATTCCGACCTGCTTCACACTTTACCAGGATGAGATCACCGAGAGAGAGGCCGAACCCTTCTATGTAAGTGTGACATCATGCAGACTAGTACTAAGTWAAAAAAAWAAAAAAATGTCTCTTTGCTGGACAATGCCAGTGGAGGCTGCTGAGGGGAGGACAGCTCATAATAATGCCTGGAACGGAGCAAATAGAATGGCATCAAACACATGGAAACCATGTATTTGATACCATTCCACGCCAATTAAGGTGCAACCAACCTCATGTGCAATGGACATAGCATTTGTGACATAGGTCTAGCTAATTCAGGTCACACATGATGACTACTGAGCTGGCTTGAGCCATGGACTATTGCGGGGATCTAGATTGAGCCACTCTCTTCTCCCCCTCTGCTGTTCTCTCCTCAGCTCCTCCTGCCAAGGGTGAGCTACCTGACTCTGGTCACAGACAAGGTGAAAAAGCACTTCCTGAAGGTCATGAAGGCCGAAGACGTAGAGGAGATGTGGTTTGATTTCGAAGGAACGCCACTCAAATGGTGGGTGAGCTTTAAATTAGGACTGTGAGGTCTATGTGTGTTGTAAATTATTGACTTCTTTTAACAACTACTAGTGAATATAATGGTTAGAATTCCCTGTGCCCCTCCATAGAAACAAGTGTCCTAGCACAGCAGTAGAGTACATCTTTTACAGATCAGATTTGAGCAGATCAACTCACCTCCTATCATCGTCATCATCAATGAGTAGACTACATACCAATTGTCTGCAGTCTTACATTTCAGGCACCAGGTGGCAGCCCAACACAAGCTTTTGACATTTGGTTGGACATGAGTCCTAATCTTAAATTGACATACACACATAACTCAGACCTTTGGGTAAATAAGGTGTATTTTCTCTAAAACGTATTAAAAGGTTACTTAGGATCCAGCCCAAGGTGAAGGAGAGGATAACTCATTATGATTCAGAATTGGAACAGAATGAAGCCCTGGTGACATGTTTCCTCAACTGATGTGGTGTGGCTTTATTCATTGCAGGCACTATCCAATCGGATTGCTGTTTGACCTGCATGCCTCCAACACTGCCCTGCCGTGGAGCATCACTGTGCACTTTAAGGTACAACACAGAATTAGTTTTTCAGCAAGTTAACACAGTACATATGGAGCAGCAAGTATATTTGCTGTTCCAAATGTAGAATCCTCCAAATGCTGGCCTGTATACAGCAGGGGTTGGAAGTGAAATTATTTTCCTATCGTTTCGTTCTGAACAGAACCACTTTTTTYCCCCCGTTTCATTCCACTGTTCCGACCATAAAAATACAATTCTTAACCGGTTTGAACCAAAAAAAAGTACCGGTTTATATCGTTCCTTTTTTATCCTGTGAAATCAAAAGTTTTTAAAAAACATTTAGCTCATTAAATTACATCACCAATCAGTGCGGCAAGCTTGTTGTGTACATGCATGATGGACAGACAAGTGTAGCCTATGGCGCAAGACGTGACAAATTTTGAGGGTGTGGAGAGAGCAAGAGACGGTTGAGGAGGAGGCTTGAAGCACTGGGCATCTTGTTATGACATGCATTATATGAATTAGGTACACAGAGTTATACCTAGGAGGACGGCTTCTATGGAGGAACTTTTTAATGTCTTTTGAGCTAGCTAGCTAACAAGCTTGTGTGTGCAGAGCGGCACCGGAATTTAAAACACGTCTTACCTTTTTGTCGTTAATACATCCAACGTGAAACATGATAACTAGGCCTATAGTATCCTTAACTAGCTTTGAAAAAGTTTACACATTTTTCTCTTGCTAATTAAAAATCTCTCCCTATCTTCTGAATCAAGCTTGTAACGTCAGTAGCCTATGCTTCGCAGGGGGAAGGGCAGGTAGCCTAAACACGCACAGGCAAAGATTTTCAGCTCGCAGGTCAACACTGGAATAGGTTTTTATTATTTTATTTAACCAGGTAGGCCAGTTGAGAACAAGTTCTCATTTACAACTGCGACCTGGCCAAGATAAAGCAAAGCAGTGCTACAAAAAACAACAACACAGAGTTACACATGGGATAAACAAAAGTACAGTCAATAACACTATAGAAAAATCTACATACAGTGTGTGCAAATGGAGTAAGGAGGTAAGGCAATAAATAGTCCATAGTAGCGAAGTAATTACAATTTAGCAAATTAACACTGAAGTGATAGATGTGCAGATGATGATGTGCAAATAGAAATACTGGTGTGCAAAAAAGTCAATTAAAACAATATGGGGATGAGGTAGGTAGTTGGATGGGCTATTTACAGATGGGCTATGTACAGCTGCAGCGATCAGAAAGCTGCTCAAATAGCTGATGCTTAAAGTTAGTGAGGGAGATATGAGTCTCCAGCTTCAGTGATTTTTGAAATTCGTTCCAGTCATTGGCAGCAGAGAACTGGAAGGAAAGGCGGCCAAAGGAGGTGTTGGCTTTGGGGATGACCAGTGAGATATACCTGCTGGAGCGCGTGCTACGTTGTGGGTGTTGTTATGGTGACCAGTGAGCTGAGATAAGGCGGAGCTTTACCTAGCAAAGACTTATAGACGACCTGGAGCCAGTGGGTCTGGCGACGAATATGTAGCAAGGGCCAGCCGACGAGAGCATACAGGTCGCAGTGGTGGGCGGTATATGGGGCTTTGGTGACAAAACAGATGGCACTGTGATGGACTGCATCCAGTTTGCTGAGTAGAGTGTTGGAGGCTATTTTGTACATGACATCGCCGAAGTCGAGGATCGGTAGGATAGTCAGTTTTACGAGGGCAGCGTGAGTGAAGGAGGCTTTGTTGCAAAATAGGAAGCCGATTCTAGATTTAATTTTGGATTGGAGATGCTTAATATGAGTCTGGAAGGAGCATTTACAGTCTAGCCAGACACCTAGGTATTTGTAGTTGTGCACATATTCTAAGTCAGAACCGTCCAGAGTAGTGATTCTAGTCGGGCAGGCGGGTGCGGGCTGCGATCGGTTGAAGAGCATGCATTTAGTTTTACTAGCGTTTAAGAGCAGTTGGAGGCCACGGAAGGAGTGTTGTATGGCTTTGAAGCTTGTTTGGAGGTTTGTTAACACAGTGTCCAAAGAAGGGCCAGATGTATACAGTATGGTGTCGTCTGCGTAGAGGTGGAACAAGGAATCACCCGCAGCAGGAGCGACATCATTGGTATATACAGAGAAAAGAGTCAGCCTGAGAATTGAACCCTGTGGTACCCCCATAGAGACTGCCAGAGGTCTGGACAACAGCCCCTCTGATTTGACACACTGAACTCTATCTGAGAAGTAGCTGGTGAACCAGGYGAGGCAGTCATTTGAGAAACCAAGGCTGTTTAGTCTGCCGATAAGAATATGGTGATTGACAGAGTCTTAAGCCTTGGCCAGGTCGATGAAGACGGCTGCACAGTACTGGCTTTTATCGATGCCGGTAATGATATCGTTTAGTACCTTGAGCCTGGCTGAGGTGCACCCATGACCAGCTCGGAAGCCGGATTGCACAGCGGAGAAGGTATGGCTTTTGAACTTGGCTTTTGAAGACTTTAGAAAGGCAGGGCAGGATGTATATAGGTCTGTAACAGTTTGGGTCTAGAGTGTCACCCCCTTTGAAGAGGCAGCTTTCCAATCTTTAGGAATCTCGGACGATACGAAGGAGAGGTTGAACAGACTAGAAATAGGAGTTGCAACAATRGCGGCAGGTAATTTTAGAGAGGGTCCAGATTGTCTAGCCCAGCTGATTTGTACGGGTCCAGGTTTTGGAGCTCTTTCAGAACATCTGCTGTCTGGATTTGGGTGAAGGGGAAGCTGGGGAGGCTTGGGCAAGTAGCTGCGGGGGGTACGGAGCTGTTGGCTGGGGTTGGGGTAGCCAGGAGGAAAGCATGGCCAACCGTAGAGAAATGCTTATTGAAATTCTCGATTATCGTGGATTTATCGGTGGTGACAGTGTTTCCCAGCCTCAGTGCAGTGGGCAGCTGGGAGGAGGTGCTCTTATTCTCCATGGACTTTACAGTGTCACAGAACTTTTTGGAGTTAGAGCTACAGGATGCAAATTTCTGTTTGAAAAAGATAGCCTTTGCTTTCCTAACTGACTGTGTGTAATGGTTCTTGACTTCCCTGAAAAGTTGCATATCGCGGGGTCTATTCGATGCTAGTGCAGTTAGCCACAGGATGTTTTTGTGCTGGTCGAGGACAGTCAGGTCTGGAGTGAACCCAGGGCTATATCTGTTCTTAGTTCTACATTGTTTGAATGGGGCATGCTTATTTAAGATGGTGAGGAAATTACTTTTAAAGAACAACCATGCATCCTCTACTGACGGGATGAGGTCAATATCCTTCCAGGATACCCGGGCCAGGTCGATTAGAAAGGCCTGCTCGCAGAAGTGTTTTATGGAGCGTTTGACAGTGATGAGGGGTGGTCGTTTGACCACGGACCCATAACGGATGCAGGCAATGAGGCAGTGATCGCTGAGATCCTGATTGAAAACAGCAGAGGTGTATTTGGATGGCAAGTTGGTCAAGATAATATCTATGAGGGTGCCCATGTTTACGGATTTAGGGTTGTACCTGGTGGGTTCCTTGATAATTTGTGTGAGATTGAGGGCATCTAGCTTAGATTGTAGGATGGCCGGTGTGTTAAGCATATCCCAGTTTAGGTCTGAAGATCGATGGGGGGCAATCAATTCACATATGGTGTCCAGGGCACAGCTGGGAGCTGAGGGTGATCTATAACAGGCAGCAACAGAGAGAGACTTATTTCTGGAGAGATTCATTTTTAAAATTAGAAGCTCGAACTGTTTGGACGTAGACCTGGAAAGTATGATAGAACTCTCTGCAGTAGATTACAACTCCTCCCCCTTTGGCAGTTCTATCTTGACGGAAAATGTTGTAGTTGGGGATGGAAATCTCAGAATTTTTGGTGGCCTTCCTAAGCAAGGATTCAGACACGGCAAGGACATCAGGGTGAGCGGCTATGAAAAGCCAACTGACATTTACTCCTGAGGTGCTGACCTGTTGCACCCTCGACAACCACTGTGATTATTATTATTTGACCCTGCTGGTCATCTATGAACATTTGAACATCTTGGCCATGTTCTGTTATAATCTCCACCCGGCACAACCAGAAGAGGACTGGCCACTCCTCATAGCCTGGTTCCTCTCTAGGTTTATTCCTAGGTTCTGGCCTTTCTAGGGAGTTTTTCCTAGCCACTATGCTTCTACACCTGCATTGCTTACTGTTTGGGGTTTTAGGCTGGGTTTCTGTTAGAGGTCGACCGATTATGATTTTTCAACGCCGATACTGATTATTGGAGGACCAAAAAAAGCTGATACCGATTAATCGATCGATTAATAATAAAAAATATTTTTTTAAATGTATTTGGAATAAGGACAATTACAACAATACTGAATTAACATTAATTTTAATTTAATATAATACATCAACCAAATCAATTTAGCCTCAAATAATTAAACATGTTCAATTTGGTTTAAATAATGCAAAAACAAAGAAGAAAGTAAAAGTGCAATATGTGCCATGTAAGAAAGCTAACGTTTAAGTTCCTTGCTCAGAACATGAGAACATGGTTCCTTTTAACATGAGTCTTCAATATTCCCAGGTAAGAAGTTTTAGGTTGTAGTTATTATAGGAATTATAGGACTATTTCTCTCCATACCATTTGTATTTCATATACCTTTGACTATTGGATGTTCTTATAGGCACTTTAGTATTGTCAGTGTAACAGTATAGCTTCCGTCCCTCGAGGAATGAGGAACACATCGACAACAGCCACCCTCGAAGCAGCGTTACCCCATGCAGAGCAAGGGGAACAACTACGCCACGTCTCAGAGCGAGTGACGTTTGAAACACTATTAGCGCGCACCCCGCTAACTAGCTAGCCATTTCACATCGGTTACACCAGCCTAATCTCGGGAGTTGACAGGCTTGAAGTCATAAACAGCAGAGCTGCTGGCAAAACGCACGAAAGTGCTGTTTGAATGAATGCTTACGAGCCTGCTGGTGCCTATCATCGCTCAGTCAGACTGCTCTATCAAATCATAGACTTAATTTTAACATAATAACACACAGAAATACGAGCCTTAGGTCATTAATATGGTCGAATTCGGAAACTATCATCTCGAAAACAAAACGTTTATTCTGTCATTGAAATACGGAACCGGTCCGTATTTTATCTAACGGGTGGCATCCATAAGTCTAAATATTCCTGTTACATTGCACAACCTTCAATGTTATGTCATAATTACGTAAAATTCTGGCAAATTAGTTCGCAACAAGCCAGGTGGCCCAAACTGTTGCATATACCCYGACTCTGCGTGCAATGAACGCAAGAGAAGTGACACAATTGCACCTGGTTAATATTGCCTGCTACCCTGGATTTCTTTTAGCTAAATATGCAGGTTTAAAAATATATACTTCTGTGTATTTATTTTAAGAAAGGCATTGWKGTAAATGGTTAGGTACCTTTATCGCGAATGCGCACCGCATCGATTATATGCAACGCAGGACACGCTAGATAAACTAGTAATATCATCAACCATGTGTAGTTAACTAGTGATTATGATTGATTGATTGTTTTTTATAAGAAAAGTGTAATGCTAGCTAGCAACTTACCTTGGCTTCTTACTGCATTCGCGTAACAGGCAGGTTCCTCGTGGAGTGCAATGAGAGGCAGGTGGTTAGAGCGTTGGACTAGTTAACYGTAAGGTTGC
The DNA here is from genome assembly GCF_002910315.2 of Salvelinus sp. IW2-2015. Classification (NCBI taxonomy): domain Eukaryota; kingdom Metazoa; phylum Chordata; class Actinopteri; order Salmoniformes; family Salmonidae; genus Salvelinus; species Salvelinus sp. IW2-2015. The sequence continues at coordinate 11,039,630 of NC_036845.1, forward strand.
AAGATTGAATCCCCGAGCTGACAAGGTAAAAATCTGTCGTTCTGCCCCTGAACAAGGCAGTTAACCCACCGTTCCTAGGCCATCATTGAAAATAAGAATGTGTTCTTAACTGACTTGCCTAGTTAAATAAAGGTGTAAAAATATACATAATTCGGCCAAATCGGTGTCCAAAAATACCGATTTCCGATTGTTATGAAAACTTGAAATCGGCACTAATTAATCGGCCATTCCGGTCGACCTCTAGTTTCTGTACAGCACTTTGAGATATCAGCTGATGTAAGAAGGGCTTTATAAATACATTTGATTTGGGCGAGTGTGCTAAAGCAGTGAGTAAAACAAACTTAGGGGGGAGGCTTCTGATGTTAACATGCATGAAACCAAGGCTTTTACAGTTACAGAAGTCAAAAAATGAGAGCGCCTGGGGACACACAGGGCCTGTGTTAACCTCTACATCACCCGAGGAACAGAGGAGGAGTAGGATGAGGGTATGGCTAAAGGCTATCAAAACTGGTCGTCTAGTGCGTTGGGAACAGAGAGTAAAAGGAGCAGATTTCTGGGCGTGGTAGAATAGATTCAGGGCATAATGTACAGACGGGTATGGTAGAGTGTGGGTACAGTGGAGCTAAACCTAGGCATTGAGTGACGATAAGAGAGGTTGCATCTCTGGAGGCACTAGTTATGTAACTTTCCTGAGTGACAGCGTGAGGACTTTATTGTGTTTTGTTGTGGGACTAGAAAAAAATGCCTGGAACGTAAAAGTACGCTATTAACCGGTTCCCATGATTTTAAAATTACGGTTCTATTCCTGAAACAGTATGGATCACTTTTGTTCCTTGAAAAGTGTTATTTTCCAGTTTTCGGTTCTGTTCCCTGAACCGGTTCCAACCCTTGGTATACAGTGCTAAAAAGCAGTCCTGCCTGTGTGGTTTCTCTGAGGTAGAATTTCCCAGAGCGTGACCTGCTCCACTGCCCCTCTAACTCTGTGATCGAGGCCCACTTCATGTCCAGCATCAAGGAGGCGGATGCCCTCAAACACAAGAGCCAGGTCATCAACGACATGCAGAAGAAAGACCACAAGCAGCTGTGGATGGGTCTGCAGAACGGTGAGGGCCCCACACACATACACACACACATATGTAAGTATTGACTTTTTAGACTCTGTACCCTTGTTTTTCCCCTCTACTCAACAACTTACACACCCCCAAGCCAACCAGTCAAAACCATGCCACCCACGCTCTCTGAACAGTGTCTTTGCCTCAGCTGCAAAGCTTTTTTCTCTTCTCACTTACCAAAATATACTCTTTTGGAGGATTCCATAACCAAACCAGACCAGAAACAGAGAGAGAAAGAGACAGTTACAACTCCACCCAGAAGAGAAAACAGATCTGAAATATTTCAAAAGCTAAAATTGTGTGAAAGTGAGATACAGGGGAGGGGAGTTAGAAACCAGGAAAGGTTACCAGGGTTTCAGAAGGCTCGTAGAGCTGGTTTAAAAACATTAAAGGAGATGGGGACAGTTTGTATGTAAATGTAGTTGTGTTGTGTTCCTCAGATAAGTTTGACCAGTTCTGGGCCATGAACCGCAAGCTGATGGAATACCCCACAGAGGAGGGAGGCTTCCGCTACATCCCCTTCAGGATATACCTGGTAAATGGGCTAATACGTACCTTTTTGACATCACAGCCAGTGTGACCTGCAGTGCGGCATCACTGGTACTGTTAATAGATGATGTCATCGATGCAATCAAAAGAATACRGCAGATCGCAAATACGGCAATGCATAGTAWTGAAAGAATACTCTTTTATCATCTGATAAGCAGATAGAACATGATAGTGCTTTTAGGAATATGAGAAAGCATTAAGTGAATATGAAAATCAGAGTAAAAATGAAACAAAATATGCAGTATACAGAAATATAATGTTACAACTGAAATGTGCAGCACAAACCACTTATCAACACAATCATGAATTAATTGTCACTCCACTGCCTGGTATAATGACGATGCAGTCTAGTACCTGAACTGTCCCGTAGATGGTGCTGTATGACTGACTAGTAAGGCGCTTCATGAATAGGATACCGCCTAGTCCTACGGTTATGATTAAAGTGGGCTGCTGTTGAGCAACTTTTTATTTGTTAGTAAGCTTGTAATTTATTGTGATCCAGTGACAGAAACAACCCTACAGAAGTGCTCAGTTGCAAAAATGTTTCCTGGAGATGTTGAGTGAATAACTTTTTCCCTCCAAAAATTATTTTGTCAAACTCCTTTGATAACAGCAGATAAATCAAACAATCCTCATCTTTTCCCAGATATCACCCACCCATTAAACTACAAATGTGTTAGCCTAATGTTTGTTCTGAGCGTGTGCTTGGCCATCGTTTAGTTTGACTAGTATATAGTTGGATGTGGGCAACTCAAATGAAGCGTTCCCAAACCGTGGGATGCACGCGGGCACAGGTGAATTCCTAAGGGGGATCCCGCGCATCCATGACTCAGATGAAATTCCCTCAAAATGATGAATAAGCACCAGTGTCTCGCCCTGAAGGTCTGGAAAACATTAGGCCATGTGTATCCCATAGTGTAGGAAAACTGTGTGGGGAAACGGCGCGCCTGGAATGGGCATGATTTTACCCAAGACTGCATTCAATAAGCCCTCGGATCAGCTCGACTGGTATATAGCTTTGCCTACCTTATTCCATAGTATTTGAGGCCATCTCTTCTCAACAAGAATAAACAAATGAGTATAGATTGATGTGGAAATTTCTCCAGGGGAATCAGAGTAGGTTGTCAGGGCTTTGCTGCTGTGTTATAACAGATGTCAGCCTTTATGCCCATGAAATCTCTCATCAATGTTTTTACTGGAATGTTACAATCATAAATCTATTCAAAATTAAAGACGACCAAACAGAACAATAAAATATATCATTCAAGTGTTGACTAAAACATTATAAAAACGTCTTGGCCTATATTGACTTAGTTGGTAAAGGAAACAAAATGTTACCACAAAATGAGATGATGAATATTTTTTGCAACTTCCAGGAAAATGCGATGTAATGCCTAGTCTTCAATTATAATATTGTGGCCAATTCTGTCACGTGCTTATATGGCTTTCAAAAAAAAAATACAAGCAAAATTTAACAAAAGCTTGGTACTAATTTGCTTTGGGACACAACATTGGAAGTCTCTGTATTGGTTGGACAACCAATACAGACTCCCAATGTTGTGTCCCAAAACTAGGTACATATGTAACTAATTTCACACTTCAACAAATCGTTTTTTATTTCGCCTATAATAAAACGGTTCAACACAATAATAAAACAGTGGTTGTAAAACCACAGACGCACCATGCGCAACAGGACTCCTTGGGTCTAGACAGAAATGTAGTTGTGTACTCCAAAGTTAACTGAACCAACGGCGGACAAAGCTATCCGGGTCCGGATGCAGAAGTCACGATTGATGACTATATTTCAACCTGCAGGCCCCCCTTAATGGCAAATTGCGGTCTTTAGTGTAAATAACGTGCTGCTTTTGATGCAGACAGAATTAATGACAACATTGACTCTAAATAACAGAGCACTCACTTCCCCTAGACTGTGTTCCTTATGGAAAAGGGAAGAGATTTCGAGGGGATGGATTTATCTGTGTCTGTGCGTGTCTTCGCGCCAGTCTTAATCGGCCGCCAGTTTCCCGCTCTAAAAGTGACGCCACTGTGTTACAAAGTGCCAGAGCCACTCAATCTTGCGGAAAGTGAAAATGATAATCCTTCTGGGCAAAAACAGGTTGAATCAACGTTGTTTCCGTGTAATTTCAACCCAAAAGATCAATGTGATGACGTTGAATCATTGTGGAAAACTGATTGGATTTGCAAAAAGTCATTAATGTAAAGGGCATTTCGTATTTTTCTTTCCCAACTTTTAACCTAAATCGAATGACATGGTGAATTTGTTTTTTGAATTTACGTTAGTTGACAACTCAACCAAATGTAAATCAAAACTAGACGTTGAACTGATGTCTGTGCCCAGTGGGATGCTTGTATTATAGACCGGTTACATTGTTTCTCGGCAGGTATGCCTTTTTCTCCTGTGACTAAATGTTTACTCATCAATCGAATGGCAGCCCCACTAACCTTTTTTTATGTTGGTTTTGAGAGGCACCTTCTAGGAAACTAGGTTGATAGTTTCTTAAATGTCTCTAGGGGATGATTTTACAGTGACACATCTGTTTACAAGCCCTGCTTGTGGGTGTTAAGGCAACAGATGTGAAAGCCACTGGGCATACTGTTGCAAGAATTTCTTGCTCACTTATTATGTTACATAACACTCAGAATACCCAGGCCTACAAAATATTCTTCAATATTATTTTTCCCTGTTGTGTGTGTGTGGACTACTGTGGGAGAAATTAGGACAAGCTGGAATAGAATGAATGGAAAGGGAATCAAACCCATGGCATATTGTAGGCTACAGTATAGTGTTAAGCTATAGACCTAGGTGTTATGATTATGATGTTTAAGCTAAACAGATTGGCTCCTCCATGGAGGAGAGGGAGACATCCAATTACATGAGGTAGCCTACATGTATACTGTACATTACATGGTGCCTCAGTGGCTGAGGGAAATGAGAGCTCCAAAAAAATCCCCTTGGAATTTTTATTTACCAGTGGAAGGTCTTGGGCTCATTGGGAAAAGTGGTCAAGCTTTCTCTCCAACTGACTCCCTCAGTGGAGGGGATTTGATTATCTGGGCCGGATGGGAAGAGTTTACACCAGGTGAAAAGTGAATAGCATTCATTTTGTACCGGGCTGGCTCCCGTTCAAAGCCCACGGTGAAGTAGGCTCAAAACAAAAGTGACGTAGCCAAGACTAGATTAAGCATGTGGAGTAATTGCCTTCCCAATGAAATCTAGTTTGAAAATTCAAACATATATTTTATGGAAAAGAGAGAAACTCAGCAAAAAAAGAAACATCCTCTCACTGTCAACTAACTGCGTTTATTTTCAGCAAACTTAACATGTGTAAATATTTGTATGAACATAACAAGATTCAACAACTGAGACATAAACTGAACAAGTTCCACAGACATGTGACTAGCAGAAATGGAATAATGTGTCCCTGAACAAATGTGGGGTCAAAATCAAAAGTAACAGTCAGTATCTGGTGTGGCCACCAGCTGCATTAACTTCTTATGGCTGCAGGGGCAGTATTGAGTAGCTTGGATGAAAGGTGCCCAGAGGTGCCCATAGTAAACTGCCTGCTCCTCAGTCCCAGTTGCTAATATATGCATATTATTATTAGTATTGGATAGAAAACACTCTGAAGTTTCTAAAACTGTTTGAATGATGTCTGTGAGTATAACATAACTCATATGGCAGGCAAAAACCTGAGAAAAAATCCAAACAGGAAGTGGGAAATCTGAGGTTGGACGATTTTCAACCAAGCCCCTATTGAATACACAGTGGGATATGGATAAGTTTGCACTTCCTATGGCTTCCACTAGATGTCAACAGTCTGTAGAACCTTGTCTGATGCCTCTACTGTGAAGTGAGGCCGAAGGAGACAGGAATTAGTCAGGTGTATCATGACCTGACCATGCTCTGACCATGCGCGTTCACATGAGAGGGAGCTCTGTTCCATCACAAATCTGAAGTCAATGTAATTCTCCAGTTGGAACGTTACTGAAGATTTATGTTAAAAACATTCTAAAGATTGATTCAATTCTACTGACTGTTACGGAACTTTTTGACATTTTGTCTGCTTTTAGTGAACGCACTTCCAGACTTTGGATTTGTTTACCAAACACGCTAACAAAAATAGCTATTTGCACATAAATAATGSACATTACCGAACAAAACGAACATTTCTTGTGGGAGTCCTGGGAGTGCATTCCGACAAAAATCAGCAAAGGTAAGTGAAGATTTATAATGCTTTTTATGAATTTTGATGACTGCACAATTTTGCGGGTAACTGTATGGCTTCCTTTTGTGGCTGAACGCTGTTCTCAGATTATTTTATATTGTGCTTTTGCCGTAAAGCTTTTTGAAATCTGACACAGCGTTCGCATTAAGAACAAGTGTATCTTTAATTCTATGTAAAACATGTATCTTTCATCAAAGTTTATGATGAGTATTTATGTTATTTGACGTGGCTCTCTGCAATTTCTCCGGATATTTTGGAGTCATTTCTGAACATGGCGCCAATATAAACTGAAGTTTTTGGATATAAATATGAACTTTATCGAACAAAACATATATGTATTGTGTAACATGAAGTCCTATGAGTGTTATCTGATGAAGATCATCAAAGGTTAGTGATTAATTTCATCTCTATTTCTGCTTTTTGTGATTCCTGTCTTTGGCTGGAAAAATTACTGTGTTTTTCTGTGATTTTGCGGTGACCTAACATAATAGTTTGTGGTGCTTTCACCGTAAAGCCTATTTGAAATCGGACACTTTGGTGGGATTAACAACAAGATTACCTTTAAAATGGTATAAGATACATGTATGTTTGAGGAATTTTAATTATGAGATTTCTGTTGTTTGAATTTGGCACCCTGCACTTTCACTGGCTGTTGTCACATCAACCCGTAAACGAGATTGCAGCCATAAGAATTAAGTACTGCAGTGCATCTCCTCCTCATGGACTGCACCAGATTTGCCACTTCTTGCTGTGAGATGTTACCCCACTCTTCCAACAAGGCACCTGTAAGTTCTCGGACATTTCTGGGGGGAATGGCCCTAGCCCTCACCCTCCGATCCAACAGGTCCCAGACGTGCTCAATGGGATTGAGATCCGGGCTCTTCGCTGGCCATGGCAGAATACTGACATKCCTGTCTTGCAGGAAATCATTCCTGTCTGCAGGAAGGGTACCACATGAGGGAGGAGGATGTCTTCCCTGTAACGCACAGCGTTGAGATTGCCTGCAATGACAACAAGCTCAGTCCAATGATGCTGTGACACACTGCCCCAGACCATGACGGACCCTCCACCTCCAAATCGATCCCGCTCCAGAGGACAGGCCTCGATGTAACGCTCATTCCTTCGACGATAAATGAGAATCCGACCATCACCCCTGGTGAGACAAAACCGCGACTCGTCGGTGAAGAGCACTTTTTGCCAGTCCTGTCTGGTCCAGCGACGGTGGGTTTGTGCCCATAGGCGACATTGTTGCCGGTGATGTCTGGTGAGAACCTGCCTTACAACAGGCCTACAAGCCCTCAGTCCAGCCTCTCTCAGCCTATTGCAGACAGTCTGAGCACTGATGGAGGGATTGTGCGTTCCTGGTGTAACTCGGGCAGTTGCCATCCTGTACCTGTCCCGCAGGTGTGATGCTCAGATGTATCGATCCTGTGCAGGTGTTGTTACACGTGGTCTGCCACTGTGAGGACGATCAGCTGTCCGTCCTGTAGCGCTGTCTTAGGCGTCTTACAGTACGGACATTGCAATTTATTGCCCTGGCCACATCTGCAGTCCTCATGCCTCCTTGCAGCATGCCTAAGGCACGTTCACGCATATGAGCAGGGACCCTGGGCATTTTTCTTTTGGTTTTTTTCAGAGTCAGTAGAAAGGCCCCTTTAGTGTCCTAAGTTTTCATAACTGTGACCTTAATTGCCTACCGTCTGTAAGCGGTTAGTGTCTTAACGACCGTTCCACAGGTGCATGTTCATTAATTGTTTATGGTTCATTGAACAAGCATGGAAAACTGTGTTTAAACCCTTTACAATGAAGATCTGTGAAGTTATTTGGATTTTTACGAATTATCTTTGAAAGACAGGGTCCTGAAAAAGGGACGTTTCTTTTTTGCTGAGTTTATATGTTTCTAGACGATGCACCATGCTGCCTTGTTGACAACATGACCGAGCGGCGCATATTACTGTTCCATTTGAGAAGGGCACTCCTCCCTCCGCTTCTGCCCATTCATGTCACGGGCCAAAAATTATTATTATTATATTGATTTACGTTTGTGCACCTCAGCCACCAGTTTACTGTCAATTAGTCGGATTGAATCCACACCGGCAATTAGGCTATGGGTTGAGTTCCTTTGCTCGCTTCAGTCAGGGAGAGCGAGTCTCTTTTCCCCTGACCTCTCATCGTCGGAGAGTTAATGACGCATCGCTCTTGGGTGTCGCCAGGTGGTACTCTGCTAGCTCTGGTGTCACACAAACTGAAAAGAAAGTGTCTCTGTCCAAGAGTATCGCACTTCTATCCAGGATCAATGGCCCCCTCTTTGTATGGTACCCGGGTCAATTATTCATGGCGGTTTTTAAAAATGCAACGAAGTAGCTGTCACTTATCGCACTCTCTCCACTCCAGCTCCTGGCATAATCCCACACAAACTCTACGCTTCCTGTCGGTGAGTCACTCTTTCTGGTAACCCAAGAGCCAGCTTCGCGCCTTTAGAGTCACCTTCCCTACCTCACGCCCGGCGGTGTTAGTTACCGCTCCGTTACTCGAACCCTCCCTTTGCCGGTTTCCTTTTCACAGCTCCCATGATTAGTTGCTATTGTGTGTCAGACTCGCCGTTTGTCACCCTGTTTGTCACCTCAGAGGCTCCTGGTTTCCCCGAACTGATAGACAAACTGGTTTCCCAGAACTGATAGCAACCCGATCGCCGGTGTCCGTGTACGAACGCCTGATCTTCTGGACCATATCCAGCGAGCGTCACCTTTCTCATGTGCCCTCAGATCAGAGACTGGGTAGCAAGCACCACTTTTAATATTTTAGTAGATGTGTCTGTAGGTGGACTCTTGTCTTCAATAGGTTGTTATCAATAAAACGTCTCAAAACGGTGCAGAGCGTTCGATTTTGCTGCTGGGGGGCAAGGAGACCCCCAGCTCCACTAAAACCATTGACAACTGCATGCCATTTTCAGGGGATTGTTAAATGTTATAACTTTTTGGTTGTATTATCATCACCTCTTGAAGAGCATAGACAGAACTAGACATTTTAGATTATTCCATGCAAATAAATTGCACACATTTAGCTCTGTCAGAGTTATACAGCAAGTAACAGAGTGCTTTTGATGATCATTAAACATCAATTGATCATGTAATTTCAGATGCGTGAGGGTAGCCTATCCATTTGAAATGTAACTAGCTAGCTAACCAAACAACGTGTCATTTAGTTTGCATCACCAGAGATTAGGCTTTTTCTAAAGAGCTTGACATCGGCAAGTCCTCGTGCTGGTGAAGTTGTCAGTCAGACTACTGTCATCACTACTATAGATGGCAAGCAAATATAGCCATCTAGTTTGTCTACTGAAAGTTAGCTTGTTACCTAGCCATATTGACGTAATCTGTTATTAGCTAGCCAATTATATTTTTTTACCTCAGTGCCTGTCATGTCTGTCAGCAGCAATCATAATTAAACGCTTAAAACAATGTTAAAAAGGGGATAATGTTAGCTAACTTCACTAGATAGGTCTACGCTGCAGTTGGAGAGGATAAGTTCTAAGTTTCTACTGGTAGCTTGCAAAGTAAACATTGTAAACACAGCTAACAGTACATCGGCAAATGCACCCTTTTGTTGATTGACAGGCAGAGCCCACAAAGGATGGGAAAATTAACCTAAACCACTCGTCAGGTATAGTTCACTTTATCACTCAAATATCCAGTTAATGGCGGCCAATATTGAGAGATATCATGAGGCTACCCTCATGTATGAAATGATTAATTGCACCTAACTTTTATCACTGGAGTAGCCTGTGATTGAATCATCAGAGACTTTGGCTTATTTAGTTGTATATTCATTTTGGGCGCAGTTCCCGAGGGCTTTGGTCAGTGCCAGAAATAATCGAGTCATGACTTGTAGCCTAGAATAAGCACTTCATTTTATGTTCTTACATTGGAGCTATTGTGTGGCTTTGTCAAGCTATTGCATAAAAGTACTTGAGTAATAAATTAAGTAACTTATTGCAAACAGGATGCATGCTTTGGAATATTTGTTTTCTGTACAGACTTCGTTTCAATCTGTCATTTAGGTTAGTATTGTGGAGTAACTACAATGTTGTTGATCCATCCTCAGTTTTCTCCTGTCACGGCCATTAAACTCTGTAACTGTTTTAAAATTACCATTGGCCTCATGGTGAAATCCCTGAGCGGTTTCCTTCCTCTCTGGCAACTGAGTTAGGAAGGACGCCTGTATCTTTGTAGTGACTGGGTGTATTGATATACCATCCAAATCCTAATTAATAACTTCACCAGGCTCAAAGGGATATTCAGTGTCAGCTTTTTTCATTTTTACCCATTTTTACCCACCTACCAATAGGTGTCCTACTTTGCAAGGCATTTGAAATCCTCCCTGGTCTTTATGGTTGAATCTGTGCTTGAATTCACTGCTCAACCGAGTGACCTTACATACAATTGTATGTGTGGGGTACAGAGATGGGGTAATCATTACAAAATTAATGTAAACAATATTTTTGCACACAGAGTGAGTCCATGCAACTTATTGTGACTTTTTAAGCACATTTTTACTCCTGAATGTATTTAGGCTCGCCATAACAAAAGGGTTGAATACTTGAATACTTATTGACTCAAGACATTACAGTTGTTAATCTTTAACATTGTGGGGTATTGCATGTAGATCACTGGTACACAATCTCAATTTAATCAATTTTAAATTCAGGCTATAACACAACAAAATGTGGAAAATGTCAAGGGGTGTGAATACTTCCCGAAGGCACTGTATGTAATTTATTTGTCATGCTCTGATTCCTCTCCCCACTCTCCATGTAGACGATGAGTGACAGGCCGTTCATCCAGAAGTTGTTTCGCCCCATCTCGCCCGACGGCTACACACACACGCTGGGGGATCTGCTGAAGGAGGTGTACCCCGTGGCCATATCCAACGACGGTACTTACCTACTCATAGACATTGCACTACACTAATACCTATACACATATACCTATCTTACACACACACACACACACACACACACACACACACACACACACACACACAACACACACCACACCACACAACACACACACACACACACACACACACAAGAGAAAGCAGACCTGTTTCTTCCTCACTGTGCTATCAAAGGTGCTCTGCATCTCACAGAGCCAGAGGATAAAGACATCAGCCATGTAGGTCTATTTTATTTACACAGTAAAAGAGGACTTTTAGAGATAAAACACAGGAGAGGGTCGAGGAGGGAAAATAGTCGCCCTCATGTGAAAGAGTGAAAAGCAAGGGGGAGGGGAAGAAAATACATAGTGGAATGAGGAGCGGCGCTAGATGTAGAGAAGAGGGAGCGATGGAGAAAGAGAGAGAGAGGCAGCCTAAACAGGTAGTGTCTGGAGGGCTGTGCAGAGGAAGTAGATAAGCAGACAATGGAGCTGTGAGACAGAGGACCTGCAGGAGAATCACCTGCATGGAGCAATGCACCACTACCATTACTTCTGCTCTGTCTGCCTGACTGCCTGCATCTCTTTCTCTCGCTCTCTGTCTGCCTCCCTCACGTCTTGCTCGCTCCTTCTCTCCCACTCTCTCTTGCTTTATCAAGAATCGCTATATTTTCTTTTCATCCCCTTCTTGTACTTATATAATCTCTTTTATCCATTTCTCTCTCTTCTTAATTCCTTCTCTCCTCCTCTGAGGAGGGTGGTGGCTTCGCTTGTTAAAGGTGAAAGTGCTGCTTTGTCTCCCGTCGTTTGTTGTGTTTTCCTCTCTTCCTCACTGGGTAGATGGGTGTGTGATAGCGGGGGATTATAGCGGTGTGTTTGGATTAGAGGGACTGGGTGGGGTACTCAGGCAGCCTAATGGTGGCATTGTTCACAGACGTATTCTGGGGACCCGATTCCCTGTGAGTACCTATCGGATAAGGACGTCCCAGCACTCGACTCTGTGATGTTTCAAACATCAAACCAAATTTTTTAAAACATTCCCCTCTGTTTTGTCTGGAAGCCTTGATGGCCCTTCAAGCACTCCCGAAACACGTCAAACTGAACTAACCCAACGAAACATGTAACCAGGGGTTATATTAACTGGGGATTCCCAGCATATGGCAGCATGATACTCAGATGAGTCGTACTGTTACCGGACCGGACCGACGTTCTTCCACCCACGCAGGAAAATCGGACGTCAGCATCTTATTCTGATTAGCAGTCGGTTGGTCAGCTTTGACGTCTGCGAACGCTTTGTTTTGACCAAGGTATTAGACATGGTTTAACTGGGTTAGAGACAGGAGAGATATGTCTGAACAGTAACACGTTTCTCCCCATGAATGACGCAGGACAAGTTCAGTTGCACAAGCCTCAGAAATAGTTGCCTCGGCGGGTCAAAGCCTTCTGAAAAATCCCCCGTCATGTCCTTTACAAATGTGACATGTTTCTTTTATAAAGAAAAACTGTTTTTGTGGTGATATTTATAATAAGTGGAGAATGCAGAAATCCCCCCGACTGACAAGCCCACGCGCCACCAATAGTCGCCTACTCACCCCTCTTATTGATTTTACTCATTCATGGTACAGCCCACAGAACAAAGGAGTGAAACTATTGGCCAATCCGCCCACACAGAACACCACAGTCAGTATCAATAGCGAATCCAGTCTCTTCTCATCAAACGGGCCGTCTCACTGTTCAGAGAGTGGGGGTGTTCTGGGTTTCAGTGGTTAGTTTGATATGAGGGACGGTGGGTGTGTTAGGTGTTAAGTAGGGGGAGGCAGAAATGAGACAGAGGTCTCCAAGTCAATACCTTATGGTCTGTTTATTGTATACCTGCAAACTCCATTTCCCTGTTCTTTCTTTGAAATGCAGTTGAGGAGTTTATTCATGAAAGAACAAACTACCTAATTGCTGAAGGAAATTACTCTTATGAGACATCATAAGACAAACATGTTTTTCAGATCTAGAGAGATTTATTGATAGATTTATATCTGTCAGTTCCCCCTAACATACACACATTTCTTATTGGCCGGTCAGTGTGTTGGTTGAGTTCTGGTGTAACTGTTTAGTCTTGGCTGGCCTCACTGCAGGGATGAATGGGATTGCGGCCTTCTTAAATTGGACTTGGCTATACTTAAGTAACAAAACATCATGTCTTGACTGTTAGTCGCCGCAATACTCAACCGCAGTGTGTGTTCATGAGTGTGAAAATTTGTCATCTTTTATTTTTATTCAAAATATGGTGGTCAATATTCCTCTTTAGAAATACGTTGTTATGGAGTTATACATACTATTTAGGGAATAGGGTGCCATTTGGGATGCATGCATGGTTGTTATACATTACTATAGTGTTTTGGGATTGGGGCCAATAAAGTTATGTGTTTTGATTAATGCCATTAACATTAATCAAACACAACTTGATTGGCCCCAATCCCAAAACAYTATAGTAATGTATAACAACCATGCATGCATCCCAAATGGCACCCTATTCCCTAAATAGTGCACTACTTGTGACAAGAGCCCATAGGTCTCTGGTCAAAAGTAGTGCACTATGACAGGAATAGGGTTCCATTTGGAACACAGWCCATGTTAATGGCTCACAGCAGCATAGTGTGATTCAGATGTGAAAACATCTCTGTCAGTCTTCCTAAGTGCCCTAATATTATGTCACGTTCCAGTAAAACCTAGGGGACCATGCCTTCTGGCCACAGTATAGAAGGATCCATGGGAAATACACAATAGAATTCTATCTAGAGGACTCAAAATTCGTCCACTATGACACAGTGCTTTCACAACGTTTCAGAGGAGAAATACAAATTAATCACCTTGGTCTCCACCCTCTGAAAAAGACAYGACAACCATAAGAGGGCCTACCAGACCATACATTATGTGTGCAGGTATTCAAGCTGTGTATATTTGGGATGAATTTCCCTTGTCATAGTGAGTGTCAGGGGAGCGCCCCACCTCCCCCCACGTGTGCCTGCTACTGTCACCAGTGGCACAGTATGTGGAAGAAAGTGTGATTGCAATATGAATGTCAGTACTTGTGAGTGTATTGATCGTATGTGTGTGATTGTATCTGTGATCATAGACTATACATATAAATTGCTATGTATGGCTGTACTTAGGGYGGCCTAGCGGTTAAGAATGTTGGGCCAGCAACTGAAAGGTCGCTGGTTTAAATCCTAGAGCCAACTAGGTGAAACATCTGACAATGTGCCCTTGAGCAAGGCACATAACCCTAATTGCTCCTGTAAATCGCTCTGGATGAGTGCATCTGCTAAATGACTAAAATGTTAAAATGTACATTGCTGGAACGGCATCATGAACACAGGCCACAATCGGTAATGCAGTCATTGTTTTACTTTCTCAAGAKCGGTAGTTGGTTTAAAGTGGGATCAAGTTATTTCAATGTAATAGGCCTTAATATTAGACTAAGGGAAACTGAGTTAACAAATAACACAAAAAATGTATTCTTATTTAATTTATTGAATTAACAAACTTATGCAACACCCAATTCCCCTGTGTGAAAAAGTAGTTGCCCCCTGGCACTCAATAACTGGTTGTGGCACCTTTAGCTGCAATTACTGCAACCAAATGCTTCCTGTAGTTGATGATCAGTCTCTCACATCGATGGGGAGGAATTTTGGCCCACTCTTGCATGCAGAACTGCTTTAACTCAGCCAAATTTGTGGATTAGGTGTGGAATTTGACTAAGCCATTACAGAACTTCAAATTTGTTTTGCTTTTTAACTATTTCCATGTAGACTTGATTGTGTGTTTTGAATCATTGTCTTGCTGTATGACCCAGCTGCGCTTCAGTTTCAGCTCACAGATGAATAGCCGGACATTCTCCTGTAGAATTCTCTGAGACAGAGCAGAATTCATTGTTCCTTCTATGAAGAGAGGTCGTCCAGGTTCTGAGGCAGTAAAGCATCCCCAAACCATCACACTACCACCACCATGCTTGACCGTTGGTATGAGGTTCTTACTGTGGAATGCAGTGTTTGATTTTCGTCAGACATAATGTCATCTCATCCAAAAAGTTGACTCAAGTCTGCCAAAAAGCACCTGGAAGAACCTGGATGATCATCAAGACTCTTGGAAGAATGTTCTACAGACATACAGTGGGGCAAAAAAGTATTTAGTCAGCCACCAATTGTGCAAGTTCTCCCACTTAAAAAGATGAGAGAGGCCTGTAATTTTCATCATAGGTACACTTCAACTATGACAGACAAAATGAGAAACAAAAATCCAGAAAATCACATTGTAGGATTTTTAATGAATTTATTTGCAAATTATGGTGGAAAATAAGTATTTGGTCCACCTACAAACAAGCAAGATTTCTGGCTCTCACAGACCTGTAACTTCTTCTTTAAGAGGCTCCTCTGTCTCCACTCGTTACCTGTAATGGCACCTGTTTGAACTTGTTTATCAGTATAAAAGACACCTGTCCACAACCTCAAACAGTCACACTCCAAACTCCACTATGGCCAAGACCAAAGAGCTGTCAAAGGACACCAGAAACAAAATTGAAGACTAATCTGCAATAGGTAAGCAGCTTGGTTTGAAGAAATCAACTGTGGGAGCAATTATTAGGAAATGGAAGACCTACAAGACCACTGATTAATCTCCCTCGATCTGGGGCTCCACGCAAGATCTCACCCCGTGGGGTCAAAATGATCACATGAACGGTGAGCAAAAATCCCAGAACCACACGGGGGGACCTAGTGAATGACCTGCAGAGAGCTGGACCAAAGTAACAAAGGCTACCATCAGTAACACACTACGCCGCCCAGGGACTCAAATCCTACAGTGCCAGACGTGTCCCCCTGCTTAAGCCAGTACATGTCCAGGCCCATCTGAAGTTTGCTAGAGAGCATTTGATGATCCAGAAGAATATTGGAGAATGTCATATGGTCAGATGAAACCAAAATATAACTTTTTTGAGTAAAACTCAACTCGTCGTGTTTGGAGGACAAAGAATGCTGAGTTGCATCCAAAGAACACCATACCTACTGTTGAAGCATGGGGGTGGAAACATCATGCTTTGGGGCTGTTTTTCTGCAAAGGGACCAGGACGACTGATCCGTGTAAAGGAAAGAATGAATGGGGCCATGTATCGTGAGATTTTGAGTGTAAACCTCCTTCCATCAGCAAGGGCATTGAAGATGAAACGTGTCTGGGTCTTTCAGCCATGACAATGATCCCAAACACACCGCCCGGGCAACGAAGGGGTGGCTTCGTAAGAAGCATTTCAAGGTCCTGGAGTGGCCTAGCCAGTCTCCAGATCTCAAACCCATAGAAAATCTTTGGAGGGAGTTGAAAGTCCGTGTTACCAGCAACAGCCCCAAAACATCACTGCTCTAGAGGAGATCTGCATGGAGGAATGGGCCAAAATACCAGCAACAGTGTGTGAAAACCTTGTGAAGACTTACAAGAAAAGTTTGACTCTGTCATTGCCAACAAAGGGTATATAACAAAGTATTATGATAAACTTTTGTTAATTGACCAAATACTTATTTTCCACCATAATTTGCAAATAAATTCATTAAAAATCCTACAGTGTGATTTTCTGGATTTTTTTTCTCATTTTGTCTGTCATAGTTGAAGTTGTACCTATGATGAAAATTACAGGCCTCTCATCTTTTTAAGTGGGAGAACTTGCACAATTGGTGGCTGACTAAATACTATTTTGCCCCACTGTTTGATTCAAAGGTAAAACACTGCATTCCAGAGTAAGAAACTTATACCAACGGTGGTGGTAGTGTGATGGTTTGGGGATGCTTTGCTGCCTCAGGACCTGGACGACTTGTCTTAATAGAAGGAACCATGAATTCTGCTCTGTATCAGAGAATTCTACAGGAGAATGTCAGGCCATCCATCTGTGAGCTGAAGCTGAAGCTCAGGTGGGTCATACAGCAAGACAATGATCCAAACACTCAATCAAGTCKACATGAAAATAGCTAAAAAGCAACTAATTTAAAGTTTTGGAATGGCCTAGTCAAAGTCCAGACCTAATCCCAATTGAGATGTGGCATAACTTGAAACAAGCAGTTCATGCTTGAAAACCCACAAATGTCGCTGAGTTAAGCAGTTCTGCATGCAAGAGTTGGCCAAAATTCCTTCACAGCGACRTGAGAGAGTGATCAACAACTACAGGAAGCATTTGGTTGCAGTCATTGCAGCTAAAAGTRGCATAACCAGTTATTGAGGGAGCAATTACTTTTTCACTCAGGGGTATTGGGTGTTGCATAATTTTGTTTATTAAATAAATTTGTAAAAAAAAGTGTTCTTTGTAGACTCAGGTTCCTCTTATCTAATTAGGTTTTGGTTGAAAATCATTATCAAAAATATGCAAAAATAGTGAAAATCAGAAAGGGGGCAAATACTTTTTCACGGCACTGTATATCCATACTGTATACCAGTCTGCAGGTGGTGGGTGTGCCTGAGGAGCTTCTTACTAACCCTSGATTCTTCACTCAGACAGATATTTCTAACGATTGTAACGGTCGTTCAGATATTACGTGTACATGCAACAGTATGCATCTTTTGGTACCGTATAAGGAGAAACGGTCAGTGCATGTGTGTGTAGTCATATAGACACTGAGCTCCTACATGACTTGGCTACGGCCCCCTCTAGTGTTTTTGACCCCGCCCTTCCCCTCAGTGCTCTGATATGAGTGGGTGAAAGGTCATGACCTGGGGCCCAGTGTCTCTGAGGGGGTGGGGCTACTGTTGCTTTGAGTGAACCAGTAACTTATAGACATCGATGTACAYACATACAACATATGCYCATTGAGACTTACTCACATGGACACCSATTCAGATGAGTCTACCTGCTGGCAAACTTTCACACATTTCAAGCACGTAGCCATACATCCAAACACAGAGCGCATGCAGATTATCATACTAACTCACACACGCACACACACTCTCTCTCTCMCGCACACACAGAAACACACACGTGCACACCTCGTCGGGCCATCCGAGTGAGTGAGGCTCATTTGTCTTGCTGTGTGACCCTTGGTCAGTCCCTGGGTCAGGCCTGGTCACTGTGATTGATTAATCTGTCTGTCGCTAGCCGAGAGGCTTCGGTCATTCTGAGGTGAGAGGGACAACTTAAACACACGCTCACTTAACTATCGCTTGCACACACACATACACAAACTCCCACACTATAATCTATGAGTGGTGATGTTTTAAAGAAAATTCTAGCATTTCTGTTTGTAGAAATAGAAATATATGGAGTCGACACAAAGTCAAAAGGATTTTTAAGTTGGAGCTCCCTCTCATCCTCCATCTCCCTCCCTCCCTCCATGTCTCCCTTCTCTCTCTCCTTATACAGACGAGTCCAAGCGCTACCAGGTGTTGATCCATGGGATTGAGCCCCTGCTGGAGACCCCGTTGCAGTGGCTGAGCGAGCACCTCAGTCACCCTGATAACTTCCTCCACATCAGCGTCATACCCGCGCCTAGCGACTGACACCCCTGGCAAAGTTTGGTAACACCCGGCAACTAGGAACGCTGCAAACTCCGAACGGACTCTTTAGAGAGCAGGAAAACTCACGTGACTGGGGGGGGGGGGGGGGAAGAGTGACGCAATCGCAGTGTGACGTCATCTCATTCAACTTGTCTCACAAAGGAGCCCACCAGGAGAAAATGTACCCTTCTGTTCTCCATCTCTTTTCCTCTCCTCCTTCGCCCTCTGTCTCTTTTGGACCTTTATGTGTTTGGGGAAAGTTGTTCAGCCCAAAATGTGGAAGGCCAAGCTGAAAGAGGGCTGATCCGTTTAAAAAGAGAGGCAGTGAGATGCCACTTACCACCTCCTCTCCTCTTCCTCCTCCTAGAGAAAGAGACAGGGCCCCGACATGCCTAGTGGGACCCCCTACAAACAGAAGTTGCCTTAGTTTTCCCGAGTCACATCATGCGCTACACGGCAGGACGTTCATAAAGTCACACTGAGTTTACATGGTTGTACTGTATGCCACTGAGGAGTGAAAGGGGATTTTTAAAGACACTTCACTTCTTCATTCTTTCTCTCACTCTGTCTTTATATTCTCCATCTTCCTCACTGAATTTCCTGTCTCTTTCTTCTCTCTCTTCCTCCCTCCCCCTCTTTCTCTCTCGTGTCATTTACTGCCGATACTCTCTCATCTCCATAGCTAATTTATCTATTGGAATTCCTCCTGCTACTAATGAGACCGCTAAACTTCTGTCTCCATGCCAAGCCTTGGGGTTGTGTGTGTGTGTGTTGTAGTTAGAGACATCATTTAAAGTCTCATAGAGGGGCATGGAGGGGGTGAGGAAGGTGTGAAGAGTACGAATGGAATCCTGTCTGTCTTCTCTCTTCTGTGTCTCGTGTCAAAGGGAGACGGAGCCAGACATGTAATTTGGAGTGTGTTGTTGCAGTCGAAGGGGAGGGAAACTTGTGATGTCACACCTGTCTTAGCACGTCAGGCTTCCTCATTCACCGCCTAGGATGATGGGATAGGGGAGTTTACAGCTCTGAGTCAGGGCTGGGCTCGACGTGGGGTACTGTCTGAGGGGTAGGCATGTGCATAAGTGTGTGTATGTACATGTCTGTATGGGTACTTTTTACACATTTTGTTGTTACAAAGTGGGATTAAAATGGATTTCATTGTCATTTTTGGTCAATGATTGACACAACTCTCTAATGTCAAAGTGGAAGACAAATTGTAACATTTATTAACAAAATACAAAAAAATTACACTACTATATCTTAATAAGTATTCTCCCCCCTGAGACTACATGTTAGAAACACATTTGGCAGTGATTACAGCTGTGAGTCTTTTTGGCTAACTATATAAGAGCTTTACACACCTGGAT
Organism: Salvelinus sp. IW2-2015; assembly: GCF_002910315.2. Taxonomy (NCBI): domain Eukaryota; kingdom Metazoa; phylum Chordata; class Actinopteri; order Salmoniformes; family Salmonidae; genus Salvelinus; species Salvelinus sp. IW2-2015. The sequence continues at coordinate 11,059,360 of NC_036845.1, forward strand.
TATACAATATTTGCCCATTATTCTTTAAAAAAGTCTTCAAGCTCTGTCAAGTTGGTTGGCAAGCCATTTGTATGTCTTGCCATACATTTTCAAGCAGATTTAAGTCAAAACTGTAACTAGGCCACTCAAGAACATTCACTGTGTTCTTGGTAAGCAACTCCAGTGTAGATTTGGCCTTGTGTTTTAGGTTCTTGTTCTGCTGAAAGGTGAGTTTGTCTCCCAGTGTCTGTTGGAAAGAACATTGAATCAGATTTTGCCTGTGCTTAGCTGTATTCTGTTTCTTTTTATCCTGAAAAACTCCCTAGTCCTTGCTGATGACAAGCAAACCCATAACATGATGCAGCCACCACAATGCTTGAAAATATGGAGATTGGTATTCAGTAATGTATTGGATTTGCCCCAAACATAAYGCTTTGTATTCAGGACAAAAAGTTAATTTCTTTGCCACATTTTTTTGCAGTATTATTTAAGTGCCTTGTTGCAAACAGGATGCGTGTTTTAGAATATTTTTATTCTGTACATTCTTCTTTTCACTCTGTCATTTAGGTTAGTATTGTGGAGTATCTACAATGTTGTTGATCCATCCTCAGTTTTCTCATATCACAACTATTAAACTCTGTAACTGTTTTTAAATCACCATTGGCCTCATGGTGAAATTCCTGAACAGTTTCCTTCCTCTCCGGCAATTGAGTTGGGAAGGACGCCTGTATCTTTGTAGTGATTGGGTGTATTGATACACCCTCCAAAGCCTAATTAATAACTTCACCATGCTCAAAGGGMTATTCAGCGTCTACTGTACCAATCAGTGCCCTTCTTTGCGCGGCATTGAAAATCCTCCCTGTCTTTGTGGTTGAATCTCTGCTTAAAATGTCCTACTCGATTGAGGGACCTTAGCTAAATGTATGTGCGGTACAGAGATGGGGGTAGTCATTCAAAAATCATGTGAAACCACTATTATTGAACACAGAATGAGTCCAACTTATGTGAGTTTTTAAGCACATTTTAACTCCTGAACTTATTTAGGCTTGCCATAACAAAGGGGTTGAATACTTATTGATTCAAAACATTTCAGATAAAAAAAATGCATATATTTTTTATAATTCCACTTTAACATTATGGGTTATTGTGTGTGACACACAATCTCAATTTAATAACTAAATGTGGAAAAGGTAAAGGGGTGTGAATACTTTCTGAAGTGTGTGTGTGTGTGTGTGTGTGTGTGTGTGTGTGTGTGTGTGTGTGTGTGTGTGTGTGTGTGTGACTGCACACAGCGGACACAGACTTTTGACTCAGTCACAAAGACACAAGCCGATGATGAAAAGCAGAGCTAGACTCTCATCTTGCTGACATATTTGTTTTGTTGGGATTTCCCAGTCAACCTATTGGATTGAGTTGCTCAATACTGACAGCTCTGGCTGTATCTCTATTGCAGAGCTTTTAAATATCTCTATTGCATGTGTATACTGCCATTCCTCCTCCAAGCCCTTGGCAGCATGTCTCGCAACTCACCCAAAGGGATCCTCGGCAACCATGTCTTATTCATTACAATGGGGAAGTACAGGTAACTGCCACAATAAAGGAAACCATGACATAAAGTGTCTTAATAGGGCGGTGGGCCACCAGAACAGCTTCAGTGCACTTTGGCATAGATTCTACAAGTGTCTGGAACTTTATTGGAGGGATGCGACACCATTCTTACACGTGAAATTCCATCATTTGGTGTGTTGTTGTTGGTGGAAAACGCCGTCTCAGGCGCCACTACAGAATCTCCCATAAGTGTTCTTTAAACCCCCTATGCTTTTTTGAGACCCTCTTTCAGTCTAGCAGGCGCTCTTTTTCAAATCTCTTCTAGCCGTGGTAGCCAAAATAATGGGCAACTGGGCATTTTTATACATGACCCTGATCATGATGGGATGTTAATTGCTTAATTAACTCAGGAACCACACCTGTGTGGAAGCGCCTGCTTTCAATATACTTTGTATCCCTCATTTACTCAAGTGTTTCMTTTGATTTTGGGAGTTACCTATATGTGGGACACAATGTCTGACCCCAGTTCTCCAATTGTCCCTCTGCTCCCCAGGTCATCACTTAGTTCATCCTGTTGTGGTTGTTGTCGTGTTTTAATTCATGGCCATAACCCCCCCGCCCCTTAGAAATCAGACCGTGATGCGTCATTAAGGCTGAGGTGGCAACGAAAGGTCAGAGGTCACTAAGCAGGTCACTGGGCATGCTCTGTACTTAGGTGGTGTGATGATTGACGTTTGTGTGTTTTTTTTTTGCTTTCACCATCAACAACAACCCCAAATGCTCCCCCAATGTGTTCCAACAATAGCCAAACCCTCACTGTCCTAGTCATTGACACTAGATTCCGCGAAACCGAGCTCTCACACACACACACACACACACACACACACACACACACACACACACACACATTTGTTTGTGTTTAACACGTTACAGGGGGCTGAGAGCAGTCAGAGGGTATCAGACACACATGAGAGTGATTAGTAATTTAGAGGAATCCATGACTGTATTCCCTCCATGCTGCATCCCCGTGGGATAGAGAGCAAGATTAGGGAGAGAGGATGAGTGCATCGCTGAGATGGCCAACGGGCCTTTTCTCAGCACAAGCTCACTAGGGGGTATTTTCTGCTCTATATTTCTACATTTGGACTCTGAGCTTATTTACAAATACTGTAGTTTTCCTTCCACCACACACACACACATAGACACACACTAGTCAATATGCAAACAAGAGTTCTGAGATACTTTTCCATCTCTCTGCTGTTTGTCTTTTCTCCCTTCCTCTACTTTCTCTTGGTGACAGCGGTCATACTTACAGCACAGGTACAAACAGAACCATCCAGTCAGTGGAAACGTTACTAATGAAACATTTCTTGATTAACGAACGCTATCTTCAACTATCAGATCTTACCTGGATTCATCGTTTTTCTCACTGTTAACTCTGCAACAAACAACAAAAATGTGCTTTCTTTTTCTGTTTTTTTATTTTCTTTCTCTCCTAATACACTATTTTGCAGTGGCTTTTCTTTCGTTTGCTACTTACTGCAATGATTACAATACAATGCTGTAAAAATGTTTTTGTGTAGAATTAAAAATGAAATAGTTTTATACTGTAGTTCTGGGCTATGCCTGTGTCTTTTTGTTTCTGTTCTGGTTTGAGTTATGATGAATGGGGTTGTTATATGCGTCTTATTTCTACATCAAGTGTTTTTACTTTTATATGAAAACCTAATCTCCCAGATTTTGTCTTCGTCATTTATTGGTGTTTATTTGAGGTTCAGGGGGTGGTAAAGGGTGTACAAAATGTATCTGAGAATCGTAGACTATTCGTTTTATTTTCAATCCTTTAAAAGAATAGCTTCAGCCCGTTTCTGAATCACTATTGTCTACCCTTATTATTCCATGTTTATCTCCCGATCTAATCTCTTTTCAAGAGGGATGTGGTCTCTCTCTGTGGAATAAGGAAATGGCCATCCCGTCCCAGTCTCCACTTGTTGTAAACTAGTCACCAAACACATCTAAGAGATTACTGTCCCCATTGTTTCTTTCAATTCTTGGCACTACAAACACAGATTGCCATCCCTCTCTGTCCATCCTTCTCTTTTCCTCCTGCTTCAAAGGATGGAGAGAATTATGTCTGTTTTAACGAGGAAACAGCCTTTGAAGTTTGTAATTATTAAAAGGACAGAGTTCAGCTCTCTGGATGTTAGCAACCCTAGCTCTTTCATTTGCTTTTAGTCACTCCCTCTCTCATTCCCTTTGTCTTTTCTCTCTGTCACACACTTTTCTGCTTTTGTATACCTTTTAATGACAAGTATTGAGTTGATGAAAGTCAAACTCAAATTGTATTGTTAGTTCAAAAGGAAAAAAATAAACTACTGTCTAGCCAAAGAGTCCCCCCTCCTCTCGCTCTCTGTTGATGAGGATGTTGAGGTAAACCAGAGATGCTGGAGACCATAAGTCTCATGTGAAGTTATGAGGTGACTGGAGACAACTTTCCCCTCTGCCACCCTCACCCCACCCCCCTCCACACTGTGACTACACAAACACACGAATACAAACCTTATCTTTCTTACACATATTCTCTCTCTCTCTCTCACACACACACACACACACAGGTTCCCTCCGTACCTCAAGCATACCTGTAGCCAGGGGTAAGAATGGCTGTCAGAGGAGCAAATAACTCTCTCTCCTCTCTCGTTCCCGGGGGTGCCCTCTCATTTTGAGTGTGTCCCCCTCCCCTCGCCCCACACAGGGGCCAACCTGTCATTAACCTAGGCCCCTAATGGGCAGGTGCTGAAGGCAGAGAAAGAAAGAGTCACTTCAAGGCCTTTACGGTCACTCGCCTTCATCTACATCCTCCCGTCATTGTCTCAGTCGCAGTGGCTGAGTTTACTGTATCCTCTCTCTCTCTCTAATAACTGCTGTACCCAGTTCCCAGCTGTAGCCTCTGGCTCAGGGTGAGTAAGTAAGTAAAGAGGAAGACTGTAATTTGTCTTTAATAGACTAGAGAATTTGACCCTCAGCCCGTGTGTGTGTGTGTGTGTGTGTGTGTGTGTGTGTGTGTGTGTGTGTGTGTGTGTGTGACAAAAATGTAAAATGTTGATTCACTGCTTACTAGGGGTGAAACGGTATTCGTATTGTACCGTCCGGTACAGGGTCCACAGTGCACGGTTCGGTACGCACTGCGAACCGAACAATACATGAATAATATATTATTGCTATATAAATATTATAGATATTTAATTGTAAAAAAAATGTTTTGCATAAACCAGTGGCGTATAAATGAACGTGGGAAAAATATCCACATAGTAATAAAGTTGTTTATAGTTGTCTGCAGCTCCGCTCATGAGTTATTTCACTCCAACGAGAACAGAGCTGAGACCGCTGTAGCAGCAATTCGCTTATAAAGGAATTAGCAGTTAGCTAAATGCAAAGGAGCAACTTGGCGAGCCAGAACAAGAAGACGGCCCAGTATCATTCAGGTCTGCCGTCTGGGAACATTTAGGTTTCCTTATAAACTATGACGGGGATTGCCAACGAGTGGTGGATAAAACTTCTACAACATGTAGGCTCAGTACATTTTGCCGATAGCCTATTCGAGTGGCAATACAAGTAACATGACTACTCATTTGCGCCGACATCACCCCAAAGTGCCAATCCGTGGGACTAGGCGAAAAATCAACGGCAAACACTTCTCCCCACAGCCTTCAGACAACAATATGCGTCTGACTCCGGTAGGGCTAAAGAAATCAACGCAGCGATAGCAAAATTCATAGCAGCAGGTATGAGACCCATATCTGTGGTAGATAATGCGGGTCGAGCGCGCTTCACTGTTCCTTCCCGTACACATTTTGCCCAGAAATTAATGCCTGCCTTATACAACAACAACAAAAAAACTTGAGAGCGAGTTGTCAGAAACGCGGTCTGTTGCTCTAACAACAGACAGTTGGACGTCTAGAGCTACAGAGAACGTCCTTACTGTAACGGTTCATTTCATTACGGCAGAATGGGGATTACAAAACCATGTCTTTCAAACACGTCCCCTTGAGAGTAGTCACACCAGTGTAAACTTGGGGGAAGAGCTAAGAGAAGTAGTTGCATTGTGGAAGTTGGAGAGGGATAATGTAACTATTCCTGTGACCACTGACAACGCTAGAAATACTGTAAATACAGTTGCACTAGCTGGATTGGGGCCACATTTAGGATGCTTTGCTCACGTTATTAATCTAGCATCTCAAAAAGCAATGTCAGTGAATCCAATCTCTCGCCTCCCAGCGAAGATCAGGAAGGTGGTATCCTTCTTTCATAAAAGCACAACTGCTGCACATCAAGACAAAACAGGAGATGCTGGAGCTGCCAAACTACAAACTAAACCAAGATGTCCCTACTAGATGGAATTCAAGCCATGACATGGTTGAGAGATACCTTGAGCAGAAAGTTGCGGTGTATTCTACACTGACTGATCAAGCTGTGAGGAAGAATGTCAAAGATATTGTGACCTTGTCTGAAAATGACATAAGACTAGCAGAGGAAGTTATCAAAGTGTGCAAACCTCCCAAAACAGTCACAACACTTATATGCACTGAGAACATTCCATCAGTTTCCATGGTCCTACCTATGAAAACAATGATCCTGAAATCAATGGTGGCATCTGATGAAGATGAACCCGCAGTAAGGGATGTCAAGACTGCTATCAGAGTTAACCTGGAGCCTAGATATGCTGACCCTGGTGTCCAAGACTTCTTACACAAGAGCACCACTTTGGACCCCCGGTTCAAGTCCCTGCTGTACATGGATGCTGCTGCTCGTCTGAGAGTCAATGAACTCACAGCAGAAATTGAGACCAATATACAACAGGTATTGTATTTATTTTGTTAACGTGACATTCATTATTTTATTAATTAGGAATTTAACAATGAATTATAAAGTAATAATTGTAATTGTCATAATAGTGTCTGATATATATTTCTAACAACAAATCATATTTTTAAAGTCACTTCAGAGATAGTAATTTTCATCTAATTTAATTCTGCAGGGTCAAGCCCTCTCCAGAGATGGCAGACGACAGGGGTTCTACTCCAGAAAAGGAGGTGACCTCATACAGGGAAGTGGACTGTATTCCCCTGGATGCTAATCCACTTACAGGGTGGAAGACCAAAGAGTTAACATACCTTCATGTTGCCATGTTAGCAAGGCGCTACCTGGCTGAGCCTGGGACCTCTGTCCCTAGCGAGAGGGTGTTCTCCACAGCGGCTGACATAGTCACAGTAAACCAATCTGTGCTCACTGCAGATCATGTGGAAAGACTAATCTTCTTAAAGAAAAACTTGAAAATCTGATTACATTTCATTTTTTTCCCCAAGTAACCAGTCTCAAGTGGTCCTATTTTGTTTAAGGCACTGCTATGTGACTTAATTTAGATATATGCTGCTGGACTATACACTGTTGTTGAAGTTCTGTTTTAAATGACTATTTGTTTTCATGTTACAAGGCAGGCCCTGTTGTTTTTTGTTGTCCCTTTGTTTCCATATGCTCCTGGGAATTCAAGCTACCCATGTTTACTATTATAATAAATGGAAAATCTAAATTACATATTTTCTCAGGCATTTATTTTGTTGATGTATCGAAACCGTACCCGAACCGTGACACCACTGTACCGTATCGTACCGAACTGTGAGTTTTGTGAACCGTTGCACCCCTACTGTTTACAGTATTTTTGAAAACTTCCTGAAATAAACAAAATGCAATGATGTAAATATTTATATTTAGTCCATTGGGACTTTTTCTCTGGCCCATCTGAGTACATGAAAAGTTTTATAAAATGCACTCACAAACAGGGCCTTTTTGGTCCACCAGCCACTGTGTTAGGTAGATTTTAAAAATCTACCAGCCACTCAGAGTTTTTACCAGCCAAAATAAAATAGTTTTCAACAATAATTAAAACAAGAACACGGATGAGCATGCTTTGTATTGTTTCTAAAACAAATGTATTACTAGTGAAAATGAATGTGGTACATTGTTTAATTTCATATCATTTTTGTGACCTGAGCCTTAACCAAAATATCACAGATGAGACAAAAATGTTCACCTACCCCTTTAACAAATGCAAATGACCTAATTCAAAACCTAACTTTGTTCACTTTATATATACATTTAAACAGTATGGCACTACTTTAACTAAAATGAAAAACAAAAAGGCAATTAAAACTTGTTTTATTAATGAACATTGTTGATATTTGTTTGTTAATAAAAAATTTAAATACATCACTTCCGTTGTTTGGCTGTGCCAAACCGTTCGAAAATGAGGTGGATAATTAAGCCGTGGGGAACAAGAGGCGGTTCTGTATCATAAATACAGTCGCAGGTAGATGGGTTGACTGGCCCTTGTCTATCGCGTCGGGCCGAACAGCTTCATTTGCATGTGACTATATTCATGATACAGCACTGCCTCGCTTGCCTAATTGCTTTTACAAAACTATTACCAACATATTAAAATAACAATGAATTACATATTTTCATTACCGTTATTTTGACCAGCAAAAAAGGTGGGAGGTTACCGTGGTAATGTGACTAGAGATTCATGTGCCTGTGAGATTGAGAATCTGACTAATAGTTGCGTTGTCTTCTCTTCTCTAGCAGTTGAAACGCAAACATTCAAAAACAACGTGGCTTGTGAACAAAACAATGTAAATWGCCAAGAAACACAAGAACAAAGGATTATTTCAGTTGACGTGCGTCCCAAGTAAATTAGACCAATTTTTATGCCTGTGCGCAACGCTTCTAAAAACGAATCTTTCACTCGGCTCTTCAAGTGCGCACACAGCCCCCAGCCAGGCAGTGTTGCAGCGCGAGGTGGGATAAGCAAAAGCAGAGTTTCCCAAAGTCGGACCAGGCCCCCCCCCCACACACACACTTTTTGCTCTAGCTCTACACAGCTGATTCAAATAACCAACTAGTCATCAAGCTTTGATTATTTGAATCAGCTGGATCGTAGTTGCAATTAATTTACCACCTATGAAATGAAACAAAACAGCAGAAATACTTTAAAACAACTACTGCAGCATTTATTTAGCTATAAATGTGATCATCATTTACTATTTATATTCACAAATGCGATTGAAATGCTCGCACTGTGGACCCCTGACCACCCTCCAACGTGGCTGGTGAAATAGACATCTTACCCTCCAATGCCAAAATCTACCTGCATTTGGCAGGTGGCGTGTGTTAGTTTTAGGCCCTGCTCACAGAACCAATACATGCTCACAGTACACTCACCCACATTGATATATAGCACCAGCTATAAGCCCACTTCACACACAATTACAGTCACACATAATACATAACCTCTCTCATTGAAGTAGCAAGGATATTGTTTGCATATGTGCATATGATGTGGTATGGAGAGAGAGAGAGAGAGAGAGAGAGAGAGTTTGTGTGTGTGTCACGTACAGTGTCTGAGCCAGGATTGAGGGAGGGAGACAAAAGGAGCGGTGTGGTGGCAGGAAGCGAGGGAAGGTAATCATAATTCTTAATCGGAGAGCTTCACATGTGGCTCGTAAATTCACACAGCAGAACACTAATTGCTATAATGCCCGAACAACTCACTCCTCTTCCCATCCTTACTCCATCTGTGTCATCTGGATAGGACCGATGACAACACTATGGAAATCTGTGGGCCACTAGTCCCATAAGGGACTAAGAAGATTCCTTTCTCATGATTATGTAAAGATGTTAATTCATATAAATTCAGTTTTTTGGGTGTCTCAGCAAGAGAAAGTTACTCAGCAAATCTATTCAAGCCTGGTGTATCCCATAGGGCGGCGCACAATTGGCCCAGTGTCGTCTGGTTAGGGGAGGGTTTGGCCGGGGTAGGCCGTCATTGTAAATAAGAATTTGTTCTTAACTGACTTGCCTAGTTAAATAAAGGTTAAATAAATACATCTGTGATAAATCTGCACCTCGCACAGACACACACTCACATACTTACGCAGATGCATGCCRCCTATGCACGATGGCGGTGACTCAGCACTACATCACTGCAGCCATCTTTGTTCAGCCTCTAGCTTCATTGGGACAGATGAGCTTCATTTGCTGCTCCTTTGTATTCAACCACAGTTCCCCTTGTTTCCCAGATGCTAGTGGCACAGCGGTATGTCCATGTGTTTAAGTGACCAACTGTACTGTACTGCTCATAATTTCTCCCTTCTCTGCGGTCCATATGACCCGGTCACCATGTGTTCTGGTCCTTATCTGTAACTACGCCTCTTCTGGTCCTCATCTGGTCCTCAKCTGGTTTCTGTTTTCATCCTAAAATGGGGTCGACTTCCTGTCAAGATGGGCTAAAGGGGACAGGTTCGGGAAGTTCTATGAGGCAGAGAGAGATGTATCACATCCCATTGAGTTTGATGACCCCCCTTCTGCTTGCGTAATGCTGTCCTTGTTACAGTATATTTATGGCATAGCTAGGGTTTGTTTTCCGGAAACATCCTCATCGATGGCGTCAGCCTGGAAGGAAACTCATAAGTTGGTATTTCGTTCGTTGTGTGCGTATGCGTGTGTCGGGGGGTCTGTTTCGTCTACGGTTTCATTGATAGAAACTAAGACACACATAACCAAAGAGTCTTGTTGAGAGAACATTAACTTGCAGATGGAGACGCTAAATACAACTGACACTTTTGTGTGTAAACTATCGCTTAGCTATATTTACTCCTCTGTCACACAGCCAGAGTGCGTGTCTGTGAGAGTGAAAGAGGGAGAGTTGTAAGGTCCAGAGCCATACTGTTTTGAGGCAACATGTTGCCAACTGAGTTTAAGAGATTTATATCCAATGTTCATTTAGTAACATGAATAGCACCAATGTTTGCATGTCTCAAGGGTGACTCCACCAAAAAGTATTTAATTTCACAATGTTCGACAACACCATAAACCAATAACGTGTTACTCACATTACCAACCAGTTGAGGTGAGGTCCCCAGTTAGGTTTAGGGAAGCCCGGTAAGTCTGTTTTCGCCCACTCAGTCAGTCAAAAAAAGTACCATCCCTAAGTCATGCTAGCTGGGGCAGTGGAACTTGCTGTGTCAACATCTGATTGTTCAGTTTCCCTGATAGTAATAATAGGATGTTGGAGAGAGAGCAAATAACCCATGCTACGTTAAAGCGAAAACCATTGAGTCAGAAGGTGAGAGCACAGGATGTTTTCGGTTTGACAAAGAGCACGTAGGCTACGCTACAAACTCAGACGACAGKTCTTGTTTGCTAATGCAGAAGATTCACAAACAGGAGCAAGTTTATAGGCAAATGGTAATGGCTACATTCCAGCCAGTCTTGAAATAAACCAAATAAATGCTAGGTCAGAAACATGAATAGCTCAGATGTGCAAGCTAGCTTAACTTTTACATTTTAATAGAGCTTGTTCATGATTGTGCCTTGTAGGCCTACATACAGGCAACTGCCAAAATAAAGGAAACACWAATGAGGGTTCTAGCGGATCTGTTATGGTTTAGGTCCACTCAACCCCTTAAGCACTTTATGTTGGTGTTTCCTTTATTTTGGCAGTTACCTGTACGTGCCTTACTCTGACACCAGAGTAAGGTGATGTCTAGTATTTTTACACTGCCCAAAACCATTCTGCTGTTTTACTTGACCATGAGGAAAACGGGTATGGTATGCCGCTGTGTATACTACACTGTGGGTTTGATTGTACAGAGCCTGCAGTCTGTACTGAATTATTCACTTTTTCAATGAGCAGACGCTCATGAGGAAATGGTGCGGGATAAACTGAGGATAAAAGACCGACCACAGTTACTATTGCCGTGGGGTAGGGGGATGTGTTCCAAATGGACTCCTATTTCCTTTTCCTCTCTTTTAGTTTAGCACGGCACGCAAAAAAACAAAGACAAACCTTCAATCCTCTTTACTACATACCGACCATGCATACATGACTGGAACATTCATAGAAATCTTGTGTTGGGGTCAATGAAAGGTTTGTGTGTCTTCTAAATACACTATTCTCCATTCATTCCATCCCTTGGAAATTCTTCCAGTGTCTTGATCTAAACCAAAAAGGCATATGCTTACCACTTTGATGATGCCTCATATTGTCCGAGGCAAAGTGGTGTCTCATTAGTTTTAACTAGCTACCTCTCCTTCTGTCCTTTCCTCCATGATCACTGATCTGGGGCTACATGAGAGGTGGAAGCAACATGATCTACCGGAAGCCATAGAATACTGAGACCCTAATGTCTGCTAGCTGCTTCTCCTAAAGCACAATACCCAAAACAGGAGGCAGATAAAAACTCACACACAAAGAGTCAGATTAGAACTGTGGACATTTATCATACATTTACATTTTGCACATAAATAACTATGTAAACCAGTATGTAAACAGAGACAGTATTTTTTTCAATTTCTCTCTTCTAGGGCTAAAGATGAAAGGGGACGCTTTGGTCATACTTCAGGGGTTGGAGGAAGAGAGGGAGAGAGGAAAAAAGAGAGAGAGAGAAAGCGAGGGGATGGGGACTGATGTGCAACTGCTTCCAGGTCACCGGCATGGGGTCAGTTGTTATGGAGACAAACCATATGTAGTCTTAWAGCCATTATAAAACAGTCCAATCATATTGAATAGTGGGAGGAGCAAGCACCGGCAATTAAGTCGTAAAGGGGAGGGGCCAGTGCATAAGAAGGCCGAGGTGCTTTGGTCTGTGCCATTTAAAAAATGAGAAGGGGGATACATTTTTCTCAAACAAAAAACAAAAACTACAAAACCACTGCTAAAGAGCTAACACTTCATCACAGACAAACAGTACTCTCTTGGTCTTCTTTTCGATTCTTTAAAAGTCTCTTCTTTTTGGTGTGTTTGAAACTAAAGCCAAGTAACCTTTGTTACTCGCCTCGAATCTGACAAATCCCATTTGAGAAGGTTTACTTTGTCTCCTTTTGCTATTGACAGTGTTTTGAAGTTCCCTTGGACTGTGGGGGGGAAGGATTCCCAGACTCACAGTCTTTATATGCTACATATTGAGCAGACTTTTCTGCACTTTGGATCATGTGGAGCTGCACTCCAGTTCATTTTGGTTTCTTCAAGTAGCAAAAGCAATAAATAGAAACACACTCGCCTTCAGTTTCCCTCTGAATGGACAGACACACTCCTACTCACAGGCATACAATCATACACACACTGAGGTAACTGTTGTTGAAAATATACAAAAAAAAAAAAAGCCCTTTCTTGTAGAGCTCAGGATGAGCGTGGACATAGGAAAGCTTGCTGGAAGGGTCAGAAGGTCAAGCAACACCTTTTCTTTMTAATCAACAGTTTGTGTTCACCTTTGGCAAAACAAAGTTGTGACCTTTGACCCTTTTTAACCTGCTATATTGTTTAAATAAAATAAAAAATKAGAAGTGGGCACCCCTGCTTCTCAACAGGTCACACAGGACAGATACAGGCAGAGAGAGAAAGTATATACAAAGAAATGGCCCCAGAGTGAAATCAAAACCAGAAAAACAAACAGTAAATTAACAATGAATTACCTGGTCATTGTCAACATCACTTCCACATATTGCTTTTTGAAGACAAAAGAATTGCATAATAAATTAAGGAGGTTATATAATAAATTGAACAAAAATAACATTTGAAAAGAGACAAATAATAGTAACAATAATGATATGAAATCCAGGGTGGATGATTGTCCTGTCTTAAGTGTAGGACACAGTGGAACAGTTTAGTAGTCTGGGGACAGTGTCTCTTGGAGCCCTGAGTACAGAAGTCCCTGAAAGTTTGAAAACCCCAGTCGCTACAACCATCAAAAATATATTTACACTCGTTGCTCCTGCCAACCAAGTTCTCAGAGCCACAGTCTGACTCAACGTCCTTCAAACGGTGAGCTCAAGCCTGTTCCTCGGACTCCTGCTTGATCGTGACGTTGGAGGGAAGAAGCGGACTGCTTCTGCGCAGTTTGATAACCGACGTCTCGTTGACTGAATTGTACAGGCCGCAACCTGTAGACTGGAGTTCGCTTGCGCCGCCCTTGTGGTGGTGGTAGCCGGAGGTCTTGAGGTCCATCTCCCTCCACAGCATCCCCAGGACTTGCTTCTCCAGGACAGCCTCGACCTCAACCCCTCCCTGGAGCTGGTCCAGCCTCTCAGCGTGGTCGCTCATGTCGAAGCGCTCAATCTCCTCGTTGATGCGCTGGAGCTCTTCCTGGGTGGAGGGGCTGGGGGTGGGGCCACCTGAGGAGGTGACGGCAGCCAGGCAGTAGCCCTTCAGGTGTAGCCGCAGGCTGCACAGGTGAATGTAGTGGCGGTGGCAGTGGGGGCACTTGTGTGGCCGCTCGCGGGAGTGAAGGCGCTTGTGCAGCTTGAGGTGGACAAACTGGGTGAACTTGGCAGGGCAGAGCTTGCACGAGTAGGGCTTCTCACCCGAGTGGAGGCGCAGGTGGGTCTTTAGGTTGCTGGTGCTGCTGAAGCGCTTATGGCACACCTGGGGGAAAGAGGACAAGTGAAGGGTTAGAGGAGGAAGTTCAGCGTTGCTTATGTATATGCTGCTGCAGCTAGCTAGCTTAACAGACTTAGCGGCTAGCATAGAATTTGTGGTGGTCTTTACCGAGCACTCATGGGGCTTCTCTCCAGTGTGCACCAGGAAGTGTTTCTGCAGGTGGGCCAGCTGGGTGAAGCCCTTACTGCAGGTCGAACACTTGAAGGGTCGCTCACCACTGTGGACACGCAAGTGCACCTACACACAGAAAGGACACAATGATACGTCAGTTCGGTTCAATGCAAGGGAACACAAAGTAGTCTGGATGCATGGAATGAAGGGAGCGAACAGAATGTCKCCAGTCTCACCTTGAGGTTAGAGAGCTGGCCGAAGGTCTTGCTGCAGACGTTACACTCGTACTTGATCTTGCCGTTCTGCTTCTTGAGTGGGTAAGGCAGGGTCTTGTAGCCTGTAGAGCCACCACCACGCTTCATCTTGCTCAGGTTCATGGCCTCCTCCTCTTGCCGGCCGCTGGCACTACCCAGCAGGGCTGAGGTAGGCTTGGTGGGCACACGCTCGCTAGGGGCCGCCGTGCCCGCCGTAGGGGAGCCGCTGGTGGGGGCGTGGGGGTGCCCGTGTGGGTGAGGATGAGCATGGCCAGGGTAGGGGTGATTGGGGTAGTGGGGGGCGGCCTTGTCCTTGAGGGTGGTGGCGGCCGAGAAGGCACTGGTGGGGGCGGAGAGGAGGAAGTCCCTGTGGGTGGAGAATGAGGGGTGGGAGGAGTCAGGTAGTAAGAACCTGCTCCCCGCCTCCCCAGGCAGCAGGGGCATGTGGGGGGGCAGCAGGCTGCTGAAGAGAGGGTACATTCTTGGAAACATGCCCCCGACAGCGGGCACCCCACCCCCAGGTAGTGGGTAGTGGTGGGGTAGCATGTAGCGGGAGTAGTGGGGGCCGGGAGGGTAGAAGGGCGAGGAAAGGGRGGCGGCTGGYGGAGRGTAGCCTGGGAAGGGRCCCAAACCTYKGSGGTARAAAGAGGAGGATGGGGGTGTGGGTTGGGGAGCTGCGGGGCTACCGTSGGGGCTACTCTCCKGACTGCTCCGCGCCGACGGACTCGGGGTCGCYGACGACTGGTTGCCTGGTGATCTGATTGCTGTGTAACCAAACTGTACCGGGCTTGTCTTAAGGCTCAGGAACTCTTCCGTTAGATGAGGGTGGGGGCGGAATGGGGGGTAGAGGGCACGGGGGTACAGGGGTCGCTCGGGGCTGTCAGCACAGCAGGGTCGTGTGGCCAGTGGCCGGCTGGGCTCCCTCTTGCTGGAGGTGGTGGGGCCCCTGAGGATGGAGGAGACACTGTGTTCTATCTTGACTGGGGCGCTGCTGCTGCTGACATGCTCCTCACTGGCCTGCTGCTTGGCTTCCAGCAGAGACTGCTCTGTAGAGGGAGAGAGAGAGAGAGATAGTGGTCAGACACACTGTTCTCCCTCTGACTGAAGACCACGTTTCCCTTTGACTTGGTGTCAGGAGCATTTTAAAGTGCCCACAGGAAGAAAAACTTATCCAGACATGTCTTTAGCTTAGGAGAAATAATGGTCTTTCAGCTGTAGAGTGTGTGAGGGGGGAGGAGGAGGGGTTAGGAACACAGTAACCCAATGGTCCAATTAGAGCGACAGATTTGACGAACGATCATGGGGGGCTAAAAGACAGGAAGTGAGGCGTGACAGCTGCCTCTGGGCAGGGTGTGTGTGTGTGTAGAGGAGGTGGTCTGGGGGCAGATAAAAATCAAGATAAAATCCAAATGGGGGCAGGGCTGATTGAAAGTTTCCTCTCCAAAGTTTGGCCTCAACCTGCCCTCTCCTCCTGACTCTCTCCCCCTGTCTCTCACACACACACACACACTTCCTGACAAAGAGGCCTTTGTCGCTTCCAGGCTACACACACTAAAAGCCTCTGCATGTCGGTTAGCACATCCTCACCTGTTAAACCTCCATCAGAGTCGGGATTTAGAGCCGACGTCAATAATCCCATCCATTTACTACCCATTGAACTTTTACTAGAGGGTCACGAATCTSTGTATGTGTCCACTAACGTGTATATACATTAAGCTTTCCAGCACTCAGAATTACTGGACAGACTTTCAACCAACAGTGACCCCCACACCACTACAGTGGCAGTTTGTAAACACAGAGGTTATCAGTGCCTCCCCCCGTTCCTCCTCCCTGTCCTCCCCCTCAGATAACACCACTCCCAGCCCTCCTCTCTTTCCCCTCCTTTCTTACAGAAAACAAACAGGGTGGCCATCTTGGAGATATCAATCTGTCAGCACGGTCCCGCCGCCAGGAAGTTCAAGTAGTCAATAGAGGAGACGMTTTTCTTCCTCTCCTCCCTTCCCTCCGTCTCTCCACTTTTAAAGTGCCAAATAAATTAGGGAGAATGCCAAGGAGCCGTCAGCACGTCACACACAAACACAAACACGCACAGGGGCACACACACACTTTTGAGATTAAAAGAGTGAGTGTGTTGGATTGAAATACCTCTCCGGGTATGTGTGTGCTTGCATGCAAGGGAGAGGGGGTGTGAGTAGGATAGTATGCGTTTGAACGAACACACATTTAGAACAGGAAATGCTAACAGGTGCCATATGTCTGTGCAAAACTTGTCATTGATTGTCACACACACACACACACACACACACACACACACTCTCAAATATGGAGAAAGAAAAAAAACAGCTGTCACACAAAGAGGAAGAGCGAGAAGAGCTTCAGTTCAGTCATTTCAGACCAGCCAGTTCTGCTGACTCACACAACCAACACACACACACACGTCTGGTTCTACTATGACTGCGTTAATGGAGAAAGACACAGGGAGTGAGATGGACCGAGACAGAGAGAAGAAAAACAGAAAGGTGAGTATGATGTCATTCCCAGGTCAACAGGGGCCCCTGCGGTAGTGGGGTGGTTTAATTACAGGGGCCATAGAGAAAGAGTAGGAGCCAGAGGGGCCAGTACCATGAGGGGGCCCAGGCCCCTGTGTCTCTCTGCCCCAGGAGATGTGCATCTCCCGGGGAACTGTAGTCACTACCTACTACACCTGGAGGCAGAATGCTGGCTCCTTCCTCCCATCCCTACTCTGTCTGGCGCTCTCTCTCTCTCACAATTTTTTCCCTCCGATCCATCTCACTTTCTTTTTTTTTGCTTCCTCACACACACTTATTCATATTTGCATTTAGCTGATTCACTTTATTTATGACCAGAGTGACCACACACACGCAATGGTGGCGCTGACAGAGATGAAAGGTCGAGGGGCTGTGTGTTTTAATGCCAGGCTGATGTTCAGAGAAGAAGGAGACGTGGCTCCCAGAAGAAACACTGTCAGGCTCTCACAAATATACACTCTCACGACACACACCAACACTGAGCAGGTAGGTGCTAAATAAAATAACTCACACACTCAAAATGACCATGGAAAGTTCATCAACATAACACCAATAGTACACTATACTTCCAAGGATACAGTGTTATCACTATGTAATAAAGCATTGCATACAGTATATGATCATCATTATATAACTTACAGTTTAGAGTGTTATTACTATGGTATAACATTCATGTGTAATAATGTTTCATATGATAGGTCTTACTGAGTTTCTGCATCATGAGCTCTCCAGAGGGCGGGTAGTGGAGGCGGTGAGCGAACTCTGGGCAGTACCACACCAGCAGCTCRGTGCCAGGGGGGATGGCCCTCACCGTGTAGAAATAGATGTTCGTGCCATTTTGGCACGCCGCCAGGTTCTGCTCCCCCGCCGAGTGGGCCGGGTTGACGTAGCGCATCCAGTTAGAACGCTCCTCGTCCAGGCCGTCCACAAAGTGGTGGAAGTCGCCCTCCGAGTAGATCTGAGGGGACGGAGAGTAAGGAAATGGTCAAAGGTTAACGGGCAAGGAAGTCTCAACGGCAAGTTTAGAACGCTCCAGGAAAACTGTGCTGAGTCACAACTAAATATGTTGACAAATCATATTTTCAGCAGCGTGAGTGTAATATCATTAAAGTGTAGACTCGTTAAATCTCTCCCCCCTACWCTCCAGACCTTATAGCCAGTTATACAGACAGAGATGGCGAGACAGACAGAGAGTAGGAGCCTCTCCACTCAAAAGAGTTGAGTCAGAGAATACGTCACGGCGATAATGTCACCGACACTCATAGACCACTCTCTCTCCTATCTGATTGTGGCCATCAACATCATCAAGAGAGAGAGTGAGAGAGAGAGGTCTATAACTCTGTGTTGTGGCTTGCCTGAGCAAGGGACATGAATAGAACACATTGCTTTGGGATGTTGTTGAATCTAGGTGAGTGCCTGTGTGTGGGGGGGGGTGTACGAGTGCTACATTGTCATCGTTCCTGGAAGTGACACAAGCACTGCTCTTGTGTACAGTGTAAAATTGTCATATTCCTCCTCCATTGTTCCACTACAGTTCTTACTGTACTAGCTGCCACACTTACTGATCAGACAACCACTACTGAACAGCAGGCTTCACCCAGCAGATGTATCATGATGAAATAGGTGTTGAGGATGTGTGTGTGTGTGTGTCTGAGACAAGTATGTGTATAAAAACTGCATACACACAGGATGTACCACACACATAGTGGAGAGCCTTAGTCTCAGAATGATTAGAGAGAAAACCCCTTCTGTCTCCACACACACAAACTTCTTCAGAACGCAGAGACCCTGGCCGTGACGTCACACTAAGTCTGTCAGTGGAACAGGAAATGACCTATGATTGTTTTTCTTCCTCTGTGGCTGTCTTTTACTGAAAGTGAAGCGCTCGCTCTGTGTGTGTGTGTGTGTTAGTGGACAGGAGGGAAAACCACTCACCCTCCAGAAGTACTTCCTGTTGGCGTCTTTGGGGACGCTGTCTGCAGTGTAAATCTGACCCACCAGGGGGCCGAAGCGTGTTCCTTTGGGAACGTACTCTCTGCTGGCCACTCCAATCACCTACAGGAMAGAGATAAAGACCATTAGTTGCAGTGTGTGTGTGTTCTGTGGTTAGAGGATTTACGTTATCACATCCTGCCAGGAGGTCAGTCTTCACATGAAGATGGCCGGAAGAACCCATCATGATCAAAATCAACAAACAAGGCTGCCTCCCTCTCTGTGTGTGTTTAATTACTACTCTGTACTAGAAAAATCTGTGGCCTAAGGTGGGAATTGGACTGTCACACTTTTTCCTCAAGC
The DNA here is from genome assembly GCF_002910315.2 of Salvelinus sp. IW2-2015. Taxonomy (NCBI): domain Eukaryota; kingdom Metazoa; phylum Chordata; class Actinopteri; order Salmoniformes; family Salmonidae; genus Salvelinus; species Salvelinus sp. IW2-2015. Next base: position 11,078,586 of record NC_036845.1, read on the forward strand.
CACATTTGCAGTGTGTTTTAAGTGTGTGAACATAGGCAAACACACACCTAACCCTTATCCAGTGCCAACAGGAAGAGTTAGACACCCTGAGGGAAAGAGTTTCCTCCATCTCACCCAGGTTGACACAAAGCATCTCCCCCTTCTCGCCTCACCTTCTCTGTTCCTTTCTAATTGACCACAGGGCCACTCCCTCTGACACCCCTTACGACACCCACTCTGCTAACCACACAACACACCCTACCACATCAAAACAACTCATCTCAATAGACTGTTCACCTTAAAGRAGAAAGAGATCCACACCTGATATTAAAGCGCTGTTGTTCCTTTCAAAATAATTGAAAAAAGACTTGAAATAGAGGAAGGAAGGAAGAACAGCAAGGGAAGTGCATCCGTCTGAAAATGAGGGATTATCAAACCTAGACGTTCAGCTTATCTCCTAACCATGATAAACTGATGTATTCACCAAACCCCCTACACAGACTACACTTGCACGCACACACACACCCTTAWCCCCTTCATGCATATCCTACACAATCATCCTCCCTAAAGGATTGGGAAATCCCCCTTCCCATTTCCATCCCAGGGCCAGACCACTTCTCAAGATTAGGGGTGTTTTGAGGATAACTTATTAACTGACTTTACAATGCTCTCTAAATGACTAAGTCAATATCCTTTGATCACTGGTAAATGCTATATTCTTTCCACATCCTCTCATTTTCCTCTATCAATCTTAGTGGTCCCTTCTGTGAAGGTAATAAATATTGACTGATACCGTATCAGGTCGTAAACAAATGTGGTGGGAAACGCTCATTCTCACACACACAGGGTGATAAGAAACAGATGAGCAATGACGAGAAAATCTATTAATTGCAACCAAATCATGCGCTCTTGATCAGGTTAAAACCACAAAACGCAACACGCTCCCCCACCTAACCTCATGACCCCTCACACTTATTCTACAGTGTTCAACAGTTAGACTGGGGATCAGTTCGGGTTGTGAAGAAGGTGATATTTGGACAGAGGTGGACAGGTAGGTATGTAGGTAGGTAGGGAGAGCTGGGTCTGGTCTAGTGTAGGACTGACTAGTGCGCCCTCTAGGGGATAGAAGAGACATCGCAACAAAGTTGGAGAACATAGAGGGATAGACACACACAGAGACAGGTACGGAAAATGGTTATCAAGATGTGTTGATGAAGCTCCTGTCAACAGCAGGGCTAAGTATGATTAATGACTCTTCATGGATGGGTGGGAGCTCATTTCTCACTGTGGAGGCTCTGTAGCAACCTGCATCACACCTCAGAGAGAGTGTGTGTGTGAATTCCCCTCCACACTGGGTTTACATACCGCTCCTACAACACATACAGGTCGTCCCCGTGCTCCAGTGTGCGATCTTTTACAACGAGACACGCTCCTCACCACTATTTCCCCTGGCTGAGATTTCTCCTGCTGTCATATTAGCTACAGTGGAGTCATGTGAGTTTGGGGGGGGGGGCATATGGGTTTACAGACGGTGTGTGTATGTATATATGTGTCCTCCTACCTCTTTGGAATCAGTTAGTTGTTTGAAGGCCAGGTTACGAGGCAGCGAGGCCTCTGCTCTCGTTAACCCCTCGCTCTCCGTTCCTGCCTCCCGCGGAGTATCCTTGACGATGTAGGTACACTTCTCCTCAAACTCTGCCTCCGTCCACTTCATCATGTCCGCCTCCTCCATCTTAGAGTCTGTGTCGGTGGCCATTTTGGATCCAGTGTCCATCTGAGTTTCCGTGTCCCTATGGGGTTCTGTGTCCATTTTGACGACGTCGTGCTCTACGGTGTGGGCCCCCTCAGTAGTCAACATGGCCGAGCTATGAGAGGTAGCCTGAGAGAGGGAAAGGGAAACCGATAAAAGGGAGAGCGAGTGAGAAAAAAAGATCAAGAGAAACAGACAGATGGAGAGAAGAAGGAGAAAGGAAAAAATGTAGAAGGGGAGAGATGAGATAAAGAGAACAGAAAGAAAGACAAGGGGGAGAAAAAAAAAGAGGGAGCGTTATTATCCAGTATGAGTCAGTGAGTGGCGAGTTCCTTTGAGACTGGCTGACTAAGCAGACAGTGTCTGTGCTCTCTCTGTGGGAACAAGAGCCACTGTCGACCGACCCCACTAGCCTCTAGCCCAGGACAGTCTGATCCCCACTACTCTCTACTTAGAGGGAAACACTCAATCACAGGAAACCATCAACTCTATTCAAATAAGTTACAGAAAAATAAAAACACTTATTGAATCCAGAGTGAAAAGTCTATGAATGTTTTATTACAGATGAGTTGTGACCCAAGAGTATGTATGTGTTATATACTGTATGCGGATCTGGCTAGTGTCTCAGGGCAAGACAGATTGGTCAACCTATCTGCACAAGTCATTGGTCAATGGCAGCCAAGCTGTGAGTCCTTTCTGTGGGCTATGTACGCTGGCATAAGGTCAGGGCCAGCCACGCTACCCCTCCCCCTCGGTCTCTCTACCCTCCCTCACCCTCTTCATTCCCTCTGTACCCTTCTCCCACTCTACTTCTATCTAGCCTACCCTTCTTCATTCTCCCTCCTTGTCAAACTGTCAACATCAGTCTCTTAATCCCCCTATTTCTTATGCTCTCTCACTGTCCCTATCCCTCTATATCCCCAGGGTGGAAAAAGAGTCAAACAGGGGAAGGCAGAGGAAGGAAATCCTGTCTGGGTCTGAATGGAGCTAAAATTGGAAGCAGAGTAGCGGAACCGGCAAATCATCCCCAAGTGTGTGTGGGACAGTCGGGAGGGAGCGCCAAACTTTTCCATTTGGGGGGCCACAGCAGCACAAACAAACTTCCAACGCTCCCCACCCAACACCATCTCACACAAAACAGTGTACGTAGAATAAATGATCGTATGTCACATAGATTGTCAAATTTCAAGGCCGATGATAGACTGAAATGCAACTTTATACGCCGTCACTCGCTCACATATAATTCAGGAAAAACGTACCATAACCCACACCAGAAATCTACTCTACCCTCCAACAATCTCCAAAACCTTGACAAAATTCCCCAAACCTTGACCAAATTCAACATGACCCTATACTCAACAACATTCACTCAAGCCAACAGAACAGGTTCCTAGGAGACTAATGTAATTAATGAACTTCCCGAAGAGTAAAAGAACAACAAATCGCTTTTCCAACATCTCTTTAAAACAAACTGTATGACAAACAATATCCTAAATACCTCAAATAATTACATACATGAAATTATAATACAACAAACTAGGATATTCCGTTTCAATTTAGAGTAGATCCTTTCAAACATGTATTAATATTGTGATATTATTTATTAGACATTGATTTCATGAATATCCTTTAAAGGGATTTAAATATATAGATAAATATAATACCAAACACTAGTCAAAATCTGTTCCTGCTAATAAAAACATCTTTCTATGACAGCTGTGCAAAACTAATACTGAAACTGAGAACCTGGCCAAAAGCAACTGATTTATTCAACTCCCCCCACACACACTTCTGTTCAAATATTCGATAAACACTACTGATATAGTTTAAAAACAGACTTTGAAAATACAAGTTTAAATTTAAGCAAGCTATAACCAATGACAATTTATAGAATTGTAATAATTAAAATAATTCCTCTGAAGTGGACAAACTGCAATTAGCTTTTAACAATTTAAACATTCTCAATACYCAAAATGATTGCATTTAAATATTCTATTCAACAATATATTGAAAGTTTAACAAACTCATTGCATAATGGAGTGGCCAGACAAACAAGGAGAAAACCTTATGACTTACATTAATAAGTCATAAAATAAACCTTCATATTTGTTGTCACTGGATTCATTTAGAAAAGTCTTTGTTCGATTCTTATTACAAGCAAAACTAATTTAATATACAACAACTTTAAATTAAAAAACTCAAAACTAAATATAATTTAGGAAAAAATGTAATAAATGTTTCCTTAAAAATAAAGTGAAAATACCAAAATATTATTATTATTATATATATTTTTTTTATGTACAAGACTCTGTTTCTCCATTGATTAGGGTTCAGTAGCGTACTCACCGAGAAGCTTTGGTCCCAGCCACACATAGGGCCGAATGATCTATCACCTGGGTGAGTGTGTTTGTGTGTGTGTTTGTGTGCGCACGTGGGACAGGTGCAGTTCACCCTCTCCCCCTCTGATCCAAGCACTATTCCAGAGTGTGAGTGCTGTGTGTGAGCGTGTGTGTGTGTGTGTCTGCTCCAGTGAGTGCCTTCTGTTTAACTGACTGCCCCTCGACAAGTGAGGGAGATGTTGATTCACTCAGTGGTCCCTCCCTCATTCGGTCTCCACTCCCCCTCTCAAGGACCGCCCACCACCACGAGGAACACGATCGCTTGCAGCTCATTCAGGGTAGCAGTGGCAAACACACACAATGCTCTATGGAAATAGCAGGCGCTTTCACCTGAGGCATGAGCTCTTGCTGCTCCACACAAAACAAACACACAACAATATCAATTGGCACATAAAAGTACCATCACACACCTTAACATAAATTCAAACATTCTCCTGCAGTCTTCAAAAAACGTTAATACATTAGAAAAGGTTGCCAGTTCCAAATCAGTCTCAAAAACATTCCCTCAACATAGGTGCTTGTTGTGTAACTGTTATATATCAACAACCCCCCACAAACACACATAGATTGGGGGGGGGGGGGGGGGTTGTTTATGAGTCTTCCTGTAGAAGGAGGACATCCTGTGACAGTGACTCAATGCCTCTATACTGTTTACCCAGCACAGAGCCACAGACGGACGTTCCTCTTACACACACAGATACACACACAGATACACACCCTCTAGAGGGCGACACTGAACTGACCTCATGGCTCAGTCTCACCAACACACTCCCTCTCTCTCCTTCCCTTTCTGTCTCTGGTAATAAACTGAGGCATAAAAGGACCAGGGCTTGCTGACCCTGGTTAAATACAACACTAAACACTTTGTCTCTCCTCCTCCATCTATTCCTCTTTTTCTCCATCCGTGGTCTGTATATCAGATCCTCATAGCAAAGCCCACTCAAAGCAAGCAACCATGTCCTGGAATTCAACTGGAAATCCCCTACTCTCCCTCTCTCTCTTGATTGACATTAGTCTTGAGTGGGGCGGAGTGGAGCGAGGGCTAATGAAGAATGATAACGAAGAAAATTCAACACGAGGCAGGGGAGGAGGGCAGGGAGGGAGAGAAAGGACAGAACCGGGTCTTCAATCCCTCCCTCTTCCGCTCTTTCTCCCCTCCCACTGGTGACAGAGAGTTGACCACATCACTCGCTGCCTACTCCTTCCTGCCAACAGACGACCCACCGGCCCCAAACACACACGATCTGCACCCCAGCTGGTCTACATGATCATGCTCTGTAGCGACCAACCCCTACCGAAAAAAACATCTCCCTCCCTCCAGAAAAACAAGTTAAGATTTCAACTAAACAAAAAACGAGAGCGAAAATAACATATTTTCCCTTTTGAAAGTCACATGTGGTCCATCCCTACCCGCTTGCTGGCTGGGAACAATCTGGGCCCAGTAGGCTCTCCTCATCCCTCTCTCTGCTTAAACTGTAAAGGAAGGAGGGGGCGCAGGCAGGCCTGAGGCTGGGGGGGGGGTTAGGGAGGGGTCCCTCTGCTCTGAAGTCAAATTCAAATGGCTCTTTTTGTTTATGCGCAGGCCAAGGAGGGTATTTAATGTGGCCTGCATGCCTGGAGGAGAGGGAGGGAGGAAGAGGGCCACACAAAGAAGGATGGACCTCCTGTCTGTTAGTTTTACAGAGGGCTCCTATCAGGGCTAAGAGTATACACAACACACACACCACACACACACACACAGCAAATTGTTGGTGCCAACACATCAGAAGGAGTAGTAAATGAAAAGAAAGAAAGAGAAAGGCGTGAGGAGCGAGAGCGGGTGGAATGGGTGGGGTGGCTAAACCACAGAGTGAGATTAGCAGCCATTCCAAATTCCTGGTTCCCTCTGAGCAAGAGGCAAAAAGCAGCAAACTTTATTGACTTCTTAGCAGATACAGCTTAACGGTCCTGCTTTTCATTTCTGGTTGTCACAAGAAGAGAAGTACTGGCTACACTGTCCATTTCTCATTCAAACCCCTTCCTGACTGTTATTCACATTGTGAGAGAGTTTGAATATCACAATACAAACTTCCCCAAACTTTCCCCACAACAGCAGTGGATCTTATCTTGAGAGTTGATCTGGAGTGTCACTGATTGTTCTCCCTTTGTCACAATAGGTTTTATTCGGTCTACAGGATGCCTCTCACAAGATCATAGCAGAAGATTGTTATTGACCATTCCTGGCGTGTGTGTGTCAAACGACGCTTGTATCCGCTTGAACTTCCTCAAAAAGTGTGCGCCCGGGAGGAGGCACAGTGATTTGGTGTTGTTCTGGAAAGAGTTAGACCCTCAATGGAGGAACCATTAGGGGGGGGGGAGTAGGAGAGTTAGACCTAGCCATTATCCCGTTTGGGCTGAGGGACAGTGTGTGTGGACGCGTGCCATGCGTCAGGTCGACCCCCTACAGCGTAAAGCAGGGTGGGTTGGGCATTGCAGTAGCTCTCCTAATCTTGCCAATCCACCGCGGCACCACACTCTCCCCCCTCAGCCATCTGGAGGGACTGTCCACACGGCAAACACTTGTGTGTTACGATCAACACCACCACCAGACAGTCACCCTCCTTAACCCAGAGGAAGAGCTAGTCATGGTCTATTTGGCACATGCCACTGATTACATTGTACTTTTCATTAAGAGTGAAACAGGGGCCAGTGACATTGACACACTGCTGACAATGAGGCAAGGAAAGAGGGGGGAGTAGGAGTTAGTCCATCAAACACTGGATTCCAGATAGAGCTGGCCTGGCACTGTCACAAACGTCAAAATGATGTAATGACTTCATCACTTCCTGTAATAAAAATACTACAACGTTTGCTTCATAACTCAAATCCACATTTCCCAAATATTACTTATGAAATCTTAGTTTAGCATTACCTCAAAGACTGAACAATAGTGTAGAATGACAATACTAGTGTAACATGATTGAGATTCTCTTCTTTTTCACAGAGAGAAACGGATGTGTGTGTATGACTGATACCCTGGGCAAAACGGACTCAACTCTAGAAACTATACATGAAACTTTCAACCACTAAATAGAGAAACCTATTTAAGCTCGCAGACCTTTTCCGCAGGTAAATGTTTACCGAGGTTCACAGTGCATTCCCGTAAACAACCCGAAACGTGCGCTCAGTCACAACCAGAATCACATGCCTCTTCTTTTCGGCAATGTGAGGGAAGTCATAAGCCTGCACACACAATGATGAGCACAGCACTTTGTGATAACACAACCTTCCAACGTGGCTGCGTCATCGGACAAATGTCGAATTACTGACATTTGTATGATAGCATTGATAAGCATATGTAAACCACACCATGTTTTTAAAACGTTTTATACACCTATGAGCAGAGTGGGCAACGAATCATAAAACAATAGGACAAACGATCCTAGGGCCTTTGCTATAGCCCAACTACCGCCCAGGACAGCTGTACTTAAAAAACAATGTTTATTTAGTTGTCAGGTTGTGGTATGTGTTACACTGGACAGATATAGGCTAATGGACCATACCGCGTGTGTACCATACCCCCGTGCCCGTGACAGCAAGCAAAGCGTTGCGCAGCGGGTGTTCAACTGTTAAAAACTGTCAAATGCCCGGTCGGGCACAGTTGCCAGTTTAGCGAACGCCATGGTGTAAAGATCGAATCAGGACAATGAATAACCTGTGCAAGACGAGACTGTCGGATAAGAAGCGAAACAGAGCTAACAGGTCAACTCGTCAAAAGATCGGGTTGTTATCCGACTTCTTTGTCGAGTTAAAGAATGTAAAAGGACTGAACTGTAGGCTACGCAAAAAAGCTCACTTCCAGTCATGTATACTATGCAATCACTTTCGATTCATAGCAGGGTCATTCAATGCGACTCATTCAATTCCTTATCGCATTCTTAACTGAATGACCACACAATTAAGTGTTTTTTTCATCAGTAAGCTAATAGAGACTCAGAGTTGCAACAAAAGGGAAGAGGATTTTCAGAAAATTATTTAATTTAGCCAAACAATTGTGAATATTTGTAAAAAATATATTGGTAGGCTGTGTTGCGGAGTAGTTTATCTGTAGGCCTACTATTAARCAATTAGCCTGCTTAATTAAATTAGGATACAATGTTTCTTATGGCGACAGGTTATATAGCCTATCCCTAGCCTATAGGCTACATACACAACATGCCAATAACCTAAGGTAGAAGAAAGTGAATGAAAGGCGACAACGTGATAATGTCGGCTGCTCTAATGTCTTAATTCAAGACGAACTTTTAGCCTACATTAGCAACGTAGCAAATACATGTAATCTATTCAATGTTGTTTATCGAAAGGCAGGGACTGAAGCGAAGCGGGGTGCAAGCTCTTTTACCTGTCCGCGCTATGAAGCTCCTGCCGTGGAGCGCTGGAAGATATCCTTATCCCAATTTCCAAACTCAGGCGCTGCTGGCCTAGGTCCGATCGTTTCTCTTTGTAGTGCGAGTATACTATGGAATTGTCGAGGTGAGTCTGTAGTCTGCAGTTTCCATACAAAGTAGCCTACCCCTTCTTTCCGCGCCCAAGTCTGCTCCACCCAAAACTGTAATTAGGATTAAGACAAGCAATTAACAAAACAAACTCCCCTGCCCCGACGCTTTCGATAACTGATGGCGCAATTGTTAGTTAAAGTAACACCTCCCGTTTCCAACATTTGCAGTGTGCTTAAAGGACATTAACATGTTCGTTTAGGATAGCCTAAATGTCGAGAAAGTTTTAGACGCCTTCACCCCTCTGCACCCACTGTGAAGGCTGCTAATATTTACTGACGAGACAATTGAATCAATAGGCAATAGTTACAAAGTCAGTCTTTGTAATGTGAATATTTGAATGATTTAAAAACTTGAAAGAAAGGGAAATTTGAAGCGATAGGGTGAAATTCGTGATTAATATAAGACATTGAACGCTTTATTGATACGAAATCAAGGACCATTCTGAAATAATTAGCCTATTTATTTGGCAGAGGCGGGCCTACCATATGCTACCACTGTCCTGCGGTTATTCTTTGGTAGAAAAATATTCTTAAAGGAATCGTTTTTTATCAAGCATAAATACATTTTTATCAGGATTAGTCTATTTTCTGAACGTTTTCCTTGTATTGGATGACATTTTTGTTCTTTTTTTGTTGTTGTAAAACTTTAAACACATTTAATTGTAATAAAATACTTAATATTTGCGTTAAAAAGTTATCTTTATTGGTAGGCAAATAATGTAAATATGTGGCTTGAGGCACCAGAAGCGGTCTGGTGAAGGCAAATCCTGTGTAGCTCTCATAATTGCCACTTTTTATGGGATTTTGTATGCATGTGTTTTACTACTTACTATATTAAATGTATTTTTTTTTGGTGGGCTGAGTATGTTTTTATAGTTATTATGAAATTGTTATGATGATAATTGTCCAGTGCTTTTAAAATCGTTCCAAGTAAAAGGACATTCATTTTATGTCTGAGTGAAAATGGAAGCCATTTGAATCCAATGTTTTATCTGTCCTGCATTTTGAGTGAGGGGGAGGGTGAGCACCTGTTGAGCTTTGACTGAGCCCCTGTAGCCCTATTCCATTTGATATGCGGACTGTACTGTACTCCGCCCAATTCTCTCTCTCTCTCTCTCTCTCTCTCTCTCTCTCTCTCTCTCTCTCTCTCTCTCTCTCTCTCCTCTCTCTCTCTCCCTTCTCTTCTATTCTATTCTAGTCAGGTATCTCTCTCTCCACTGAGTCTCCCCATCTCTGTGGTAATGGAGTCCATGCTGAGGGGGATGCTGTAGTGGCACACTTCCGCTGTGCCCAGAAGTCTCAGATCTTTACGCAAAACAGACACACTTACACACTCTTCCTGTCTCCACCCCCCAACACACACACACAGTGATGCAGCCCACTCCTCATCAAAGCTGGGGAAGTGTGTGTGGGATGATGGATGTGATGGGGGGGGGGGGGTCAGAACCCTTTGAACACAGCAGACATACACATTCCACCCACTCCTAGTGCCCTGCCCCTACCAGCCTCTAACCCTGGGTGCTCAGAGGTATACTGCATCCTTCGTTATGTCCCTGTTTCTATTTCGCTCTCTTTCTCCATCCCTCTTTCTATCTCTCTGTCACGTCACAGCTGGGACTAATCATCACTTTCTCTCTTTGCTCCCGCTGCTACAGTTGACCTCCTTAACTCTCTCTCTCTTTCTCTTTCTCCCACACACACACATGCACACACACACCTAGTTGGCTCGAGGGAAGCCCTTTGCTTTATCGTAGCTTGGCGCTGAGCTGTGAATGTGTGTGTACATTCTCGTCCAGGAGAAATATTTAGCTTGGCAGGCTGCCAGCGAGGCAAAGCTGAGCCAAGCTGGGATTCACCCACAACGGCAGCCACACGCCCCAGCTCAACTCCGTGTGTGTGTGTGTGTGTGTGTGTGTCAGTGGGTTTGCGTGTATCTGATATATCTGAATCTTAGTGGGCTTATAAATGTGTCTTGCTGTGTGTAAGTGAGTGCTGAGTGCTGTCTTTGTGTATCTGTATAAGAGAAACTGCAGTCTGCAGATGACAACATTTTGTCAGGTGTTGAGGGAAATGTGTCCCACAAGATTATCACACAAAACCACAGAGCTGAGTAACACTGTTTTGTTACAGAACGTATGTCACTCTCTTTCACTCTCTCTCTCTCTTTATTTTTGTCTGTCTCTTCTTGTCAATGAAAAAACATGACCTTGCCTGAACGGAGAGATAAAGAGGGTGTGAGTGTGTTGCGTGTGTGTTGCGTGTGTGTTGCGTGTGTGTTGCGTGTGTGTTGCGTGTGTGTGTGTAAGAAAGAAACTTGTTGACAGGGTTGTTCCATGTCATTTCAGCAAGCCATGACACCCACCATCTCAGATTATTCTGAAATCGTTTCTGTAGTAAACAGATAAGATTAGCWTTCATTCAACATTATTTTGTTGAAATATAATTTGATCTCTGAAAAATTTAGCTAATTGATCATTTGTATTTTTAAATGCAGTCGGATAAACACTCCAAACAGCCTATCCGACGCTCGGAGGTGTCTACATGGTCCTAAAGCACACCGTTGCCTCATTTTGTATCACATTGCAATGATAAAACTGGTGGGGACAARAATGCAATTTCAGCATGTGGGMGGACATGCCCCCCCCTTTCCCAGTGAAAGTTGCGCCCCTGTATTAAACCCAAATTGTCTATTTTAATTGATAGGATTCGTGTAGGACGTCATTGTAAATAAGAAGCTGACTTTTTTCTAACAATGAGTAAGACATGAGGAATCCAAGTAAATGGTCAAAAGCCAGCCACGGACCTCCCACAGACCCACCACAAACCACGGACCCCCCCACACCCCACGGCAATCCCACCTCAACAACAAATATACAGTATCAGTTCTTTATGTTTGACAAGTAGTATTGAGCTGCGGCATGGAATATTGTTTCTTCATCCTATGTAATGTATTCTCATTTAATTTGGTGATGTTTTTTTCCTCCCTGTTCAGAGAAATTAGTAATCTAAGTTGTTAGGTATATGTCCCGTTCTACATCCTCATATTACCAGGTTCTGGCCACTAGATGGTGTTGTTCCTGCTATTAGGTGTTAAAGGRATAGTTAAATGTTAAAAAGTTAGCATTTGAAACAGTGGACAACAGAACCAAAGCATGAATTGCTGTCATACCTTGTCCATAGACTGCTTACAGGGTAAGGAAACCATTATGTAATTTTGTAATTTGGTTAAACTATCCTTTAACATAATCTAATAGCAGGAACAGCGCCATCTGGTGATCAGAACCTGGCAATATCAGCATGTGGGATGGGACATAAACCTAACAGCTTCAATGACAAATTTTTCTGAACAGGGGGAAGAAAACATCACCAAATTCTCTGGTAATACATTACATAGGATGAAGAAACAATACTTTGAGCTTGTTGTTGGGGTGGGATTAGCGTGGTGGTCCGGGAGTGGCTTTTGACTATATCTTTGGATTCCTTGTCTAACTCATTGTTAGAAAAAAGTTTGGTCCAAATCGGATGATAGGTACTATATTTCTTTAATATTATATGAATGCTATCAATTAAAATGGCCAAATTAAGATCAAATTATATTTCAACGAAATAATGTTGAAGGAATGCTAATCTTACCTGTTTCTAACAACAGAAACCATTTCAGAACAATCTGATATGATGAGTGTCGAAATCCTCTTTCTTGTGCTTTTTGAGGTGGAATGACGCGACAGCAATAATGAGGCGTGTGTGTGTGTGCCGATGAATGAATGGGAAAATATAACGGCAATAAAGCAATCTAACTTTTCAATGCTAGGAGGTCAGTGGGTTTGTGTTACAAAGTGCTGTTGTGTCTTTTCTTGTGACTAGGAACTGATAAGAGATCAGTGATCCGGGTGTGAAAAACCACTGAACTCCCCTAGTATCAGATCACACCTGAACTAACTAAGTCCAGTGATCGGATTGCGCTCTAAAGACCTACTTTCGACACGCACTGAATGAGACCGATAAACCTATTCAGGATTGTTTTATATAGTTGGGTGCTATGAAATACATCGGTGCTTTGAGACCTAGTGAAATATGCTGTGTAAACACAATATATTGATATTCCTGGTTATATAAGGTAAACTATTATTATGTTATGCTATACAGCAGGTTTTATATGTATGTTAAATATTTGCAAACGTTTTCCTCTAACTTTGTATACACTGAGTGTACAAAACATTAAGGACAACGGCTCTTTCCATGACATAGACTGCCCAGGTGACTCCAGGTGAAAGCTACACTACATGGCCAAAGGTATGTGGACACCCCTTCAAATTAGTGGATTCGGCTATTTCAGCCACACCAGTTGCTGATAGGTGTATAAAATCGAGCACACAGCCATGCTTCTCCATAGATAAACATTGGCAGTAGAATGGCCTTWMYKRARRRSYYMRKKRMYTTYMAMSKKGSMMCSKYMWWRGRWKSYWMCYTTYCMAMMARKYMRKTYYTTYYKSCMWKSYWRRRSYTYCCCCGGTCAACTGTGAGTGCTGTTATTGTGAAGTGGAAACGTTTAGGAGCAACAACGTTTCCATGGCCAAGCAGGCACAAGCCTAAGATTACCATGCACAATGCCAAGCGTCGGCTGGAGTGGTGTAAAGCTTGCCGCCATTGGACTCTGGAGCAGTGGAAACGGGTTCTCTAGAGTGATGAATCACGCTTCACTCTCTGGCAGTCCAATAGCCGATTTTGGGTTTTGAAGATGCCAAGAGAATGCTACCTACCCGAATGCATAGTACCAACTGTAAGGTTTGGTGGAGGAGGAATAATGGTCTGGGGCTGTTTTTCATGGTTCGGGCTAGGCCTCTTAGTTCCAGTGAAGGGAAATCTTAACGCTACAGAATACAATGACATTCTACACGATTCTGTCCTTCCAACTTTGTGGCAACAGTTTGGGGAAGGCCCATTCCTGTTTCAGCATGACGATGCCCCCATGCACAAAGCGAGGTCCATACAGAAATGGTTTGACAAGATTGGTGTGGAAGAACTTGACTGGCCTGCACAGAGCCCTGACCTCAACCCCATCGAAGACCTTTGTGTTGAATTGGAATACCGACTGCGAGCCAGGCCTAATCACCCAACATCAGTGCCCAACCTCACTAATGGTCTTGTGGCTGAATGGATGCAAGTCCCCACAGCAATGTTCCAACATGCAACTCAATATTAGGAAGGTATCCTTAATGTTTTGTACACTCAGTCTATATCACTTAAGCCTACAGCAATACTAATTTCCTAACTTTCTAGGAACATTTTCTGTTTGCCGGATACCCCCATTGTTTCCTCCAATACATCAATAATTTAGAGATACAATAATATATAATGAATAGCAAACTGTGATGCTCCACATGATCTACAGACAGAGATTTACTTTCACCACTTTGTCTCCGTGTCTTTATGAGTCTCCTATGTATTAAGAGGATATAGCCCTGTCCTATTGTCTTTTGACCTAATTAAAACAATTATGTAGGCTTTCATTCAGATTGGATGTCGGTAATAATCCAGTTATTAATCTGATTCAGATTTATAGCTGCCATCTGTGGCGTGGGGCTGGGAGGATGCCGCTGATTATGGTTATTGATTCTTTTTTTTAAATTGCAGCTAAAGGCAATGAAATTAAACTGGAGCAGGACAGGCGGCGCTTGCCTTGGGCTGATGGGTTGTTGCATGTAGCGGGTGGTGGCTAAGCTTCTTTGGCCTGTCTGGGGTGGCTGGGATAGGGGCTAGAGCAGGGGCTTGGGGTGTAGATGGGTCTAAGGCAGGGCAGTTTGAGCCTCACATACTAAGGCTGGACTGGGGTCAGGTACTTGCTGGGGTTTAGGATGGGCAAATATCAGGCCTGGGTTAGGGGCTAAGGTAGGCAGGGCTAGGGGCTGGGATTTGGAATTGGTCTAAGGCTGGCACTCTGACTAATATCCAACTCTTGGCTGGTGATGTTGCTTGGTCTGGGGCTGTAGGCCTTTCTCTGGCCAGGTCAAGTGAGTGATGGATGAGTTGGAGTTGGGTTCTGGCAGGTGGAGGGGAGCTGCTGCCACCAGTCCAGCTTAATCAGCATGGCCTGGACAAAGGCTCCCTTTAACCCCTAATGAGTGGTCACTCAATCTAGCCACACACACACACACACACACACACACACACACACACACACACACACACACACACACATGCACGAGTGCACAGAACCATCCAAGCGCACACACACACTCTACTACTGACCACCCCCTGCTATTTGGCCTATTCACTCAATCATTGATTTATCGTTTATTAATCATAATCACTGGCTGTTGTCATGATGTAATTAAACTGCCATAGAACTATCAGGAGTCCTTTCAGACTCACCCCCCTGGGAGAGCCAGTTTGGAGTGACTGAATAGTTTTAATCAGCATGGCCACAGGTCTATTAAGTTTGTCAGTGTTATAATTTGTGTATGTGTGGTGTGTGTATGTGTGTAAGGTTTGGACTTTCTCCTAGGGAACAGTAAATCTACAGTGCATTTGGAAAGTAATCAGACCCTTTAACTTTTTCCACATTTTGTTACGTTACAGCCTTAATTTAAAATTGATAAAATAAAAAATGTTCTTCATCAATCTACACACAATGTCCCATAATGATGAAGCGAAAACAGGTTTTTAGAAATGTTTGCCTATTTATAAAAAATAAAAAAACAGAAATACCTTATTTACATAAGTACTCAAACTCTTTGCTATGAGACTCGAGATTGAGCTCAGGTGCATCCTGTTTCCATTGATCATCCTTGAGATGTTTCTACAACTTGATTGGAGTCCACCTGTGGTACATTCAATTGATTGGACATGATATGGAAAGGCACACACCTGTCTATATAGTTGACAGTGCATGTCAGAGAAAAAACCAAGCCATGGAAGGAATTGTCCGTAGAGCTGAGAGACAGGATTATGTTGAGGCACAGATCTGGGGAAGGGTACCAAAACATTTTGCAGCATTTAATGTCCCCAAGAACACAGTGGCCTCCATCATTCTTAAATGGAAGGAGTTTGGAAACATCAAGTCTCTTCCTAGAGCTGGCTGTCCAGCCAAACTGAGCAATTGGGGGAGAAGGGCCTTGGTCAGTGAGGTAACCAAGAACCTGATGGTCACTCTGACAGAGTTTCTCTGTGGAGATGAGAAAACCTTCCAGAAGGACAACCATCTCTGCAGCACTCCACCAATCAGGCCTTAAATGGTAGAGTGGCAAAACGTAAACCACTCCTCAGTAAAAGGCACATGACAGCCCGCTTGGAGTTTGCCAAAGAAACAAGATTCTCTTGTCTGATGAAACCAAGATTGAACTGTTTGGCCTGAATGCCAAGCGTCACGTCTGGAGGAAACCTGGCACCATCCCTACGGTGAAACATGGTGGTGGCAGCATCATGCTGTGGGGATGTTTTTCAGTGGCAGAGACTGAAAGACTCGTCAGGATCGAGGGAAAGCTGAACGGAGAAAAGTAGAGAGAGATCCTTGATGAAAAACTGCTCCAGAGCGCTCAGGACCTCAGACTGGTACAAAGGTTCACCTTTCAACAGGACAGCGGCCCTAAGCACACAACCAAGACAACGCAGGAGTGGATTCGGGACATGTCTCTGAATGTCCTTGAGTGGCCCAGCCAGAGCCAGCACTTGAACCCGATCGAACATCTCTCGACAAACCTGAAAATAGTTGTGCAACAACGCCCCCCATCCAACCTGACAGAGCTTGAGAGGATCTGCAGAGAAGAATGGGAGAAACTCCCCAAATACAGGTGTGTCAAGCTTGTACCGTCATAGCCAAGAAGACTCGAGGCTGTAATCGCTGCCAAAGGTGCTTCAACAAAGTACTGAGTAAAGGGTCTAAATACTTTTTATTTTTAATACATTTACAATAATGTCAAAAAATCTGTTTTTGCTTTGTCATAATTGGGTATTGTGTGTAGATTGATGAAGAGAAAAAACAATTTAATCTATTTTTGAATAAGGCTGTAACGTAACAAACATTTTGAAAAAGTCAAGGGGTCTGAATACTTTTGGAATGCACTGTATTCTGGGATTATTTTTTTATTTTTTTATCTCTGAATAAAATGAATACCTGTTTTTAGAAAACAATACATTTTCCAAGTCTGTTGTAGTTGGCAACCCTAATGTGTATGTTTTTTTAATAACAAACTGAGTCTGTTTGTACTAGACTTCATTAGGTAGGTCAGTTGGACTTGTTCTTTTCACTGGCGTGTTTGGCTGTGAGGATGTAAAGACACCCCACTGTGACCCACTTTCCAGCCAGTCTTTGACACTTGTCCCCCTTCCGCTTATTTCTGCTCTACTTGGTCAGTGTGTGTCGGGTACTGGTTTTTAAATAACCGTGAGTGGGAGTGATTGTGTGTGTGTGTGTGTGTGTGTGTTTGAGGCGGGGGTTAACAGTTCCCTCCACTACTCAAGCTGTGAGGGGTATTGTGTACGTGTTAACTGGTTAGGCTCTGACAACAAGTGAGGGAAAGTTGTGAATTGCTACTGAGTGTGTGAGATGGACAGTTAGTGCTAAATTGTGGATTGGTGAGTGACAATGCTAAGTAGGTAATGTTAATTACACATCAGGGCTATTTGTATTGACCATTAGAGTATCATTCATTGAGTGAATGAGTGTGTTCAATAAGTATATTTGAAGTGTAAATGGGAGAAATAAAGTGTGGTAAGTATGAGGCCATGTTTCCTATAGCCCATTTTATCTACATTATTGGCCCTTGATCAAGCTCCCCAGAGACACTTACAATTAGCCGCCTGTGAACCACCAAAGAAAGAGCATTTTTGTTGGCCCCTTTCTTGTAATTTAGTATTAACATTAGTGTTAACCTCTTCCAGAGAAGAGGACAGCTAGCAATGTTTTAGTGTTAGAGTTCTTACAATGCAGTTAGCAAGATCCCTTTTCAGGGAAACGTATGATGTCAGCATTAGCCTCTTCCAGCGAAGACTTGGTCTTCAATTACTGCTGAATAGAGTGACACAGAGAAACATCTGAGCTGTGGTTTCCTCTGCAGAGGCTGCTCGGCCATCGCGCCCTCTACCTCTGTCTGTCTGTCTGTCTGTTTGTCACAGGACCCCTACGTTTCCACACACACATGCACGCACACAGCTGCTGTAAACATGTCTCTGTGAGCTCCAACATGCCGAGGCGGTCTGGAAACCACTTCCTCCCGCGGTTCGACACATTTTATTCATTTACTTTGAACTCAAAGGAAGCGGAGAAAAGCACTTTCACTGGAAAGGGGGCTGAATGAAGTGTGTGTGTGTGTGTATGTATGTATGTCTGTCTGCACGCATGTGTGTGTGTTTGTGTGCACACGCGTGTTTTGAATGAATGAATATTAAATTAGGGAAATTAGTGGAGATTAGGTGTATGTAYGTGTGTGTGCTGGCAGAGCAAATGGTGTGATGTGATTGTCATACAGCGCCAGTCAAARGTTTAGACACACCTACTCATTCAAAGGTTTTTCTTTATTTTTACTATTTTCTACATGTGAAGACATCAAAACTATGAAATAGCACATATGGAATCATGCAGTAACCAAAAAAGTGTTAAACAAATCAAAATATATTTTAGATTTTAGTTTCTTCAAAGTAGCCACCCTTTGCCTTGATGACAGCTTTACACACTCTTGGCATTCTCTCAACCAGCTTCATGAGGAATGCTTTTCCAGCAGTCTTGAAGGAGGTCCCACATTTGTTGGCTGCTTTTCCTTCACTCTGCGGTCCAACTCATCCCAAACCATCTCAATTGGGTTGAGGTCGGGTGATTGTGGAGGCCAGGTCATCTGATGCAGCACTCCATCACTCTCCTTCTTGGTAAAATAGCCTTTACACAGCCTGGAGGTGTGTACTGGGTCATTGTCCTGTTTAAAAACAAATTATAGTCCCACTAAGCGCAAACCAGATGGGATGGCGTATCGCTGCAGAATGCTGTGGTAGCCATGCTGGTTAAGTGTGCCTTCTAAATAATTTGAAATAAATCACAGACAGTGTCACCAGCAAAGAACCCCCACACCATCACACCTCCTCCTCCATGCTTCACGGTGGGAACCACACATGCGGCGATCATCCGTTTACTTACTCTGCGTCTCACAAAGACACGACGGTTGGAACCAAACATCTCCAATTTGGACTCATCAGACCAAAGGACAGATTTCCAGTGGTCTATTGTCCATTGCTCGTGTTTCTTGGCCCAAGCAAGTCTCTTWTTGGTGTCCTTTAGTAGTGGTTTCTTCGCAGCAGTTCGACAATGAAGGTCTCATCCACGCAGTCTCCTCTGAACAGTTGGCAGAGCAAATGGTGTGATGTGATTGTCATTACTTGAACTCTGTGAAGCATTTATTTGGGCTGCAATCTGAGGTGCAGTTAATTGCCGATTTCTGAGGCTGGTAACTCTAATGAACTTATCCTCTGCAGCAAAGGTAACTCTGGGTCTTCCTTTCCTGTGGCGGTCCTCATGAGAGCTAGTTTCATCAAAGTGCTTGATGGTTTTTGCGACTGCACTTGAAGAAACGTTCAAAGTTCTTGAAATTTTCCGTATTGACTAACCTTTATGTCTTGTCAATATGGGGGCGCTGTTTCCACTTTGGAAAAAATCGTGCCCAAATTAAACTGCCTCGTACTCTATTCTAGATCGTACAATATGCATATTATTATTACTATTGGATAGAAAACACTCTCAAGTTTCTAAAACTGTTTGAATTATATCTGTGAGTAAAACAGAACTCATTTGGCAGCAAACTTCCAGACAGGAAGTGAAAAATCTGAAAACGAGGCTCTGTTTCAGGGCCTGCCTATTGAATTACCTTATATTTATGGATATGCATGCACTGCATACGCCTTCCACTAGATGTCAACAGGCAGTGGAAGGTGGAATGGGGTGTCTAGCTTGATCTGAGGTCGAACAAGAGCTCTTGGAATGACGTGTCCAGAATTTCCTTTCTCTACCTAGGCGCGGGAAGCACCTCCGTATTGTCTTATGATAAGCGTTCGGTATACACGGCTAATATCTCCGGCTTTATTTTTATTTGATACATATTAGAAAAACATCATAAAGTAAGTTTTTTCAACCGAGTTTCATCAGTTTATTCAACGTTTAATGGGACTTTTGGAGTTTTCCGTTCTCTGCGTCGAGAGAAATTGGGAACGTCATCAACATTGGCTAGCCTTGTGGAGCGAATTCGACAGGAGAGAAGGACATTCTAAAACCAAACAACGATTTATTCTTGACCAAGGACTCCTTGTACAAGATTCTGATGGAAGCTCAGCAAAAGTAAGAACAATTTATGATGTTATTTCGTATTTCTGTGTAAAATGTTGAGTCCTATTATCCGCCGTTTTGGCGGGCGCTGTCTCACTATAACGTAAGCTGTTTGTTATGGTAAAGTTATTTTTAAAAATCTAACACGGCGGTTACATTAAGAACCAGTGTATCTTTCATTTGCTGTCCAACATGTATTTTTTAGTAAAGTTTATGATGAGTTCTTTGGTCAGATTAGGTGAGTGTCCAAACTAGCTCCGGACATTCTGGTGAATCGATGCTACATATTCACAATGTATWACCAYGGTTTGCAGCTCTAAATATGCACATTTTCGAACAAAACATAAGTGTATTGTATAACCTGATGTTATAAGACTGTCATCTGATGAAGTTGGTCAAGGTTAGTGATTAATTTTATATATTTTGCTGGTTTTTGCGATCGCTACCTTTTGCTGCTAATAAATGCATTTGTGTGATCACTCCAGGGTTGTTTGGGGGCTAAATCAACACCCCGTTACAGAATGGGGATGTGTGTGATTGATCCGATCTGAGGATCCGGGCGCCGGGCGCTCCGGACAGGGTCACTCTGCTGACGGATGGTACCTATCTGTCTCCTTGGCGACAGATGGACGATGGACTCTTCCACTTCTTCTAAATATTTGGAGAACGAGGCCCAATCAGAGAGGGGCTGGTGAGATTACGCTCAGAGAGTGAAGAGAGTGGTGTGTGTGTGTGTTTGGTGAAGGGGGCTAGGAGTAGCAAGTACGGTCACCCTCTTGCTGTCACGATCGTCATAATGATTGGACCAAGATGCAGCGTGGTATGTTTCCATCCCCTTTATTAGGAGAGAAAACTCAAAGAACAAAAACAATAAAGCAAACAAAACGAAAAGTGAAGCTCAAAATAGTGCTAACAGGCAACTATACATAGTCAAGATTCCACAAAGCACAATGGGGAAATGGCTACCTAAATATGATACCCAATCAGAGACAACGATAAACAGCTGCCTCTGATTGGAACCATACCTGGCCAACATAGACATATAATTCCCCTAGATAACCCACTCTTAATCACACCCCGACCTAACCAACATAGAGAATAAACAGCTCTCTATGGTCAGGGCCTGACAGTACCCCCCCCCCCCCAAAGGTGCGGACTCCGACCGCAAAACTGACTCAATAGGGGAGGGTCGGGTGGGCATCTACCGTCGGGGGCGGCTCCGGTGTGGGGCGAAGTACCCACTCCGCTCGTGGATTCATCGGAGGAACCGGACCGTGGCCGGAAGAACCGGGACCGTGGGTCGTCGCCGGAGGAACCGGACCGTGAATCGTCGCCGGATGCTCCGGACCGTAGATCGTCGCCGGGGACTCCGGACCGCCACCGTCGCTGGAGCGTCTGGACCGCAGCCCGTCGCTGGAGGCTCTGGAACGCAGCCCTTCGCTGGAGGTTCTGGAACGCAGCCCATCGCTGGAAGCTCTGGACTGCAGACTGTCGCTGGAGGTTCCGGACCGTGGACCATCTCAGGAGGTTCCGGAACGTGGACCGTCGTAGGAGGTTCTGGACCGTGGACCGTCGTTGGAGGTTCCGGACTGTGAAACGTCGCCGGAAGCTCTGGACTGGGACTGTCGCCGGAAGCTCTGGATGGGAACTGTCGCCGGAAGGCTGGTGACACGCACCTCAGGACGAGCGCGAGGAGCAGGCACAGGACATACTGGACTGTGGAGGCGCACTGGAGGCCTGATGCGTGGGACCGGTACAGGTGGCACCGGGCTGATGACATGCATCTCAGGGCGAGTGCGGGGAAGAGGCACAGGACGTACTGGACTGTGGAGGCACACTGGAGGCCTGATGAGTGGGACAAGTACAGGTGGCACCGGGCTGATGACACGCACCTCAGGGGAGTGCGGGAGGAGGCACAGGACGTACTGGACTGTGGAGGCGCACTGGAGACACGGTGCGTAGAACCGGCACACATTGTACCAGAACGGTGACACACACCTCAGCACGCCCGCTCTGCAGCGCTCTCAACGCCAACACCTCTCTCCGGAATCTTTCGTCGAGTTACTCACTCGACTCCCTGACTGGTTCTGGTTCACCCCCGGCTCCGCCGACCACTCCGTGTGCCCCCCCAAAAAAATGTTTGGGGCTGCCTCTCGGGCTTCCGTCGTGGTTGCGAACCCGGAGTCATCGTTGATTCTCCCTCGCTGCTCCGTCTGCTCCATGGAAGGCGATCCTTTCCAACCAGGATCTCCTCCCATGTCCAGGATCCATTACCGTCCAAGATATCCTCCATGTCCAGGATGTCTGCTCCTCCTGGCCACGCTGCTTGGTCCGTTTGTGGTGGATCTTCTGTCACGTACGTTGATGGAATGAAGAGACCAAGGTGCAGCGTGGTAGGCGAACGTCTTACTTTTATTTAAAATGAACACGAAACCAACAAAATACAAAAACTAATGTAAAGTTCTGCAGGCTACACAGAAATATACAAAATCAAGATCCCACAAACTAAAGGTGGAAAAAAGGCTACCTAAGTATGGTTCCCAATCAGAGGCAGCTGTTAATCCTGAGCATGGAGGAGGAGGTGTGATGGTGTGGGGGTTCTTTGCTGGTGACACTGTCTGTGATTTTTTAGAATTCAGGTGTGTCCAAACTTTTGACTGGTACTGTATGGCAATCACATCACACCATTTGCTCTGCCAGCACACAAACATACATACACCTAATTTCCCTAATTAATATTAATTCATTCAAAAGATGCGTTTGCAGACAGACATATTACACACAACACATACACTTCATTCAGCCCCCTTTCCAGTGAAAGTGCTTTTCTCCGCTTCCTTTGAGTCAAAGTAAATTAGTAAAATGTGTCGAGCCGCGGGGAGGAAGTGGTTTCCAGACCGTTTCGGCATGTTGTGCTCACAGAGACATGTTTACAGCAGCTGTGTGCGTGCATATGTGTGTGGAAACGTAGGGGTCCTGTGCTAGACAGACAGACAACAGACAGACGGAGGTAGAGGGAGTGATGGCTGAGCAGCCTCTTCAGAGGAAACCACAACTCAGACGCTCCTTTGTGTAACTATATTCAGCAGTAATGGTGATTGAAGACCAATTCTTCGCTGGAAGTGGCTAATGCTACATCATACAGGCCATAAAAGTCCCTGAAAAGGGAACGTGCTAACTGCTAACTGTATTGTAAGAACTCTAACACTAACATCGCTAGCTCTCTCCTCTCTGGAAGAGGTTATCACTGATGTTAACACTAAATTACATGAAAGGGACCAGCAAAAATGCTAATTGTAAGTGTCTCTGGGGAGCTTGATCAAGGGCCAAGGAGGTGGATAAAATGGGCTATATGAAACATGGCCCCATACTACATCAAAATACCTAACACACTTGATTTGCACCATTTACACTTCAAATACACTTATTGACAACACTCATTCACTCAATTAAGCCTACTCTAATGGTCAATCACTAGCCCTGATGTGTAATTAACATTACCTACTTAGCATTGTCACTCACCAATCCACAATTTAGCACTAACTGTCCATCTCACACACTCAGTAGCAATTCACAACTTTCCCTCACTTGTTGTCAGAGCCTAACCAGTTAACACGTCCACAATACCCCCCACAGCTTGAGCAGTGGAGGAAACTGTTAACCCCCGCTCAAATACACACACACACACACACACAAAATCACTCCCACAACACAGATATTCAAAAACCAGTCCCCGACACTCACTGGCCAAGTGGAGCAGAAATAAGTGGAAGGGAGGCAAGTATCAAAGACTGGCTGGAAAGTGGGTCACAGTGGGGTCTTTATGTCCTCACAGCCAAACACGCCAGTGAAAAGAACAAGTCCAAACTACACATTAGGGTTGCCAACTACAACAGACTTGGAAAATGTATTGTTTTCTAAAAACAGTTATTCATTTCATTCAGAGATAATAAAAATAAAATAAAAATCCAGAATAAAAAAAGTATTCAGACCCCTTGACTTTTTCTAAATGTCTTGTTACAGCCTTATTCAAAAATGTCTTAAATTGTTTTTTCTTCTTTATCAATCTACACACATACCCTATAAGGACAAAGCAAAAACGGATTTTTAAACATTTTTGTAAATGTATTAAAAATAAAAAGTATTTAGACCCTTTAATCAGTACTTTGTTGAAGCAACTTTGGCAGCGATTACAGCTCGAGTCTTCTTGGCTATGACGCTACAAGCTTGACACACCTATATTTAGAGAGTTTCTCCCATTCTTATCTGCAGATCCTCTCAAGCTCTGTCAGGTTGGATGGGGAGCGTAGTTGCACAGCTTTTTCAGGTCTATCAGAGATGTTTAGATCGGGTTCAAGTCCGGGTCTGGCTGGGCCACTCAAGGACATTCAGAGACATGTCCCGAAGCCACTCCTGAGGTCAGGGCTTGTGCAGGCCATAACAGTTCTTCCACACCGATCTTGTCAAACCATTTCTGTATGGCCCTCGCTTTGTGCACGGGGGCATTGTCATGCTTTAACAGGAAAGGGCCTTCCCCAAACTGTTGCACAAAATTGGAAGGACAGAATCCTCTAGAATGTCATTGTATGCTGTAGCGTTAAGTTTCCCTTCACTGGAACTAAGGGCTTAGCCTGAACCATGAAAAACAGGCCCAGACCATTATCCATCCTCCACCAAACTTTACAGTTGACACTATGCATTCGGGTAGGTAGCGTTCTAGAATCCGCTAAACCAGATTCGTCCGTTGGACTGCCAGATGGTGAAGCGTGATTCATCACTCCAGGGGACGCGTTTCCATTGCTCCAGGGTCCCCACTGCAGCCGACGCTTGCATTGCGCATGGTAATTCTAGGCTTGTGTGCGGCTGCTTGGCCATGGAAACCATTTCATGAAGCTCCCAATGAACAGTTGGCTGACGTTGCTTCCAGAGGCAGTTTTGGAACTCGGTAGTGAGTGTTGCACATGAGACAGACGATTTTTACATGCTACGCACTCTTCAATACAGGGTCTTCAACAGGGCTATTCTACTGCCAATGTTTGTCTATGGAGATTGCATGGCGATGTGGCTCGATTTTATACACCTGTAGGTGTGGCTGAAATAGTCGAATCCACTAATTTGAAGGGAGTGTCCACATACT